>NC_037670.1:18548374-18698150 GCF_003255815.1 Theropithecus gelada
CCCCCTCATACACCAGCCCCACCCCCTCACACCAGTCTCACCCCCTCACAGCAGTCCCACCCCTCACACCAGCTCCACCCTCTCACATACCAGCCCTACCCCTCACACCAGCCCCACCCTCTCACATATCAGCTACACCCCGTCACACACCCACCCACCCCGTCACACCTACCCCACCCCTTCACACCAGCCCCACCCCTTCACACCAGCCCCACCCCCTCACACTAGCCACACCCCCTCACACCAGCCCCACCCCACACTAGCCCTACTCCTCGCACCAGCCCCACCCCTCGCACCAGCCCTAGCCCTCCATCAACCCCATCCGTCCTTATTAGAGGGCCAATTAGAGGGCCCCTATCTGCCCTGCCCTTCCCATCCACCGCACCCCCTCGCCTCGCCCCGCCCCTCCAGTCAGCCCCTTCTCCTTTCACCACCTGTGCTCATCACCTCTGCCCTTCCCATCTGCCCCGCCCCCGTGCCCGACCCCTACCCCCATCCCGTCCTGAGTCTGGCCCTCTCTCCGCAGAGGAACGAGTACCTGCTGACGGTGGTGGCGGAGGAGAGCGACCTGCTGCTGCTGGGCCTGCGGTTCTCGCCTGCCCAGCTGCACTTCCTGTTCCTTCGCGAGGACACAGCCGGCGCCTGGCAGACCCGAGTGTCCTTCCGCAGCCCGGCCCTGGTGGACAGTCGCTGGCACACGCTGGTCCTGGCTGTGTCTGCAGGCATCTTCTCCCTCACCACGGACTGCGGCCTCCCGGTGGACATGTAGGTACCCACCCGGGGAGGGTGCACCTGCGGCCCACAGAGTCCTGCCAGGCCGGGCGTCCTTCAGCCATGCTCACCGGGCAATGCCTGCAGGAGCCGACCAGGGCCAGGAGTCACGGGGCAGAGGGGCAGGAGCCATCCACGGGGCAGGAGCCGCCCACGGGGCAGGAGCCGTCCACGGGGCAGGAGCCATCCACGGGGCAGGAGCCGCCCACGGGGCAGGAGCCGCCCACAGGGCAGGAGCCATCCACGGGGCAGGAGCCACCCAGGGAGCAGGAGCCTTTCATGAGGCAGGGGCTGACCATGGGAGATCAGGTCACGCTCCCTGCCAACCTCTGAAGGGCTGCATGGGGCGAGGCAGACTCACCATCTGTGGGCAGAGTGGGCATTGGCGAGAGCAGGTGGTGAGTGATGCCCTGGATTCGGGCTGGAAGGGGAATCCAGGGAGAGTTTATGAAGCACACTGCTGTCAAAACCCAGATTTTAATGTTTCTCCATGTCTTAAACACAAAACCCGCTGCACATCAGACTCAGCGGCTTAGAACCAGGTAAGGACGATCACACCAAGCACGCTCCTTTTCCAGAAGTAGCTCAGGGGACTTGGCAGGGGACCAGCACTGTGGGGAGGGCGTTAACATCACAACAGGCAGCCGCAGGAAGTCGGAGTAACTCCTTCCCCAACCCCAGCCTGGAGACCCGGGCCTGGCTTCAACTCCACATGGCAGGTTCCTCGCGGACGAGGGAGCAAATATTGACAAAAACTCCAAATGAGTACAAGATTATCCTTTGAAGCCTTGGACGCAATGGGGGCTTTTGGAAGCCGAGTTTGTTTTTCGTTTTTGACGTCACCTGGTTTCTGTGGCCTGACAGTAGGTCCCCTGGACAGGAGCCCTCAGTCCCCATAGCTCAGCCAGTTGGTTGCCAATGTCAGGATCTACCACTGTGGAGTAGGACTGCGCTTCTGTGTTTTTAATTGCAAATGATCCAGTTTATATTAAATCTATTAAATAGTAAAGTATTATTTCAAATATTACTTTTTTTTTTTTTTTTTTTTGAGATGGAGTCTCGCTCTGTCGCCCAGGCTGGAGTGCAGTGGCCGGATCTCAGCTCACTACAAGCTCTGCCTCCTGGGTTTACGCCATTCTCCTGCGTCAGCCTCCCGAGTAGCTGGGACTACAGGCGCCCGCCACCTCGCCTGGCTAGTTTTTTTTTTTTTTTTTTAGTAGAGACGGGGTTTCACCGTGTCAGCCAGGATGGTCTCGATCTCCTGACCTTGTGATCCGCCCGTCTCGGCCTCCCAAAGTGCTGGGATTACAGGCTTGAGCCACCGCGCCCAGCCTTCAAATATTACTTTCAAAGGTAGGATCTTCTGTTTTGTTACGAAACTTGTAAGTATTTTTATTATGCAGTTAGTTTAAACACACTTTTATCATAGTCTCTCTCCCACCCTACCCCAAACTCATTCGGGCCCTCAGGAGGGTGATGAGTTCTCAGGTCCCGAGAGCTGAGAGTCTCCCAGGGTGGTGCCATGAGGGCGGAAGACAACCTGGCCTGGCAGCGGCTTCCCACCCCGTAAAGAAAGGCCTTCTGGCTGGACATCAACGCCGCCTGACTCTGGCTTTGCCACAGCAGCTAGGAATGACGCGGCGGCAGCGCCTGAGGCCTGCACAAACATTCACCTGCCTCCTCAGGAGAAAGGAAGAAATTAGGGTGGAAAGCATAATGATTAGGAATGTTCCCCGAATGTTTTAAAAGTAGACTTCCTGGAGGAGATGGTGGGACATGAGGAGTCACAGGCCTGGAGCCGATTGTGGCCACGGAAGAACTTAAGCCCTTGGCAGGTTGCCATGGAGGGTACAGGCCAGAGCTTCAGGGGCCAGAAGCCTGGACCCTAGCAGAGGCCAAGCTGTGTGCAGAGGACGGGGCCTTCTGGGACAGCAGGGCAGGAGCTGAGCTCACCACGGCCAGCTGCAGCCAGATGGCAAAGACTGGAAGGAGCAGACGTTTTACAAGAGACAGTGGCAGCGTGGGCGGGGGAGGCAAGCCCGAAGGCACCCCTGCTCCTCTGCCCAGGAGCTCTAGCCACGCCGTCCCCCAGTGGCCACCCACCTTGCTCCATCTCCGGTGTTCAGCCTCCACTCACTCATCAAGACCGCCTGCTCCTGACACCCTCGTGGGTCACCAGCCTCCTCCTGCCCTGAAGCCATGTGTCCCAGCACCCCAGGCCGGGTGATGGTGCAGGAGCTCAGTGGAGGGAGGGTGAGTGGGCCGGAGGACCCTGTACAGGTTGAAGCCATGGCACATTCACCGTGAGATGGAGAAGAACCACTAAGCATGTCACCACACACTTCTGCAGAAGGTCCTGGCCCTGGGGTGAAGTGCCCCCCAGAATTCATGTCCACGCAGCACCCATGAATGTGACCTTACCTGGAAACAGGGTCTTTGCAGTCATCAAGTCAAGCTGAGGTCACCCTGGAGTGAGGTAGGCCCTGCTTCAGTGTGACTAGGATCCTTACCAGGAGACAGACAAGGGGAGAGGTGGACACTGGAGTGACATGGCCACAGGTCACGGGGAGCACCCGGAGCCACCAGAAGCTGATGAGTCGAGGAAGCGTCCTCCTCTGGAGCCTTTGGAGAAACCCTGCCCCAGCCTGATCCAGGCTACTGGCCTCCAGAGCTGTGCAGGCGATCGGCCCTGTGTGCCGTCCTTTGTGTGGCAGCCACGGCCCGGTGCACGCTGCTTAGTGAGGGGCTCGTTCCCACTCCTTCTGTGGGTAAACTGGTGCTCTCCTGTGGCCCTAACGCTGTCCTCTGATATTTTCAGAATGGCTGATGTGCCCTTCCCAGCCACCCTGTCGGTGAGAGGAGCTCGATTCTTCGTCGGCAGCCGGAGGAGAGCCAAAGGCCTGTTCACAGTGAGTATAGAGGGGCTGCCCTCCCAACACCCATGCCGCGGGGTGGGACTGCCCCAGGCCCGTTGTCCTACTGCTCTAGTTAAACAGATCCTTGAATGTGCTAACTGGGGAAAGAAGGCACGGCGCGTGTGGAGTCTCTGCCACAGGGCCTTCACACCGCTGTTTCCTCCTGGCACCCTCCTCCCTCATGGTCTTGGGTGCCTGCCCAACGGTCCTCTTCAGGTTGCCCCCACCACACTGAGCCAATGCCCACACTCTGCCCTGCAGCCCGTTCCCTGGAGCTGTCTTTCCTCAGTAGTGCTGACTGCTCTCAGGCCAGCTGTGTGTCTGCTCAGTGCCTGTGTCTCCACTCACGTGTGAGCAGGGACCTCACTCGATGAGGCTAGAGGTCTTTGTTCCCTGCTGAGTCCGGTGGCTAGAGCCATGCCTGGCACATAGCAGATGCTCTGAATATTTACTGATGCATGTTTGGACAGATGGATGAGTGGATGGGCAGATGGAGGGATGGACAATGGATGGATGGATGGATGGATGGATGGATGGACAGATGGATGGAGAGATGAACAGATAGAAAGATGAATGGATGGGTGAATGGATGAATGGGTTGGATGGATGGATGGACAAATGGATGGATGAATGGATGGGTGGATGGAGGGGTGGATGGAGGAATGGATGGATGAGTGGTGGGTGAATGGGTGGTTGGATGGATGAATGGACAGATGGATGGATGAATGGATGGGTGGATGGAGGGGTGGATGGATGAGTGGTGGGTGAATGGGTGGATGGATGGATGGACAGATGGATGGATGAATGCATGAATGAACAGATGGGTGGATGGAGGAATGGATGCATGAGTGGTGGGTGAATGGGTTGGATGGATGGATGGATAAATGGATGGATGAATGGATGGATGAATGGATGGGTGGATGGAGGAATGGATGGATGAGTGGTGGGTGAATGAGTGGATGGATGGATGGATGGAGAGATGGATGGATGAATGCATGGATGAACAGATGGGTGGATGGGCTGTTGGATGAGCAGAGTAGCCAGTCACTCCAGGTTCACACAAACTCTTCTGTGGGTTCCCTCGGAATGGGGGGCAATTCTTCACCATTGCTCCCACGGCCTCCTCAGTAACCATCATGTAAACTCTTCCCACTTACCTCTGCAAAAGGTTAGACTCCATCCACCCTACCCTCCTCTGGGGTCTGGATGGGCCAAGCCCAGTGGTCCCCTCCTCAGCGGGTCCCTCCCCAGCAGCGTGGGCCTGAAGGAGCTGTCCCTCTCTCCACAGGGCCTGGTGAGGCAGCTGGTCCTGCTGCCCGGCTCAGACGCCACCCCAAGGCTGTGTCCCAGCAGGAATGCCCCGCTGGCGGTGCTGTCCATCCCACGGGTCCTGCAGGCTCTCACGGGGAAGCCAGAAGATAACGAGGTGCTAAAATATCCCTACGGTTAGTAGGGGGGCCGCCGGCCCCCGCACCAAAGGCAGACGCGAGAGCCCTGGTCTCACACCAGGCAGGAACTCAGGGCTCAGCTCTCAGCACCGCCCCCCCCATGTGCTTGCCCCTCTCGTCACTGCCACGGGGGGCAGCAGTCACAATGGCCAGGGAGATGCTTGGGGCCCACCCCCAGGAAGGCAGGCGGCACCATCAGACAGGCCAGTGTCATCCTGCCCTCCCCTCCAAGCACTCCCATGACAGCCATCCAGCCCCTTCCTGGGGACCCCAGGCAGACAGCAGGCCTAACTTTAGAAAGTCTTTGTCCAGAGCTATCTGACATCCCTCATCCCCTTTTACCCCCCAAGGACAGCGTTTGGGCCATTTCTCCCTACCTCACCTCTGTCCCACCATTATCTAGACCAGCACGCCCCAGTTGGGCCCACTCTGGCCCTACACTCACGTCTTCCACAATCCCCCTGGCCCAGAGGGCCTCCCCACTTGGCTTTCTCTTGTGTGAAGTTACAAGGGTGACTGTATTTATTTAAACCACACTCCCGCCATGGAGAATCTGAAATGCCCCTCCCCGCCACACCCCCACTGCTCAGCGGCCACCCCAAGGGACAGAGAGGTGGAGAACAGCCGAGCCCCCGAGCCTCAGGGTTAGTGGTTACCAGGTAGGGGAGCCCCCACCTCCAACACATCCGGGCTGCATGGTATACTGTGTCACACCGCAGGCCAGCACCGGCTGGCAGGTGCACAGATGTCCCACGTAGAGTCAAGAGGTGGCAGAATTAGGACCCACAGTGGGGTGTGACTACTGGAAGTGATGGGATCAAACTGTCACAGATCCAAGCCAAGCCGTAGTTAAGATACACCAGTGTCAACAGGGACTCCCTCCCGAGAGGAGGCTGCACCATGTGCAATCGCTGAGGACTCCCAGAGGAGCAGGGCTTTTCCGTCTCAATGGGATGGAAAGCCATGCCTTCCAGAGTGGACAGAGGGTGGGCTGACCATATAGGGGGCATCACAATGTCCTTCATCACCAGTAGGCCAGGTTCTCACTTCCCCACCTGCGATGTGGCAGGCTTGTGCCAAAGTGCCTGCAGGGACCCTTCCAGGCCCGCTTGCAGAGGCTGAGGCAGGGCAGCCTGGTTTGGGGCCTCCTCCTGCGTCGTCTTCCTTGGGAGCCACTGGCTTGCTAGATACTCATCTTCCTGGTCTTCCCCTCAGAAACCAACATTCGAGTGACGCTGGGACCCCGGCCACCGTGTACCGAGATGGAAGACGCCCAGTTCTGGTTTGATGCTAGCCGGAAGGGGCTGTACCTGTGTGTTGGCAACGAGTGGGTCTCCGTGTTAGCAGGTGAGGCAGCCCTGCACCCGGGGCATCGGCATGCAGGGCCACTCTGGCACAGCATGACTGGGAGTGGAGGCTAGGAAAGGGGGCACCTCAGCCACCTCTGAATGACCTCAGGCTTGGTCGTCACACTGGGGCACTTCTGAGAGTGACAGGCAGCGTCAGTACTGACCCCCAAAGCAAGGGGCGGCCAGGATGGCCAGCAAGCCAGGACACTGCCCTCCCTAGAGCGCCGCAGGACTCCCAGCCACGGGCCCTCCTCAGGGCAGGCGCCACTCAGGACAGGAAACCGCCCCACCAGGAGCCTCGAGCCTGTGCATCTCATTTGGAAATGTGAACCTCCAGGGCGTGGCACACGGGCTGACAGCGTGGGCATCACTTGGTACCCCTTCCCGATCTATGGGAAAACGATGCCTGCCTCCCTGCAGCCTCCCTGGTAGGGTGGCCTGGCCGCCACCTCTGCCCACACCCTCCCTGTCCACTAGATCAGAGATGAAATCCAAGGAGATGAAGAGCCTGAAAGGTTATTTTTACAGCGAGCCTTCTCAGCAGTCTGTTCCCGCTGCTGGGGAGGTGAGTGGAGGTGGCGATAGATGCTCCAGACGGGTTACCCGTGAGAAACGGGCACGGGTTCCGCCTAGCGCATGTGTGAGCTGCTAACTCTCTTTCACATTATCAAGGGCACAACTTGCCACAGAAGCAGTGAGCCTTTTAACAAGGCCACAATGTGTAAACGTCATCCTGTCGGTATCACTGGGGGCTGCACGGATCACAAGCCCCTGGCAGCAGTGAGCGGCCTCCCTTTGACAGGCCTTTCCTGTGAGAGTGAAATGTGAAAACGGATGCCCGAGGCCGAGGCGCAGGAGTCGTGGCTTGTGGTTTGGGGCTCGGGGATCGTGCTCCCGCGAGGATTACTCTCGCTTTCCGTTCTCAGAAGTCTTAACCGAGTCACAATGTTTCTATCACAAGCCAAAGAAAGACTGGACTACGTGGAGGAGCATCAGAACTTGTTCACCAACTCAGAGACCCTGGGCATCGAGGTGTTCCGCATCCCCCAGGTGGGGCTTTTCGTGGCCACAGCCAACCGCAAAGCCACATCCGCGGTCTACAAGTGGACGGAAGGGAAGTTCGTCTCCTATCAGAACATCCCCACGCACCAAGCACAGGCCTGGAGGCATTTCACCATCGGGAAAAAGGCAAGTCTGTGTTCGGTGACTTCCTCCATCCCCTTTCACTTGGAAAGCCCCGAGTCCACGGGCGGGGCTCCTACACTGATTCTGCAGGTAAAGGAGTTTCTCATGGTGTCAACACCTCGTTCAGGTGGTAAAAGACTCACAGAGTCGCACACATTAGCCCACTACCCTAAATCCAGGATGTGACTTTGAGACAGTCTGCTCAGCTCCCACAAAATGGAAGACCAGACCATTTCCCAGATGCCATCCAGTTCTACATAGACCCCTTACCACTACATTTAAAACCTGTTGAGAGTGTTTACATGAGCTGGTCAAGAACCCACAAATCATTTCAGAAAGACATTAGAAGATGGACATTCCTGATCCTTCCTCTCCTCAAATGTTGAGGACACGCGATGTCCACATGCAAGGCTGAGGCCAGGCTCAGGGGAGCCATGGGTGGGACCTTGCAGGCTGGCAGCCACCTTCCTGTCAGGGCTGCTCTGGGCAGAGGATCGAGGTGGTGTGTCTGGGAGATGGTTGACATCACAATGGGAAGGACGGGGTTTCCTCTTCCCAGCTCTGTCCACTCCCTGGACTCCACGCAGCCATGTCCTGGAGACAGCACCTCCTGACTGCCCCCAAATTGTCACTCACTGGACTACAATGTGCCAAGCACATCCACAAGGCCCTGTCTGGACACAGGGCTAAAGCAGTGAGCACAGCAGACAGAAACTGCTCTCCCGTGGCTTATAGTCACCCTCATGCAGGCTGCATTTGCATCCACCGTGGCGGGTGAATAACTATTTTTTTTTGATTGATGACATCATAAGGTTTTAATTTTTTATTATAAAAACAACTTTGCATCAAAGAAAAATTGGAAAATTCCGAAAAGCAAAGGGGAAAATATTTCGTTCCATCATCCAAGCGAGTATGTAGGTTCACGTGGTGTCCTCGCCTCCAAGCACATTGTCCATGAACCATGCACCTTGCCCTTCATTCTGTATGTTCACGCAGCTGCACTATGAGCCCTGGGCACACTGCACCATGTTCATGTTTTACACACGTTGCCCTGGCACAGCTTTGCGTGGTGATCACAACTGTAACACGGGAGAGCAGGTTGTGATGAGTTTTTCTGGTCATCTGGGTTATGAAGAACATTTTTGTGCATGAAGCTTTTCCTGAATTTGGGAATTTTGGCTTTTGTGTTTTTTGCCTTCAGATAGCAATAGAAGTGGAAATATTGGGTAAAGAATATGGACATTTTCAAGGGTCTTGATGAATGTAATGACCAGCTCTGTGCCCATCCCACCATGATGACCTGTAATGCGGGGGCCTCAGTCCTCTGTCCCTGCACCACGTAGCAGCCGTGGATCTGGAGAGAGATGCTGATGTTCAGAAGCCTTCAGCACCAGGCCCCTGGCACCGACCCAAGCAGAACCACGTGGTCCTGGTTTACTCTCTTTCAGATCTTCCTGGCAGTGGCTAATTTTGAACCAGATGAAAAGGGTCAGGAGTTCTCTGTCATTTACAAATGGAGCCACAGAAAGCTGAAGTTTACCCCATATCAGAGCATTGCCACACACAGCGCCCGAGACTGGGAGGCCTTCGAGGTGGATGGGGAGCACTTCCTGGCAGTGGCCAACCACCGGGAAGGTAGGGCAGGTGTGGCCTTTACACCCAGAGGCAACCATTCCAGGGGCAGAGCAAGATTTGCATGCAGGGTGAATATGTATCTTATTAAAAATCAATAAGCCGCACACAGCACAGGGTGAACATGCATTCTGGACCATTCCTCACTGTCTGGGGGACAGATATCTACTGGCCGTCCCTGGGGCACCTGCCCACAGCAGAGCCACCCCAGAAACATGGACTGCCAGACTGACTCCCAGCACAGAATGCCTGCCATCCTCCCTCCTTGTCTGAAAACAACTAACTGATTGACTGACTGACTACCTGACTGACTAGCTAACTACCTGACTCACTGACTGACTACCTGACTACCTAATTACCTAACTGATGACTGATTGACTAATTACTTGACTGCTTGACTACTTGACTAACTACATGACTGACTAACTACCTGACTACCTGAATGACTGACTACATCACAGACTGACTGACTGACTACCTTACTGACTGACTACCTGACTCTCTGACTGACTGACTACCTGACTGATACCTGATTGGCTGACTGACTGACAACCTGAATGACTAACTAGCTGACGGGCTAACTGCCTGACCGACTGATTATCTGACTAACTACCTGACTGGCTGACTGACTGACCACCTGAATGACTAACTATCTGACTGGCTGACTAACTGAATGACTGACTGTCTCACTGACTGACTGACTGACTGCCTCAAAGAGTGACTGACTGACTGACTGACTACCTGAATGACTATCTGACTGACTAACTACCTGACTGGCTGACTAACTACTGGCTACCTCACTGACTGATTGACTGACTACCTGTCTGATTGACTATCTGAATGACTACCTGACTCTCTGACTACTAATTACCTGACTACCTTACTGACTGATTGACTGACTGTCTCACTGACTGATTACCTAACTACCCGACTGACTAGCTGACTGACTGACTAGCTAATTACCTAACTGACTAACTGATGACTACCTACCTGATGACTGACTACATGACTAATTACCTGACTACTTGTCTGACTGATTGACTGCCTAACTACTTGACTGACTACCTGACTAACTACCTGACTGTCTGACTGACAGATTACGTAACTACCTGATTGGCTAACTGACTCATTGAGTGACTACCTCACTGACTGACTGACTACTTGACTAATTACTTGACTCTCCAACTAACTGATTACCTAACTCCCTGACTGGCTGACTCATTAACTGACTTACTATCTGACTAACTACCTGTCTGACTGACTGAATGATTAGTTGACTACCTGATTGGCTGGCTGGCTGGCTGACTGATGGACTACCTCACTGACTGACTGACTGACTGACAGTGACTACCTGCCTAACTACCTGTCTGACTACCTAACTACTTGACTAGCTGACTGACTACCTCACTGACTACCTGACTAATTGACTGACCAACTACCTGAATGACTGACTACCTGACTACCTTACTTACTGACTGACTGCCTAACTACCTGACTGACTGATGACTGACTACCTGACAACTGACTGACTGACTACCTGACTGATAATTAACTACCTGACTGATTAACTACCTGACTGATGACTGGCTGACTACCTAGCTACCAAACTGACTGACTACCTCACTGACTAATTGACTGACTGACGGACTGACTGACCAACTACCTGATTAACAACCTGACTGATGACTGACTGACTGCCTGACTAACCACTGAACTGACTGGCTGACTACCTAATTACTTGACTGACTAACAAACTGACTAACTGACTACCTCACTGACTAACTACCTACCTCACTGACTGGCTGACTGACTGACTGACTACCTGACTATCTGACTGACTGACTAACTACCTGACTATCTGACTGGCTGACTGATGACTACCTGACAACTGACTACCTCACTCACTGACTGCCTAACTGATGACTGACTACCTGACTGATTAACTACCTGATGACTGACTACCTAACTGACTGACTGCCCATCTCACTGACTTAACTGACTACCTCACTGACTGGCTGACTGACTGACTACCTGACTATCTGACTGACTAACTGATGACTAACTACCTGACTATCTGACTGGCTGACTGATGACTACCTGACAACTGACTACCTCACTCACTCACTGACTAACTGATGACTGACTACCTGACTGATTACCTGATGACTGACTACCTGACTGACTGACTTACTGACTAACCATCTCACTGACTTAACTGACTACCTCACTGACTGACTGACTGATGACTGACTGCCTACCTGACTGACTGACTACCGAACTAACTGCCTGGCTGACTGATTACCTTACTAACTACCTGACTGACTGACTACCTGACTACCTGACTTATTAACTACCTAACTGACTGACCAACTACCTGACTGACTGATACAACTGACCGACCACCTTACTGACTAACTACCTGACTGACTAACTGACTGGCTGAATACGTCACTGACTAATTGGCTGGCTGGCTGACTGACTGACTGAGTGACTGACTGACAGACTGACTGACTAACTAACTAACTACCTGACTGACTGACCAACTACCCATCTGACTGACAAATTAACTGACTGGCTGACTGACTACCTCACTGACTAATTGGCTGGCTGGCTGGCTGGCTGGCTGGCTGGCTGGCTGACTGACTGGCTGACTGACTGACCAACTACCTGACTACTTGACTACCTATCTCAGTGACTGACTAACTGATGACTATCTGACTGACCAACTGTAATAACTGACTGACTGACAACTGACTGACTGACTACCTCAATGACTGACTGACTAAGCAATCTCCCTGCAGGAAAGGTCTGACCAGCACAGGGAGGGCAGATGTTGGGTATGGGCTCAGGCCCATGGCAGCGATGCTGGCCTGGCCAGGTGTGCAATGGAGGACAGCTGCCGAGGACATGGGATCTGGATGGCCTCCATGGCCTTGTTTCCTGAGGACAGGCAGCTGTCCCCCATTGTGCCAGCAGAGACAGTGAGGAGCACCGGCCTGGGAGGCACTGGGACACCTGCTTTCCAGGCCAGGACAATGCCCTGAGTGGCCACAAGTACCTGCCATCCTGTAGCTTCACGAGCCGGCCCGGGTCTGAGGGCATCTCCCCACCTGCAGGACCCCCAGACCCAACCCTGCCCAGGCTCCACAGCTCTGCACTCCCCTGAGCCCACAACCCACCCAATGGGGGAGCTCCACAGTGGAGAGGGAGGAGCCTCCAGGCAGAGGTGGCAGTGCGTGGGAAGGCCTGGCCTGTGGGGACGCTGGGGAGCCGTGGGCGGTGGGGCCAGGACACAGTGGGCCCCACCTCCAGGACATGGGAAGGTCCTGGGGATGTACACCTGTCCCGAGGGCGATGGGGGCCACCAAGCATTTCCACATGGGAATGGCACCTGTGAAGGCCCAGAGGTGGAGTCAGAAAGGGGCTGAGGGTGAGAGGCTCAAGGTAAGAAGGGATGTCCCCAACAGCTGGCCTTGCCCTCGTGGGTCTGTGGTCCTCAGGGCAGGGACTTGGACTGGGCTCTGGCTATGTCAGGGCTACCATGGGGCTGTGGAATCTGCCTCCCTGCCCCCAGCACAGTCCTTTGGTTTCAGGCGACAACCACAACATCGACAGTGTCATCTACAAGTGGAACCCGGCAACCCGGCTCTTCGAGGCCAACCAGACCATTGCCACGTCTGGCGCCTACGACTGGGAGTTCTTCAGTGTGGGGCCCTACTCGTTCCTGGTGGTGGCCAACACCTTCAACGGCACCTCCACAAAGGTGCACTCGCACCTCTACATCCGGCTCCTGGGCTCCTTCCAGCTCTTCCAGTCCTTCCCGGTAAGGCCCCCAGCATGAGCCCCGCCTCTCCATCGCTGGCCACTGCGTCTGCCATGTGCACCTGCAGGGCAGGTGATGTGCACTGGGGGTCCACCGAGAGCCAAACCTAGTGCTGTTCTGCACCCGTGACCCCAAAACCCAGGCAGGGCCTGCCCCTCTGGACGGCACAGGCTCTTTGCCTGGCGTCTGAGCCCTTCTTGCCTGGCAGCCTTTGTGTGCCCAGGAACAGTCCAGGCGCCCGGAAATGAGGCAGAAGGTGCACCCTGGCTCTGCCCCACCCTGGTGTGGTGTTCTCCATAAAGCAGTCCCCAGGCTCAGAACAGGCCCTTCGTCCCCTCGGAAGCTCCCGCGGTCTAATCCGAGTCTGTACGGGTGTCAGGGCCCTGGCCCGGAGGCAGCTGGGCAGCTTGGCTCTGACCCAGGCCAGCACGTGGTGTTCCCCTCCAAGCCTCAAGTGTCCCTCGGCTGGTTCCACCTCCAGGGGCGGGGACAGCGTGCTGCCTGCTCCCAGCAAGTGTGCCGAGGACTGTGACCAGAGCAGAGGTGCGGGGTATGGGACAGGCGGGGGCGCATCTCCCACCTTGGTCTCAGCCTCTATGTGAGCTGCGGTTCCCCGGAGGGGGCAGCTCGGGGGCTTTGCAGTGCCAGTGACAGCACTCCCACTGTTTGCTAGAAGCGTGCCTCTCATAAGACATCACCTCCCTTGTGTCCTTCCGGAATCTTCTGTGCCCCCTGACCTGGCGACTCATTCCACTGCAGAAATGTTCTCAGGGCCTTCTGCACCCGAGGCAGTGAGACTAACCCAGGCCACTCTTGCCACATGAGCTGCCCCCATGCCACGTCCCAGTGAGGCTGGTATAAGGGCAGAGCCATAGCGGACGGTGATGCCCGGACCCCTCGCCCCCATCAGGGAGTCTGGAAAAACAGCGACAGCAGTCAGGCCTTGCCAAGCTACCCCTGCATTAGACAAGAGGCTGTGCATGTGGTGGGTGGGGCTTTACGGCTGAAATGATTGAAGGCATTCTGGAACATTCCATACATTCCATACATAACATTCCATGCATACATCTCATTAGGGCAAGCCTGCAGGTAGCACATGGGAGTGAGCTTCCAAACAGAAGGGAGGAAAATGGAGTTCAGCGATCACAGGTTCCTGGAGCCCCTCCACCCAGCAGGAGTGAGAGCAGCTTAGGAAACCAGGAGTGTGACCACCTTGAGAAGCCCGCAGGGACCGGACCAGGAGCCGCGGCTCACAGGGACCACCCAACCACACGTGTTAATGTGCGCAGAGCATTGCACTGGGGGTGCCTCGTGCTCAGCCCACCTGCAGGCTGCGGCACAGCGTCATCCAGGTGGCCACAGCCCCACCCTTCGGGCACTCATGGTCCAGTGGGGAAGGGCAGTTTTACGTGGATGTTCAAGGCACAAGGAGAGCAGACATCAGCGAGCACACCCCCGACTTTCCCAGGCCTCACCAGGAGGAAGTGAGGGCTGGGAAAGTGGGAAAGGACCTGCAGGGCAGCGGGGCTGGGAGTAGGCAGCAGGGTCACCATCCAGAGCCACAGGCTGCAAGTGAAACATGAAGCCTGCCCTCATGGGGTTGACAGGGCTGCACGATAATGACTGGTCAGTGGCTGGGAGGGAGTGTGCCATTGGGAGGCTGCTGTGGCCGCCCAGATGAGCTGCAGGTACCCAGGTGAGGAGCCAGCAGTGCCAGAAGGAACACACCTCGAGCTCGCTAGTGCTGTGGATGGAACAGATGAGCGTGCCTGGGATCCAGGAAGAGGCGGGATGAGCCTCCTGGCACGGGGGCAGAGTGAGGCTCAGTGCACTAGGGTTGGGGGTGAGCCAGATTCCTTCCAGCCACTGGCCTTAGTAACAGCCTCAGGAGGTAGATGGTGGCAGCAGCTCACACTGGCTTAGCCTCGACTTTGTAGAGCGCCTGTGCCAAGAGCTCGGCCCGCATCCTCCCACGTCACCCTCACAGCACCTTGAGAGGGCTTGCTGCCACTGGTCTCTGTTACCCACAAGGACACAGAGGCTCAGAGCAGTGGAGGGCTCTGCCCGTGGCAGAACTGGGATCAAGCCAAGCAATGCGGCCTGTCGCTTGGTTTGATGTGGCACAGGACAGAGCTGAGCACAAGTTCCTTGTCTTACTGGTCCCTGTGCAGTCCTCTCACCACAACGTGCATACTGCTAAGACTCTGGGAAACTACAAGGGTGTCCTGGGCTGGTGGCCACGTGCTGGTGTGCAGACAGCTGACCTGAAGAAGGGTTCAGGAGCCTTCAGTCATGGGTTAGTGTGGCCACAGGGCTCAGCAGGGACGGCCCCTCTGACCAGTAGTCATTGACCTGGAGTCGGACTAGGCTGGTGAGGTTTGAGATGTGAAAGCAGCTGCAAGCCGGGGCCAAGACCATGATATGGGCTGGAAATTGGGATTCCCAAGGAGGCCTCGACACGCGGGTACAGTGGCTAAAAAGGCAAATGGTGGGCTGGGTGCAGCAGTTCACGCCTGTAATCCCAACACTTCGGGAGCCCAAGGAGGGCGGATCATGAGGTCAGGAGATCAAGACGATCCTGACTAACACGGTGAAACCCTGTCTCTACTAAAAATACAAAAAAATTAGCTGGGCGTGGTGGCGAGTGACTGTAGTCTCAGCTACTCGGGAGGCTGAGGCAGGAGAATGGCGTGAACCTGGGAGGCGGAGCTTGCAGTGAGCTGAGATCGCGCCACTGCACTCCAGCCTGGGCGACAGAGTGAGACTCCATCTCAAAAAAAAAAAAAAAAAGGCAAATGGTGACATCGAGCAGCAAAGAAAGGGTGGCTTGTGGACCTGGGCGCAGCTGCAGAGCACAGGTGATCCGGCCGACAGCAGTTCCCGTGGAAATACCCAGGGCTCCACACCAGTCACATGTCATCGGGATCACACTGGTGCCGTAACATGAACGTGCGCCCTGCTGGCTCCAGGCTCACACATGCAGAGCCCCAGCACACTGGAGCATGTTCGAGGAGCTTTGCCAGAACCACGAAGGGATTTGAAACGTTATCACACAAGGAGCAATTGCAGGGCTTGAGGCTTTATCCTGAAGGAAGGTATAGGCAGTCACTTCCAAGCATCTAACGGATGAGCTGGGGAAGGGGAACAGGCCTCCAGGGGGTCTTGAGAGCAGAGTCGCGCACCCTGGATGGAAAGGCACCACAAGTGACTTTCTCGTCAACTAGGCAAGGTCTCCTAACAGCTGTTGAGCCACGGAGAGGCTGCTGTCCTGGGGGCCCTGCATTCTAAATCACAAAGTGAGGTGACAAGAGAAAGGATCCCTGCAGTGGGTTGGAGAGTGCATTTTGGAGATTATCATCCTAGATCTACCAACACCATAATCCTAAAGCTCCTGTGATAACACCAAGTCCAATTTACATCGTCTTCTTCATGATACTTCACCAAGGTGCTTAAGTGCCCCAGAGCGTACCTGGCCAGCTGCGCATGTCACCCATGCCATCCTCTCTAGCTAAGGGTCCCTGGATGTTTGACAAAAATCCTGAAAACTGCAGGAGTCAGGCTAAAGAAAATAAAGATAGGCTGAAAGAAACTGAGCTACCTCTAGAAACAGGAAGGAATTTTTTAAAGTTACAATTGTCTTCAGAAGTATTCAAGAAGATACTGCACTTATGAAATAAAAAGAATGCTACTAATGAGACAGAGAGCTTGGACATTAAAAATGCAATTGCTGGCATTAAAAGAAGACATTCATTAACATGACTGAAATAAAGTTAAGACGATCTTCTAGAATGTAGAATGAAAAGAGACAGAATCAACCCCGGAGAGTCTATATCTGGCTAACCAAAAAGGCTTTCAGAGAAAGCCTTGCAGAAAACCTCCCAGATCTCAACAGACTGAAGGGGCGCTGAGACCAAGGAGGGCGAGAGCAAAGGAAAGTTACCTTGGAAGCACACAGGAGCCGCGCAGCCTGGGATTTCCCACTGGCAGCCCTGGATATCAGGAGGCAGGAGGGCTCAGTGTTCTGAAGGCGAGTGATGGACGCAGCGCCCCGCAGGACAAGGCCGCTGGCCGCTGCCGTGCACAGCTCCCACATGTCCGTGGCTTCCTGCCACATTGGATTAGTTCTCATATCAAGTCAGACAAGGTTTCCTGTCCTGTCTCCGCTACCCCTTGGAGCACACACAGTGGGAAGCAGCAGGAAGGGGCTGACCTGCTTCTGTGCTCACAACCCATTGGCCAGGGCCAGTCACATGACCCAGCCCAGCTGGACCTGTGCTCATGTGTCCTCACAGCTCATTGGCTAGTGCTGGTGATATGACCCAGCCTAGGCGGGCCTGTGCTCCCGTGTCCTCACAGCTCATTGGCTAGTGCTGGTCATATGACCCAGCCTAGGTGGGCCTGTGCTCACATGTCCTCACAGCTCATTGGCTAGTGCCAGTCACACGACTCAGCCTAGCTCACCCTGTGCTCATGTGTGCTCACAGCTCATTGGCTAGTGCTGGTCATATGACCCAGTCTGGCCGTCAGTCTGAGACACGTGGGAGCCCTGGACGAGGCGGTGTCCCTGGGGTGCACTGACAAGCCCGGGTACTCAACCAGATGCAGGAAATCAGAACTAAAGTGGTGGCTCCACCCAAAGATGACCATAAGGAAAGTTCTGGAATGAGAACTGGTGCGTGTCCTAGAGAGAAGCCAGCCCAGATGGTCTGGGGTCAGCGAGGGCATAAGAGGGGCTTTGGGGGCTGTGGAGCCCACGGAGCACAAAGTGTGTCCAGGGATGGCACGCTGAAAGAGTGACAGATACACAGACTGCAGGAGATGAGGAAGGCAGAGACACGGGGCCGGGCCAGGACGATCTTCCTGTGCGGCAGCCGCTGAGGTGGGACGGGACTGACAGCCCCAGGGAGCAGGATCGAGGGGCTCCTGGAATGGGAAGGTGGGAGAGCTGGGAGCGTTGTCGCCTGCAGAGCTGGTGTGTTTTCTTCCTCTGGGAAGGAGGGAAGGAGGGGAGGGCCAGACCCAGGAAGGGACAACTAGAAACTTGTTGAAAAGCAGCATACACAGATCACAGGTCCAAGTAGGAAGCAGGTGAACCCGTGCTGTGATTTTAAGCATGAAAGGAGAATGTTTACCTGGCACCCAGGGATGGCACGGCAGTCGGTTGTCTTGACAGAAATCGCCTGGGTGGGTGGTGCCATAGCCCGGCCCCTGGCTCTGGGGGCTAACATTACCATGAGATCAGGACCACACGAAGCTGATCATGATGTGTCACTCAGAGAATAGCCCCATGGACGAACCCAGGGGAATCTGTCTGGGTCCAACGTTGGGCACGGATGTTGGTGTTTATTAGTGGAGGCACAACCCGGGCTGCTTGGGGGAGGGGGAAGAGGGGAAGGAGGGCAGAGGCCCTGCATCTCCATCCCACACCCTACACCGTGGGTGAAGAGGCGAGGCCAGAAGCCGCCCACCAGGAATCAGAGGAGCCCCCAGCAGCACCCACTGAGGGGGACAGTCGCCACAGACCCTAAGCAGGAGGAGCTCTGCCTTCGGGTGCCCAGACCAGGTGCAGGCAGGCAGCCTGGTGCTCCCAGATAAACAAGACCTGGCAGCCCTGGCCTCTGCCCTGCGTGTGGAGCACGGCTCCCTTCACTCCTGACAGCCTCATTCTGGAAGCCCTGGAATTCCTGCTGATGGCAGCCTTCCTTGTCTTCCTGTTTTGGAAAGCCTTTTGGAGATTTCTGGAAGGTGGTCTGTGACTGCACATCCTCAGCTGGTTGGCGATTCCACCTCACACCCATCTCACAGGTGTGGAAACTGAGGCTCAGGTTCGGGGACCTGGCCACAAACACGCAGCAGTAAGTGGCTGAGCCAGGGCATCCACAGGTGTCCCTGCGTCCATGTGAATCCCCTCCTCCGTGCCTGCCCCGTGGGGATGGAGCCTGCAGCCTGGTTCGGGCCGTGACGGGAGTGCCTGGAACGCCTCACACCATGGTAGGGTCTCAACCCTTCACTCATGGAGCCCATCCCTTTGATGGACTACCTGCTCTTCATGACATGATGTCGGGACTGGATTCTGAGCTTTGTTGATCTTTGTGTGTTCTGGAAGGCAGTCAGGAGGTGTTTGTGGAACGTGGTTACTGAAAAACTCAGGGCTTCTGTCGCGGGTGAGGCGGTGGAGGTGGCAGCCCAGCCTGGAAGACGACCGGTCTACATTTTCAGGCTGCATGTGAAGGGCAGCTTTGATCTACACCAAGGACTGGAGCCGTGGTCCTGGAGACACACGGGCATCCTCAGAAGGGGGCCAGCAGCGAAGGGGCAGAAATGGAACCACCTGAGCCAAGGGGAGGGTCTGGGCTAGCGACCTGGGGAGAAGTCCCAAGGGGTGGGTGACATCTGCCTGAAAGAAACATCAGAGAAGAGCAGGGGCTGGAGCAGGACCACAGCGGACAGAAGGAAGCACGGCTGCAGCTCCCCCAAGCAGACCAGAACTCCAGGAATGGGGACCTGGTTGCTGGGGGCACCGCCATGGCCCAGGTCCTGCTCGCGCCACAGGAGGGCCCTGGGCAGGCGCTGGGACCACGCACACATAGATGGGCTTCCTCTCCACCTGGCCTGAGCCTCATTTTCACAGCTCAGTAATTCCTCAAAACTCACAAAGCCCACTTTCATGTTTTGCCAACATTTTTCACATTGTGTTGAAATCCTTTTAGGTCCTAGAGATGTCTTAATTTGTTTACTGTTTGGTTTGAGTTTTGCAATGTCTTTCCTGAACGTGAGCTTTGAAGCGGGTGAAGCCGACATGCTTTGAAAGTGCGTGTGTGTCGTAGAGAGGCGCCCTTCTGGAGGGGTCTGCGGGGGTGTGGGGTGCAGGTGGGGTTAGAGGAGCTGTGCACACAGAGCTCACTTTCTCCCAGAAACACAGGGTGGGCGTTCCCAGGGCACTGCAGGTTAAGTGCAGTGCTCCAAAGGAATGGTCGGTGGGCATGGCAGGACTTTGCAACCCAAAGGCAGGTATGAGTGAGGAGCTGGCTGCCCACCCTGGGGAAGGCAGTTTGATGTCCCATTCTTCCGCCTGCCCTCAAAGTCTTTCTGCCCATCCCACCAGGAATTCTAGAACTTTCTTCCAGGTGGGAGAGACCAAGCCTCCAATGACTGGGCCTTCCCAGCTTGGACCAAAGGAGGAGTGAGTTCTGTCCCTAGAAGTCTAGGCACAGGATCCTGCTCCCTGAGCTGATGGAGTGGGGCCTGCGGTCACGGTCACCAAATGTGGCCTCCAAAATAGGTTTGGCTTCTGAGTGAGTTTGCTGCAGACCCCAGAAGGTGTTGCAGCTTCCAAAGCTTGGTGGTTCTGTGATCGTAGCTGTCGGCTTGTGGGGTCCTCACAAGGACAGCAGCAGCCACCATGTTAGCAGGGACCCCTCGTCACAGCTGGGCCCCCGACTTGGTGCCACACACTTCCCGAGGGTCCCGCCCATGGCTCCTCAACACACATGTACATGCACACTCAGGCACACATGTGTGTACTCGCCTCCATGGTGATCGAAGGGCAAGAGGTGCTGTGGGGCAAGGACGCAGCGGGGGCCACTCTGGGAACAGGCACCCGGCAGGCAGCCGTGGGGTGGTTAGAAAAACAGGCAGGAGCCCCTAAGCACCCTCATGAGACCTGGCTGTGTCTCTCTGAGCCTCCATCTGCACATCTGTCAAGGGAGCAGCATGAAGGGGCCCCTCCCTGTGGTCAGCACTGCCCAGGACAGCCTGACGGGGCTGGGCAGAGCCTGGGCGGGAGGGCTCTGGGAAGGTGGCAACTGTGCCCTATGACTTCTGTCTTCTCTGTGACGCAGGAGCTGGCAGTGGCCTAGGCAGCTTGGAGAAGGTGCCAGGCTTGCGGGTTCTGCAGGGCTGGGAAGAGCACAGAGGGGCACCCAAGAGTTGGCTGGGGAGTGTGTTGAGCCCAGTTCCCTCAGGGGAGTGACCTGTCATCCAGTAGCGTTGCCCCACCATGGCCGCCCACGATGCTTGTCCAGCCTTAGCCGGCTACCCTTGGAGAGGATGCCAGTACACCCCCCACCAGCGCCTGTTGGGGAACTGCCTTCTCCTGGCGGCTGGGGAGGGAGCCCCAGGGGTGCATCCTGCCTCCCTCCCCTCCCTTGGCACTCCCAGACCACAGAGGCATCCTCTTTCTTTGCCCCATCAAAGCTGGAACCCAAGGGACTCTTTGCCCAGCAACTAATCCACTGATTACCGGGTGCCCACCCGCCCTTGAGGGAGCTGTTGGGGGCTCCAGGTGCTCCTGGCCGCCAAGTCCCGGAAGCACTATCATCCCAGCAAGATGCTCCTGAGCTGCCAGGCACCGTGCCAGGGCAGCAGGGCCAGGCTCTGGGGAATTCCATTGGAGGGAGGGCGGGAAGGGCCTGCCCAGCCCAGCAGGTGCCTGGCCGCTTGGCTCCCGTGCCAGCCGGGGTTTGGCAGGGCCTTTGATGTGAAGATTCTTTTTCTGTCTTCTATGAGTCCCTAACGTGCTTAGAATCTGGGAGTGGCCTGACAGCGAGTCCCACGCTGCACGCCCTCTGCCTGGGTTGGCACAGCCCCTGTGGGGCACCTCTTCACTTCTGAATGGGAGAAGGCCCCAGCTTCAGCAGAGGGACAGGTTCACTCCAACCTGCAAGGGGCTTCTGACTGCCTGGCGTAGGGAGGAGGGGCTGTGGACAGCCAAAGACAATGACTGCCCTGCTGTGGACTCAGCCAGCTAAATGCTGGGAGCAGGAGCCGGTGACACCCCGAGCTAGTTTCAGATAAACTAATTTTTCTTTTTGCCAGAGTATGTCTCAAGTATTACATAGGAGACATGCAGACTAAAGAATTATTCATTGTCTGAAACTTAGATTGAACAGGGACCCTGGATTTGCTAAATCAGATGCACAGACCCTGGCTGGGTGCAGGGAGCAGAAGGGTGACTTGAGCAGCCTCCGAGCCTCCCCTGGCTGCCCCCGCCCCCAGCCTGTGTGGCCCTGCACTCCAGCAAGGGCTCTGCTTTGTAGCGGCAGCCAGGCAGGTGGCCACACAGCGCCGACTCCCGCCACTGCCATGTCCTGGACAAACCTCCACACCCACCCCCACAGCTGACACGTGCTTGTCCTAGAGCAAATACACACCCCACCTTGGGCTCCAACCAAGATTCAACTCAAGGTTTGCTCCCTACCACCCCATGAAACGTGGGCACAGTCCCTGCCATGGAGGCTGCAGTGCTGCAGGTCCCACCAGACCAGACTGCCCATCTTGGGCATTCCCAACCCAGAGTCTCCACCAGCCTCAGGGCTGTGGCCAGAGCACTGCCACCTCCACCCCACGGTTCTGCCACCTGCCCCTCTCCAGGGCTCACATAGCAGCCCGTGTGCCACCCATCCCTAGGGATGTACCGAGTCCTCTGACGGGTCTCCCGAAGCCCCTGTCTCCATCCCTAGGGATGTACCGAGTTCTCTGAGGGGTCTCCAGAAGCCCCTGTCTCCAAGGACCCCACCCTTCTTTCCCCTCTTGGGAGTGGGACCCACCCCACCCCACCCCACCCCCACAGCACTTGGCTCACCTCTGTCCTGACACCTTTCTACCTCCTGTGGGTCTCAGAGCTGTCCACATACATCTGACCTCCTCGCTCTGCTCAAAAGCCTCCTCTGGCTCCCCAGTGACCTTTGGCTGGGGGCCCGACTGCTTTCCACAGCACCCAGGCCCTGTAGGCCTGCCCCAGCCCCTGCTCCGCACTCTGTGTGCACCCAGCTCTCCTGGCTCCCTCAGTCCTGTGTCTGTCCTGCAGCTCCTTCTGCCTGGATACCCTTCCCTGCTTCCTGCCGCCAACTCCCCGTCCTTCCTCCATGCCTTTGGGCCCTCGTCCTCTGTGCCCCCAAGGCCCCAGGCAGCCCCTCCATGGTTCCCCATCTGCAGCAGCCCCTGTTCCAGGGCTCCTTTGGGCAGGGAGGGCACGTGACTCATCCCTGAGATGCAATGCCCGGCTCAGCCCCAGCTTGCAGTAAGCTCTCTCTACAGAGTGCGCAGAGAGCCAGCTCGGGGTCTTCCCGCACCCTGGGCTGCTACAGGGCAGGCCCTCCGGGGCTTTCCCTGAGAGGGAGTTTCAGGCTCTTCTGGCCCCAGCAGTCCATCAGGATCTGCCTCAACACAGGTGAGCATCAGCAAGTAGCTGAGAAGTGGGGGGGGCTCCACTGGAAGGATGCCCAGGGCTGGAAGCATGTCTCTTCAGTCTTCCCCAGCAATGTGGGGACAGCTATGCCGTGCGGGTGCACGTGTGTGTAGATGAGGACATGCAGGCGGGTGCATGTGTGTGCCTGCAGGGATATGCCTATGTACAGGCATGTGTGCAAGTATACACATATGCACATGTGCACACATACTGTACACATGTACACACATGCATGTGCATGGTTGCGTGTGTATATACATGTGTGTACGTGTATATGTGTATACATGAGCAGGCCTGTGTATCTGCATGTGTATCCACATGTGCACGGGCGTGCATGTAAAAATGTAAGCATATGTGCCTGTGTGTGTGTCTGTGTGTGGGCATACACAGTGCATATCCATGTTTGTGTGTATGTCTGTGTACATGCAGGTGTGCAGGTATGGGCCTGTGTGTGCCGGTGTGTGCGTGTGTGTGTGCGTGCAGGTGTGTGCAGACGTGTACATATGAGTACACACATGAGGATTGCCCACTCAGTTGGTTTCCTCAGCACAGGTGTGGGAGGAGCCCAAGGTTTAACATTCTGATTACTGTTTCCCTTCTGCTAAGTCAGAGAACTGGCCTGTGCGTAACACTCCCACCCGCCCACCTGTGAAGCAAAGTCCAGATGATGCAGAAGGTCCCACCGGCCCAGAGTGTCTCAGAGTCCCCTTGAAGGACATGGGGTGGCCTTGGACAGCTGTTCTCCAGCAGATAGAATAGTCACATCTCGTGGAGCCGCAGGAGGGGAGGGCGCGCTGACCCAGGAAAGCCTCAGGCAGACCCTGGCCCCGCGCCCCCACACCCCGGGGTTCAGCGCTGCCAGGTGTCCTAGTCCCATGTCCTTGCCTAGTGAGTCTTGGTCTCTTAGCTTAAGCTCACCCATCTGCGCTCCTCTGACCGGCTGTGGATCGGCCTTGGGACCTTGCCTGGTGCCCACGGAGCTGCGTCCTCACCTGTGGCGCCCTCCCCTGCAGCACCGCGTCCTCCGGCACCGCGCCCTCCCCTGCAGCACCGCACCCTCCTCTGCAGTACCACGTCCTCCCGCACCGCGCCCTCCCCTGCAGCACCGCGTCCTTCCGCACCGCGCCCTCCCCTGCAGCACCGCGTCCTCCGGCACCGCGCCCTCCCCTGCAGCCCAGGCTCTCCGGGGTCGGGCGGGCAACGGCGCCCCCTGCTGGGCGTGGAGAACGCACGTTGACGTTGGGCCCCGAGTTTTCTCTTTCCTACAGCACCTGAGCCGGCCGGGCAGGCGCCAGACAGTCAGGGGGACTGGAAGGCGCCTGGGCAGCCCTGTCCTGAACATACAAACAAGGGAGGGTGCCTGACCTACTGCGGAGGGCAGGTCGCATCAGACCCGGGAGCGTCTGAGCCGGGCCCTTGCCAGTTGATTTGGGCAAATAGAAAACGTCCCAGTGGTTGCTGTCACGGGAGGCTCTTAGAGCTGCCTCGCACCTGGCCCAGGTGGCGCACGATGTCCCTCAGGCAGAAGGCTCTCTGGACGGGGGTGAGTCAGGAAGAGACGCAGCCCCGCAGCAAGACCAGCTCTGTCCTCAGCCACGACTGCCTGGGACCGTGTGCAGGGATGCCCGGCCTGGGGGGACACTGTCCCCAGGGAAGCAGCCGCCCGTTCCCCGTGCAGCCCCGCCACCTTTATCCCCAGTGTGCTGGCATAAGCTTCCGCCTTGCGGGCCCCACGTGCAGACAGGCTCCTGCAGCTCAAGGATGGTGGCAGAGGTGCCTGCAGTTGGGCCTCCATGTGCAGCCCCAGACCTGTTGCCTCTTGAGGGTGGTAAGTGATTTGTGGAGGAATGGCAAGCACAGGAACCCAGAGATGGCTTCTGTCTACAGAGCCAGAGGGAAGCCTCGGCCAAACTGCAAGGCCAGGGAGAGTGTGTAAGAGAAAACTCGAGAGTTACTTCAGTGTCTGAGGCTAGGACTAGAGGGATCAGGGTGGGCTTCCTGGAAGAGGTGAAACAGCAGGTGGTGCTCATAGGACACACAGCACTGGGGCCTGGAGTAGGTGGAGGCATGGATTGCTGAGAAGCAAGTCACACAGATGGTTGCTGTGGGTGGGTGGGGGTGGGCACAACTGGCACTAATATGCAGGAAGAGAATGGTGGCCAAGGAGGCTGCCAGCAGGAGTGCCGCATCTGGCACCTGCAGCTCAGTGGGCACTGGGCTGTGCCAAGATCCCATGTCCTGCCAAGTGGCAGCCCTGAGGACAGCCAGGGAGAGTGCTGCTCACCCACACCTCTGCACCCCCTCACCCACACCTCTGCACCCGCTCACCCACACCTCTGCGCCCGCTCACCCACACCTCTACACCCACTCACCCACAACTCTACGCCTGCTCACCCACACCTCTGCACCCGCTCACCCACACCTCTACACCCACTCATCCACAACTCTGCACCCACTCACCCACACCTCTGCGCCCGCTCACCCACACCTCTACACCCACTCACCTACAACTCTGCACCTGCTCACCCATACCTCTGCACCCGCTCACCCACAACTCTGCGCCTGCTCACCCACACTTCTGCACCCGCTCTCCTACACTTCTGCACCACTCACCGACACCTCTGCACCCGTTCACCCACACCTCTGCGCCCACTCACCCACACCTCTGCGCCCGCTCACCCACACCTCTGCGCCCACTCACCCACACCTCTGCACCTGCTCTCTTTTGGTCCTAGACATTCGGTGCTGCGGACTGGGAGGTCTTCCACATCGGGGAGAGGATCTTCCTCGCTGTGGCGAACAGTCACAGCTACGATGTGGAGATGCAAGTCCAGAATGATTCCTACGTCATCAACTCAGTCATCTACGAGCTGAACGTGACCGCGCAGGCCTTTGTCAAGTTCCAGGACATCCTCACCTGCAGGTATGTGTCACCGCAGGCCGATGGGAGGGTGGGCTGACCTCTGGGAGGTCCACCATGCCAGAATCCCCGTTAGGCTCATCCTCACCACCCTTCCCGTGGAAAGACTGGCCTGGGGAAGTCAGTGCTGCCCTGAGCCACAGGTTTGGTTCCCAGAGCCAGGCGCTGTGTGCAGAGTTCTGCCCCTTCACACCCGTCACCTCCTTTCATCTGGGCAGTGGAGGCAGGAGGGGGCTTCCTGCCCGTCGTGTGGAGGGACAGCCAAGGCCCCACGGGGACAGGTGCGAGGTGCAAGCTTCGAGTGCCCACAGCCTGCTGGTGCCAGCTGCCACTAGACACGATTACTCCCTTTCCCTGATGTTGCATCCTCCCCGACAACACCAGGACACGGAGACTGGCGTGTTGAGACAGACGTGCGATCCAGGGAACATGGAGGGTGGGTGTGTATGTATAAGAAAGTGATGGTTCCAGACTGACACGCTCTGCGGGGCCACAGGAGGTTGCGTGGGCACCACATTTTGGACAGCAGGCACTGAGAATCTGTAACCGTCCTGACCAGCATGGGGCTTCCTCTGGGGTGGGATTCAGAAATCTGTGAATAAACCTGCAATCGAATCTGTATTACTCAGATCCCAGAGCCAAGGGCCATGGGTCAAGCTTGGAGCTGGAATCCGGCCCGTGCCCACCCTGGGATGGAGCTGGCGGCTTTCCCAGGTTTCCTTGGGTTTCATGCACTCCTATTTCATTCGGTAACAATTCACCTGCCCCTCCTGGGCACTGGGCTCTAATCTTAGCTTGAGAGACACAACAACGCATACCTTTAGACCCTTCAAGGAGGAAAGTCTCCAAGATGAACTGCTCTGTGGAAAGGGCTGGGTGAGGTGCAGCGAAATCTCATGACCCGAGTACGGGGGAGCGAGCCCAGCTGCTGTGTGCTGCTTAGCTGTGCGCACCCATGGAAGTGCAGAGAAGACTCTGGAAGACAGTGCCTCACCGTCAGCAGTCACCCCAGGACCAGGCGGGCTGCAGGGGTGTGCAGGCAGGCCAGGAAGCACTTTCCTATTTGCACTGTTACTTCTGAACTGCTGATTTTACACAGGACGACAATGTTAACTTACTCGTATCTTACTTATTTTATGTTTAAAAATTAAAAAAAAAAGAACTCTCAGAATAAAGAAAAAGAGCCAGCAGCGGTGCCTGCCGGGGGCACTGGGGATTCTGGGGTGAGTGGGTTCTGTGGCCCCTGCATGGCCTGGCAGCCATGGCAGGAGAAACAGGCACTGGGCGGCGGCGGCAATTGTGTGTCCCCAGCATGAATCCACCCCATCCAATGTCAACGCCGAGAACAAAACATAGATGAGGGTTTTTAGAACAACGTTTAGAATAAGACAAGTTGGAGAATGAACTGTGATTAAAAATTAGTCGTGGAGACGATGCCAGTCTAGAAACGGATGAGGCAGACACCTCAGTATTTGAAAGCTGCGAGAGCTGACGGGACGCAGCTACACACTTGTGACTTACGGCCGTGTCACCACTGGACAGTGGTGTGGACAGTTTATGAACTAAATTATGAAACACAGAAGGTATTTACTAATTAATTGAGGTAATGTTTAATAATTACCATCAAAACAGCACACAAAAGTCAAACTCCTGGCCCTTCTACTCAGAATGGGGAGTTCCCTGCACTTCTGGGAGACGTGCTGTGGCCTCACCAAGTCCAAAACCCTTTCCAGGGTGCTGAGGGGTTTCGTGGCTTCTGTGTGTAACCTTGGCTCTGACTGCCTTCAAACGGTCTGCTGTGTTTGCTTTCTACAATTCAGTGGTTCTGTTAAATCCACAAATACGTGCAGCCATGGCTGCAGTCAATTCTGGAACATTCTCCTCCCCTCAGAAGGAGCCCCCACACCCTTTGCCAGCCCCTCCCTCCCCACCGGGCACCCCCGGGCTCACTTCCTGTCTCTGTGATTTCCCGTTCTGGACATGCACAGAAATGGAATTGCAGAGCTGTGGCCTCTGTGCCTGGCTTTTTCTCGCAGCACTGTGTCCTCCAGGTTGGTGGTGTGGCCGCGTGGGTCCGAGCGTCCCCCTTCTCGTGGCTGAGTCACGCTCCATCCGCCCATTTGTCTGATGATGGGCATTTGCCAGAGGGCATGATTCTGAAGAATAACATCTGTCCTACAGTGAGTGTGACCCAGGGCTGCTTTGGAGGCAGAATCGGGCACTAGATGACTTATTTTGTGGTGAAACCAAAGCTGGCTTCTGATGTGAGCCTTGGAGCAGCCAGACAGGATCTTCCACCACTGGTACATCCAGCGTGGCCGCTTGTCTTCCTCAGGTCTGGGTCTTAGAGCTCAGATCCGATTGAGGAGTAACCCCGCAGATTCACGCTGACTCGGAGCCCGCGGCCGTGCTTCCAGACCAGAGCATGTGATCACAGGCGTCCTCGTCCTCCTCCCAGTGACGAGGGAGGAGGACGAGCTGGCACGGGCTCCATGGGAACCAAATCATAACCCGCCATTAATGGAGGTGGCTCCAGATGTCACCCTGACTGACCGAAGGGGTGAGGAGCCCAAGGCCCCATGGACTCTGCCCGCCCTTCCTGTCGCTGGACACCTGCATGATCCCTCCCTCTCCCAGGGTCCTGTCTGAGCTCCTGCTGCAGGCCGGCCCCTCAACTGCCTGCAGGGAAGCACTGGGATGAGGCCCCTCTGCTGTCCGAACTGGCCACAGCCCTGAGGCTGCTGCACACAGAGGCACTGGCCTGGCCTGCGTGTCAGTAAGATGCTTGCGTGTGCATGGCTTCAACCTCCATTTCCTCATCTCGAGATGTGGGGCTAACGCTGACACTTCAGCAGGTGGGCTCCTGGTGGGGAAAGGTTCCAGGGGAGCCGCTTATCAGACCCCACAAACTGAGCTGTCCCCAAGCACAGATGCACCCTTTGCAAATTCAGGCGAGACTCCTGTCTAAGACAGGACACAGCAAATTTGTTTGCAACAAGAAACAACTTCCGCTTGTAGGAGAATATCTGTGAACCAGCAGGTCCTGCAGGCCCTTCCTGGAGTGACCTCACGGCTGCTAACCTCCCAGCTGAGGACACAGTGCTGAGAGAAGCAGCCAGGCACAGAGGCCACAGCACTGCGATTCCATTTCTGTGCAGTGCCAGGAGCCTGAGACTTCTTCTCTGATTGATTCAACCTCTTAAAAGTGTACTTTTGTACCCCAGTGTGCATAGCACCATTATTCACAGTAGCCACATGGAGGAAATTCCCTAAGTGTTCATCAGCGGATGGATAAACACAACGTGTCCATTCACACAGAGGAGCATTACTCGGCCTTAAAAAGGAAGGAGATTCTGACACGCACTACAACATGGATGAACCTTGAGTCACTGGAGTCTCAGCTAAGGCACAAAAGGACAAATACCGTGCGATTCCATTTATATGAGGTCCCTAGAGTGGTCAAATTCATGAAGACAGAAAGTGGCGTGGTGGGTGCCGGGGCTGGGGAGGGGGTGGGGGGCGATGTTTACTGGGTGCAGAGCCTCAGTTTTGCAGGATGAAAGCGTTCTGGAGGTGGATGGTGCCGGCGGCCACACAGCAGTGTGAACGCGCTTAATGTCCCTGATCTGTGCACTTAAAGATGGTTGAGGTGGGAAATGTTATGTTATATATATTTTACCACAATTTAAAACTTGAGGCTAGACATGGTGGCTCATACCTGTAATCCCAGCACTTTGGGAGGCCGAGGTGGGCCTGACTTGAGGTCAGGAGTTCAAGACCGGCCTGGCCAACATGGTGAAACCCCATCTCTACTACAAATACAAAACTTAGCCAGGTGTGGTGCCGCACACTTGTAATCCCAGCTACTGGGGAGGCTGAGGCAGGAGAATCGCTTGAATCTGGGAGGTGGAGGTTGCCGTGAGCTGAGATCTCGCCACTGCACTCCAGCCTGGGTGACAGAGTGAGGCTCCATCTCAAAAATAAACAAAATAAAATAAAATAAAATAAAATAAAATTTGAAATGTTTTTTAAGCAAACAACTAATTTACATTTTCCTGGAATACACCAACACATATGTGACTGTGAGAAAGTCATTCCCCACCTTGGCCCCAGCTCCTCCTCCGTGAATTTTGGAGGTGGCTTCGGGCCACCCCCCCAGTTCCGGCGATGTCTATTGTGTCCTAATATCCACCCACTTGTTCCCGCAGTGCTCTGGACTGGGAGTTTTTCTCGGTGGGAGAAGATTACTTCCTGGTCGTCGCTAACTCCTTTGATGGGCGCACCTTCTCAGTGAACAGTATTATTTACAGGTAATGAGCTGCCGAGGCCGGCTTCCTCCCCGCACCTTCCTTCCCCTTGGGGGCTCACCGAGGCCGGCTTCCTCCCAGTGCCTTGCTTCCCCTTGGGGGCTCACTGAGGCCGGCTTCCCCCCAGCGCCTTGCTTCCCCTTGTGGGCTCACCGAGGCCAGCTTCCCCCCAGCGCCTTCCTTCCCCTTGTGGGCTCACTGAGGCCGGCTTCCTCCCAGCGCCTTGCTTCCCCTTGGGGGCTCACCTCCTCTCGCAGGTGCCACTGGCTCACAGCGAGTCCCAAGTGAGGTGTCATTTCCCGAGACTGGCTGGGCCCAGTGGACAGCCCATTGCTGGCTGCACCTGTGTGGGGTCTGAGCAGCCCCTGCCCCAGGTGTAGCCACGACCCACGAGTGCTGGCGCTTCTGCCTTTGGATCCCGGCAGGGATGCGGTGTGTGGACATCCTGACGTGGGAGTCGTTGATATTTAATTTTTAGCTCATAGACACTGTGGTGTTCTCAACACATTTATTTCTAGGAGTTTTCCAAGTATTGTACGTTTAACGAACGGGGTTGGCTTTTTTTTTTTTTTAATTTTCATTTGCAGCTGCTCATAACAATCATTTTTTGTGTCTAGCCACCAAACCAAACTATCAGTTCTAATAGCTTCTCTTAAAAAGATTCTCAGGAGACTTAGGAATATACCTCTGAGAATAAAGAACATTTCCCCTTGATTTCTAGTGTTCTAATTGATTATTTAGCTTGCTTCCCTAGATAAAGCTTCCAGAACAATTTTGGATGGCGGCAGAAGCGGCAGCTGTCCTGCCTTACTCTAATTTAACGAGCACATCTGAGCATGGCCGTTCGATGGGCTGTGGGCCGTCCAGGTCAGGGCTGGGGTCTCCTTTGGCATCTGTGAGTGCGTGATGCGGTCCACCACGTTTCCTGCTGATGTCATGATTTATAGTGAGAGATCTCCTCGCGTTCTTAGACCCGATGCTGCTTGGTGATGTTGCAGAGTTATTTAATAAGCCACTGGCTTCCAATTGCCTATCTTTAAGCTTTTAGCATCTATAACAGGAAATGAGATTGCTCAGTGGTTTTCTTTCGGGGACTTAACTTGATCCAGTTTAAAATGAAGCCTAACGGTAAATATACACTGCAGGGTTTTCTAATTGCACCTGTGGACACTGCAGGGCTTTCTGACTGCACCTGTGGACTGGAATAGTCTGAAGAATAGGATTTTTCTCTCATTTCTGACAGCTGGGTTAAATTCGGTTATAAAACCATCTGGGCCTGGTAACTTTTTAATAATATCTCCTTTTTATTTATTTATTTTTTTGGGGGGAACAGGGTCTCACTCTGTAGCCCAGGCTGAAGTTCAGTGGCATAATCTCGGCTCATTGCAGGCTGAAATTCCCAGGCTCAAGCAATCGTCGCACCTCAGCCTCCCTAGTAGCTGGGACCACAGGCATGGGCCGCCACCATGCCTGGCTAATTTTTTTTCTTTTTTTGAGATGGAGTCTTGCTTTGTCACCCAGGCTGGAGTGCAGTGGTGCAGTCTTGGCTCACTGCAACTCCGCCTCCTAGGTTCACGCCATTCTCCTGCCTCAGCCTCCCGAGTATCTGGGACTACAGGCACCTGCCACCATGCCTAGCTACATTTTTGTATTTTTAGTAGAGATGGGGTTTCACCGTGTTAGCCAGGATGGTGTCAATCTCCTGACCTTGTGATCTGCCCGTCTCAGCCTCCCAAAGTGCTGGGATTACAGGCGTGAGCCACCGTGCCTGGCCCATGCCTGGCTAATTTTTGTATTTTTAATAGAGATGGAGTTTCTCTATGTTGGCCAGGCTGTTCTGGAACTCCTGACCTCAAGTGATCTGCCCGTCTCAGCCTCCCAAAATACTGAGATTACAGGTGTGAGCCACCCCGCCTGGCCATAAATACTATATTTGAAGGTAATGAGAAAAGGATGGACTTTACTTGATAATTCCATATGATTCGGGAGATTAGCTTCATGTAATCTGGAAGAAAACAAAGCTTACTCCACTTCACATTGTACACAAAAATAAATGTTAAATGGATTAAAAGTCCAAATGTGAAAAAGAAGAAAAGCTAAGGGCAGTTGCATAACCTCAGGGTTCTATGAAGAAGACAAGCCTGGAAGGAAAGGCACTGGGTCTGACCACCTGCATTAAAAGCTTTCTATAGAAACAGACATCCCATTCAAAAGCAAAAGACAAACTCTTTGCCACACATACAACAGAAAACAAACGCTTACAAACTAATAAAAGATGTGTTTTTAAATTTGGAAAAATGGACAAATGATATGAATAGGAATTGGCTGGGCGTGGTGGCTTACACCTGTAATCCCAGCATTTTGGGAGGTCAAGGCAGGTGGATCATGAGATCAGGAGATCGAGACCATCCTGGCTAACACAGTAAAACCCTGTCTCTACTAAAAGTACAAAAAATTAGCTGGGCATGGTGGCAGGCGCCTGTAGTCCTAGCTACTCGGGGAGGCTGAAGCAGGAGAATGGCGTGAACCCGGGAGGCGGAGCTTGCAGTGAGCCGAGATAGCTCCGCTGCACTCCAGCCTGGGAGATACAGCGAGACTCTGTCTCAAAAAAAAAAAAAAAAAAAAAGATATGAATAGGAATTTTTAGAAGAAAAGATGAAAGATGAACAGTGTGAATAAACATTGTAAGTGATTTGTCCTCAAAGCAAAACCCTGACAGGTTCTCCCCCATTTGTTTGGAGGCATTTTAAAGATGGGTAGTGGAGTGGGTGGGGGATCCTGGGGGATCCCACCCTGCTCTTTCCCATGAGAACAGGAGCCACCACGGCTTCTCCAGAAAGCAGTATGGAAGAATTTATTTTCATACTTTGATATTTAATATTTAATTAAATTTAAACAACTCGTGCCCTTTGATGTCGGCGCCCTGCCTTGGGGACTCCACGCCTTGGAAATGGGAGCCCCTGGGATAAACAAGTCCTTTTGAAGGCAAACCCTGGTGACCAGCGGCTGCCCAGAATGAGAATGAGGGCTTGGGGCAGCCCCTGACGTGGGGCTGCAGAGCAGCGGGCAGAGAGCTGGGCTCCTGTGTCTGAGGACAGAGGGGCTCCCGCCTGCGTGGTGGCCTGCGTGTGTTTGAGGGGGACCTGGGGAAAGTCACGTACCTCACGATTGAGGCTGACCCTCAGAACTACACATGTGGGGGTCCCTGGGGGCAGGATCTTGGGTGGATAGGAGGTAGCGCTGGGATCTTGGTGAGATCTGGAGTCTTTCCTCTTCTGGGCCTCAGCCTCCTGCTTTGCAAGATGAGAAGGCCCTCGTGGCCCAGAATCAATCTCTCTCTCCTCGTGGCCCAGAATCAATCTCTCCAGAGATGGCCCAGAATCAATCTCTCTCTCCTCGTGGCCCAGAATCAATCTCTCCACGCCGTGCCAGTGGGGGATGGAAGAGGCTTGGATGTGACCCAGAGCTGCTGGGTCCCTGACAGCGAGGGTGGGAGCCCGGGAAGAAGAGCCACCCCGCAGAGCCCAGGCTGACCTGGCTGCCGCTGTCTGCCCCACAGGTGGCAGGGCTACGAGGGCTTCGTGGCGGTGCACAGCCTCCCCACCGTCGGCTGCAGGGACTGGGAGGCCTTCAGCACCACGGCCGGCGCCTACCTCATCTACTCCAGCGCCAAGGAGCCCCTCTCCAGGGTCCTGCGGCTGAGGACGCGCTGAGGCCGCGGCTATCCAGGAGCAACTGGGGTGGCCAGGCGGGGCGGGACCCCAGCACCTCCCCCCAAGTGGCCCTGGACATCCAGGTGGGCCGAGCCTAGGGCAGCCCAGGCCTGGGCATCAGGCAGGGTGCAGGTGGGGCCATCTGCAGCCCTAGTTTGGGCAGGGACATCCATCCACCTCTGGGTCCTTCTGAGCCACAGCCCCAGTGACAGTCTGGGTCTTACAGGTGGAGGCCCAGAGCCCCTGCCAGCACTCGCCCATCTGAGTGTCAAGCAGGATTTCACTGTCAAGGAACCGTTTCTATAAACTTTTACCTCAAACAACAGGACCTCGGCTTGTGTCCCCGCTCCTGCAGTGTGCGCCCGGCCGCCTGAGCCAGTGTGGTGCCGTCCCACCATTGCCGCCACCTATTTATTGTGTTTTATCTGAAGGGAACTGTATTTATATTGCTGTTCACAAAAGCACAGGTGCTACTCTCTCGGCAGTGGGTGGGCACAGCCCCTCACCACGGACACCTCCCTGTACAGGGAGAGGCGTCCCTCCCAGCCTCAGTTTACCCATAAATGCACTGGGGCGAGGTCAGAAATCACAAGCCTGGGCATGGCCTGGGTCGCACCCTCCCCACGGCCCCACCCACAGGGACCTCAGCTTCTGGGCCCGGGATGTTTTCCCCATTCAACAGCATTTTAACCACATGTCCTCCAGCTGACTGGGACTCAGGCTGCGTGCCTCCGTCTGCCTGTGTGCTGGCTGTCCTAGCGCCCTGGTAACAGCATCCTCTGCCGGCTCTGCTGTGGTCATCTCGTCTCTGCAGCCAGGAGAGCTGTTTGTCCATCTGTCACAGGCAGCGAGGATGAGAGGGGTTGATGGGCGCAAGGCCCCGGGGCTCCTCCCTCTTAACCTATGTGGATGCCAGAGAAACCCCTCCCCCATGAGAAGAGGCTCAGATAGCAGCCCCCGGGGCCATGCAGCCCAGACCAGACCTGCCAGGTTCTTGCAGGAACTGTACTCCTGCTTCTGCGACACAAATCGGAACAGCAGCGGTCCTGAGAGGGTTTACAATTTGCTTTTTCCGCCAATCAGAACTGTGGACAAAACTTCCTGTTTTCTACACCACAGCTGTCTGTTCACCTTCAGCTCAGAGAGCACTCCTGACCTTTCATAATGAAATGGAAGCCTCCCCTTGTCTGGCAAATAATAAACTCAGTGTCTACTTTACCCGGCTTTGGGACCTTCGTGTTTTCCCGGGGCTCGCTGTTTTCCAGCCATCGCTGTGGCCAGTGGAGAGCCACTCCCCTCTGGGGCAGTCTCCGAGAGCCTCCTTCCCCTCCGTCCAGCCAGCAAGGCTTTCCCAAGTGTCCTGGGCAGGGGGTCGGACCCTGCTTTCCACCAAGTCATTCAGGGGCTCCTGATCACACACGATTGGCCTCACTGGGTCAGCACTTGTGAAAGGAAGATAAAAACTCGAGACCACAATTCACTCAACCAAGAAGAAAAAGTTAAGCTGCAAGCTGAGTCCTGCAAGAAGCTGCCTTTCCCTTTGCCCCTAAGCAGACAGCGACAGACGAGAGGGTCAGCATCTCCACCAGTGACTGCTCTGTGTGCATCTTACCTCATGGAAAGTACCGATTTACTGAGCACGAGATAAACAGGTAACTGACCGTTCCCACCTGCTCCTTTTCTCCTGCAGCGTGGGGCAATCAGTCATGTGACCACACCCTCCTCCCTCTGCCCCCTCCAGCCAGCTTTTGCCCTTGACTGAAGGCCTCAACATCATCTTGGGAGAGAGGCACAGACCTGTCTCCTGGGTGCGTCCTTAGCCTTGACAAATAAACCTCTCCATTGACTGAGGCCTGTCTCCGGTACGTTTTTGGTTTGCAGACTCATCCACGCGCTTTCCCAGCTGGGCCTTGCTCTTCTCCTGTTTGGCTGAGTAATTCGTTTCTGTTTATGTGAGGCTGATGGTGCCGCAGCTGTTCCAACTCCCATCCCTCAGTCAGATCCCCTCATTCCCCAAACTGTTCTAGATTTGGCATTATTTTGGAAATCAGAACCTGGCTTGAGTAGCTGGAACTCTAAGAACTTCTGGGTAAGTTACCAGACACTCAGTATTTGGAGTGCAAAACTGAAAGTGGGTGAGCCGGGTCTCAGTCAGCTTCGAGGGGTATGATGCCAAGGCTGAGGATCTGCCCGGGAGAAAGCAACACCAGTCACAGCAGGACCTGTGCCCGGGCCTTTTCCACAGAGCGTTTTGAGGTGCTGAGTATTTAAAAGGGAAGAGAGGAGAGGGCAGGAAGGGAAGGGGAGAGAGAAAAGCGTGGGTAGGCGATGAGGCGAGTGGTCAGGTTCCTGCGAGGCTTTTATTAGCGCTCACTGAGTGCACATTACAAGTGAAGGGTGTGGGGGAAGAGCCCTTTATGCACTCACCTGATGCTCAGCAAACCTGCATCTTCCATCAGGTAGAGTGGACACAGAGCAGAAGGAAAAGCCAAGCCTGAGTTTGTCTCGAGCATTTAACCAGAAGTCATGGCTGGAGACACAAAAGCCCCTCCTTGCCTATGTAATTTTGTTCTTTCACTGCTTTAAACAAGCAAGAGGTGGTTTATATTCCTTTAGCGGCTGGTGGTGTTGACTTTGTGTTCCTTAACAAAAATAAAAGCAAGTCCTAGTCTTGCTTTTGTCCCACACTCGCGAGGATCAGCTGTTCATCGACACTGCCAGGGTGCGGGAGGCCCCTGGGGAGACACACGGCCGGCCGTCTTGCAAGCTGTCTGTTCAGAAACAGACCGGTTCTCCTGAAAGGCAGGTTTTTGCGTGGCGCCATTTCCAAGTTTTCCCTTTCCCTTTGGAATAGTGAGCTTGGCATCTCAGGATTCTGTTTTCCTTTCCCGGGAGGGAGCAGCTCCAGGCGTGGGCTGGCCGCTGGCCTTCCATGCCCCCTCTTGGATGGAATCAGTGGGCCTTGTGCGCCTGCCCACCTCCCCAGTCTTCCCCTGGGGTTGGGAAGAGCGCTTTTCTGTCTATTAGCCGTGATTTCAAGCCAACGCTGGAAAAGCTCTGATTCCCTGGATCGTGGGGAAGGCCCTCTCTGGGCACCCCAGCCGCACATAGTTCGACCACCTCTCCCGGCCCCGGGAAGCGACTCCGGCGTGCTCTCCTGAAAACCTTCCTCGACTGCAAGTGCAGTCAGTGTGTTTTGTCTTGTGTAACTGGAATCAGAACCTTTTGAATCCTACCTGCAAATTTATGCAAACAATATGCAAAACCTTGTGACAAACATTGGCAAAGGAAGACCTTTTGCAGGTGAAGCACAGCTGCCACCTAATGGCTCTCAGGAGTGGTTTGGGGCAGTGGCGCAGGTGAGAACTGAAGCTTGGTAGGAGTCTGCAGCGGTGGTAGGAGGTGTTGGGGTCTTCCTCCTCCCCTGCCCCCCAGTGTGGGAGTAGCCAGTGAAAGTGCAGAGTCAGGGGCTCCCTGTCTCTTCTTCACTGTGGAGGCATCGTCAGAGCTGGGGAGAGGGCAGGATCCCTTAGCCTCCCTTCAGGCCGTTCCTGATGCCACATCTGGTGTGAGAATGAGTTTGAGAAGCCCCCAGGCCCCCGACCTCCCTATGCTGTCACACTCACGTCAAACTATGCTGTGTTAGCATTAACTTGACATCACAGCATTGCGATTGTCCCCCGGGAGGTTAAGCTTTGTGGATCTTAGTTTTCTGTGACCTCTCTCTATCATGGAACCATCGAAACTCTACATCTTAACATCAGAAGGTTCTTTCACGATCATCTGGTCCAATCCCTTTGGGGACCAACACACGAAGAAGTGGCTGACCCTGGTTCAGCCCTAAACCGGGGCCCTAAATCAGTCACCACCTCTCCAGGTGACACTACTCACCGAATGGAAGGCCTCACAATCTGGGTACCACTTGAGATGTGGTGGGAGCAAAAAATAGTTGTGTTATTTTAAAGGGTCAAGAGTGACTTTGTAAATCCATGCCCCTGTCATTCCTAGAAAGCTATGTGGCTTATGGGCACCACCAGCTTCTCTGTTCTTTACAAACAGCTGGGCAGTTGGGCAGGCCGCATTGGTTGCTCTTAGGCTTGTAAATAACCTCTGGGCTGTCCAGAGCTGTCACGAACTGTCCCGAGTTCTATCCTGTGGCTGTTCGTAGGCAATGATGAAGTTGGGTTGTGGGGAGGAAGAGAAAGAAGGGAATGGTGGAATGGGCTGTGGGGCCGATGAGGTCAGCATTTATTGAGCACTAACTCTATTCCTGCCATTATGCTGAGTGTCACCCAACATTAGCCCCATTTTACAGTTTGAGGAAATTGAGGTTCAGAGAGGTTAAGTAATTTCCCCAAAGTCTCACAGCTAATAAGGAAGAAGACTGAGGTTTCACACTTGAGGCTTTCTGATTTCTGATTTCTCGTCACTACTGTGCTCACGGGGCGACGGTGGGGAGAGCGCCAGGTTTCCAGGAAACCTCCAAATGGCTATGCAAACGTTGACCTTCTTACTTCCCGCTGCTTGGATGACCGGCTTCGATGGGATTTTTAGCATCACAGTGGAAGAGGAGCCAGCAGAAGAGCAGGGCCAATTCCTGCACTGGTCAGGATGTGCCTCATCTTGCCCACGTCTTCCCGGAGCTGACACACAGGAATTTTTCCAGCAGGCCTAGCCTGAGGGTGCTGCGGCTTTAATTTGGTGCTAGTGCAGGCAGTTTTCAGGCTCAGATAAAATTTCCTTTAGCTGTTTATTTATCCTCCCAACAAGCATTCTGTAGACACCTCTTCTGTCAGTTCTTGAACCAATAGGCGTGGTCCCTGACCCAACAAATGGAGCTCCGATTCGGGGATGCAAAACCTGAGTCCAGCAAAGCCTCCTGCAGCTTCTCTGGGGCAGTTTTCACAGCTCTTTTATCTTCCCCACTTCTCCATTGTTGCTTTACCAACGGGGCCTCTGCCACCAGGAAGCGGGGAGGACATGGAAAGGGGCTGTGCGGCACTTGGTTGTGGGAAGGATGTGGAAGCCAGGGGCTAACCAGAGGTTTCGGCAGGATCTGCGAATCTTCCCTTCTCTCCCATCCCTGTGGTGCCGTTTCGTTAGACACTGAAGCTGGGCTCATGATCTAAGGGCCACGGTTCACTTAAAATTCCATCCCAGGCCTGGTGCGGTGGCTCACGCCTGTAATCCCCACAATTTGGGAGGCCGAAGCAGAGAATCACCTGAGGTCAGATTTCGAGACCAGCCTGACCAACATGGTGAAACCCTCTCTCTACTAAAAATACAAAAATCAGCCAGGCATGGTGGTGCATGTCTATAATCCCAGCTACTTGGGAGGATGAGGCAGGAGAGTTGCTTGAACCTGGGAGGTTGAGGCTGCAGTGAGTTGAGATCCTGCCATTGCACTCCAGCCTGGGTGACAGAGTGAGTCCCTGTCTCAAAAAAAAAAAACAAAACAAAAAAAAAACTCCATCCCAGCATCCTCAGCTGGAATAACTGCCACTGGCTGCCCCAACGGAATTAACAGATGCTGCCACCAGCCCTCCTGACCTCATTGGACAGAACCGCATCCTCAGCAGACACGAGCTCCTCCATCCCGAGACAGCCGTGCTCCTGTCTTGGAGTGGGAAGTCCTCTCATGTGGAGTCTGAGCTTCAGACAGGGAAGGACAGGGGCCCTTCCTGTACTCCCATCAGTATCCACCTAAGAGGAAGAGGCTGAGGCATGAAGTCTAACTTAAAAAGTGACCTGAGCCAGGGTGAGGACAGCAGCCCAGAAGACTCACACCCACGTACGCCTGGCCGCGAGCTTCCTGGCCGCGAGCTTCCTGGCCGCGGGCTTCCTGGCCGCGAGCTTCCTGGCTGTGAGCTTCCTGGCCGGGGGCTTCCTGGCCGTGGGCTTCCTGGCCGCGAGCTTCCTGGCCGTGAGCTTCCTGGCCGTGAGCTTGCTTTCTTTGGCCTTCATTACTGGCAGGTTTTTAAAGGCAAAAGAGGGGAACATGGAGCAGGCTGACACAAAGCTGCTTGTTGGGAATCTCGCTGGCTCACAGAAATAACACTGCTGAGCTGTGTGGTGCAGGCTGCAGCATCCGGTGGGCATGATTTGTTGGTTAGCGGCTCCTGGTGGTCATCACACACAGCTCCTGAAGATGAACACACAACTCAGAGGGCGTAGGACGGGACTCCTGTCCCCTCTCCACGTCTCTCTGTGCCCAATCATGTAAAAGGACTTGTGTTCCTCACAGAACAGTTCTTTTCTCATCCGGAACCCCATTTTCTGCTTTCTTTGAGTGTCAGGATGGGGTCCCCTGGAGAGCTGCTTGGAGAGGCAGGAGAATCCCAGGAGGGGAACCGAAAGCACTTAGGCAGGTGCAGCAGCTCGCATCTACAACCAGCCTTACAGAGCAGGTCACTGGGGCTGAGAGTGGGAGGAACCAGTTCCAGTCCCGCACATGTATTCCCCAGACAGACCTGGCGGGTCCCATCCCCAGAGATTGGGGGGCATAACTGCAGGCAGAAGGAAAAGCCATGGAAAGCATTCATCCCTGCACGAGCTCAGGGCTCACCCTTGGGAGATGCCGAGCGGCAGAAGTGCCTGGAAAATGTGTGCAGAAAGAGTGAAAGGAGCAGAGGGTTCCAGGTTTGGCTCTGGTAGAATAAGAGGATGATCTGGGGGGATGGAGACATAGACCCAAATGGTAACGGGTTCAAAAAGTGAGACTTGAAGACGGAAACAATGACATGACCCTGAGAGTTTCTTTCTAGTTCCTGGCTTCAGGCGTAGGGTTGTGGTTGATGGGTGGGTGTGTACACACAGGCAGACACGTGTCCTGTTGGGAACGGGTGCTCGGTGTTGCAAAAATCAACACTGAGACAAAGGATCTCTCAGCAAGGCTAGTTTAGTTTCTGCAGAAAGGGTGCCGCTCAGTAGCAGTCTTGCCACGAGAGCACACACAAACAAAAGAGACAGGGTCATTTATAACCTGACGCGTCCACCCTCCTGCTGTGTCCGGTTTCCATCGGCTGGAATGGGACCTCACATCTGTACTAGACCCTATTAGCTAGCAACTTAGAGCTTCCCAAAAGAGGCAAAGGCAGAGGAGAACAAAGGAAGAGAGGAAGTAACTTGTGGAATGCCGAGAGAGGGAAAAACACTTGCAAATAAGGAAGAGGCTATGACCTAATGCTTGCTTGGACCGGTTCAGGCATGCCAGGGCAAATACCTAGGCTAAAATGTGGGAGCTAAGAACAGAGTATATTGATTTCTTTATTACGGCTAGTAGAATTTAAGCTTAGCACAGGTCTTTGAGTAAATTTTGCTTCTAAGAGAGGTTACTCTCTATTCTGAATTAGACTGGGAGGAAAATCCCTTTGAAGAGGAACCTCTATTTCATTTCCTACATGTACCTTCTGTCTTGGACTTTGGGAAGCTGTTCTCTGGGCTGAGGACTGTCCGCTAGGTGAAAATATCAGGGAAGGTAATTGTTGCTTTTTCTGCCTATCGCCAGGAAGTTGGACTTTCATAAAACTCTAGTGCAGGTTCACTACAGCCTGGAGGGACAAGCACTGGGTTTTGCTTTACTCAGCCCTGCCAAACTGTGTGCTCTAGGACAAGCCATTCAACCCTTTCAGTTGTGCTATAGGAAGAATCAACACCCATCATGCAGGACTCGTTTAGGGATTAAGAGGGAGAATCACCAGGAAAAGGATGTGTGATCTGTAAAGGGCTGTCACCCCCTTGTGATGGTGACAATGATGTGGTTAAACCCTGGACGGTGGGTGTGCATCCTTGCCTAGAGCAATGGTGTCCACAGGGTCATCCTTCACAGGGAGGAGAGGTACCGACATCGTCCAATGCTTGACACAACCAGACCCACACACATTATGCACAGATAGCAACACTGAGGGTCTCGGTGACAAATGAGTGGAACATATGGGGGTGGGGCTTTCACAACCTTGACAGCAAAAGTAAGGCAAGTTATTTCTGTTCAGAAACACAAAGCCAACAGCACCAGCAACGAAAGGAATGCAAACTGCATCTTCTTGTTTAAAGCAGCAAAGGAACAAAATTACATAGGCAAGGAGGTGCTTGTGTGTCCTCAGCCATGACTTCTGGTTAAAAAGTGCACACAAACCTCAAAGACATTCAACACCCTCACTTCAATGCCTGATGGGATGCGTTTCCTTAAGAAAAAATTCCTGGGAGGTGAACAACACTCACTGGGGCCTGTTGAGAGAGGGCTGGGTCAGGGGGCGTGGAGAACATTAGGGCAAAGAGCTAATGCATGCTGGTCCTCATGCCTAGGTGGCAGGTTGATAGGTGCAGCAAACCACCATGGCACACGTTTACCTATGTAACCAACCTGCACATCCTGCACATGTACCCTGGAACTTAAAATATATATATATAAAATAATTAAAATTTTCAAAAAGAAAAAAGAAAAAAAAATCCTAGGGGCCAGGTGCAGAGGCTCATGCCGGTGATCCCAGCCCTTGGGAGGCTGAGGTGGGAGGATGACTTGGGCTCAGGAGTTCGAGGTCAGCCTGGGCAACAAAGTGAGACCCTGTCTCTCCAAACATGTATTTCTTTAAAAACAGAAAAGAAAAAAAAAAAAATCCTAAAAATAAAGCAGTGTCACACTTTCTTCTGTCTCATCTGAGCTTTCTGTTTCTATCCTGTGGAGAAAATCTCTAGACATTACCCATTACCTTTCAGTACCCGTTGGTACTTCCCAGGCATGGAGTGGGACAGGGTAACTAATTTTTCTGAGTGCGTAATCATTCATTCACTCAGTGTTTATTAAGACCTACTGAAACGGGAAAGGTTCCCTTGTCCCCCTCACAGGGTGTGCGATGGGGGTGTGGCTCGCTTCTTCAGTGCCTGGCTGCCCAAACCTCTAGGCGAGCACAGACAGGTGCCCTGCTGCCCAGACCAGTAGGGGAGCACACAGACAGGCAGGCTCCAGCCCCACGGCCGTGTCTAGGGGTGAATGTTTACAGCTGAAGCCCCCGTGGGTGTGTATTCCAGCGCGCTCTTTTAGTTTTGCCATCTGTAGGCAGCTTGTGTTAACCAGGTCAATGAGGCCCTCTACATGTGGAAAGGGCAGAGGGTTGTCTGTATCCCAGGGTTCTTGCCTTGGTGTACCAGAAGAATCGGATCACACCTGGGCTTGGAGAATGAGTGCAAAGTGTTATTGAGTGGAAGTAGCTCTCAGCCGATGGGGGAGCCGAAGGGAAATGGTTTTCCCCTGGAGTTGGGCCGCTTAGTGGCCCCGGCTCTCCTCCGACTGCCCTAACCAAACTCTGCCTCGTCCTGTCGGTCCATGGCCTGACAGCGTGCCAGCGTCTGTGGGTGTGCTCTTCTGCTGGCATGCTCCCTTGACGTCCTCTCCGTGTCCAGCTGCTTTTCTTCTTCCCTTCTGCTGATGTGTTCCTCTCAGCATCCAGCAGCTTCTCTCTCTGTCTTGCTAGGGTCTCGGGTTTTTATAGGCCCAGGATGGCGGCATGGCAGGCCAGGGTGATGATCTTGGAAAATGCAACATTTGGGTGAGACGGCAGAAGTGCCTGTCTTCACCTAGGTCCGTAGGGGTGGAGCCCTCGCCAGGGACCACACCCTCCTCTCCCCAGCACCTCCCTTCTGTATCACTTAAAGAGACCACACTCTTCCCTTCCCCACACTCCCGTATCATTTCCCCTCTCTGAAGATGTACATCTAACTGCTGTTAGAATATGGACAATGACCAGTCGTAGCTGCTTCCTGCTGACAGGGGACGTTGTTTGGGGGAAAACGGCAGTCAGATTCCTCCCAGAGGTTTGTCTGAGGGTTCCTAGCAAAGGGGAGTCATTATCTGAGGCTCTGGTTGCCTGATCACATGGAGTTTGATGGCTTCTAGGCATGAGAGAGAAAAAAAGCCAGGTTTTATAAGGTTAAGTATGCATGGGTTAAACATGTGTGTTATACAAAGAAAGAATTTACTGCCAAAGATCACAAAGATAAGAAGTGAAATATACTAACACCAAAGTTGTAGCCCGAGCTGTTTCACCCTGGTGCCAGAAATTGAACCTTGTTCAAGAGCAGATAAACTTTAGAATGAGGTAACTATTCTTGCCATATCTTTAGCAGTTAACAGGTGCATCCTGGGAATTCTGGGGTTTGTGGGCTTACACGGTGGTCACTGAAGCTTTTGTCCCTTTCCTGTGTCTCCTCTCACTTTCCTGGGCCTCCATCTCTATTACAAAAGACTGAGGTGGCCATTTTTAGGAGGTCCTCTAATGTACTATCTGGTCCCAGGCCCAGTTTTTGCAACTTCCTCCTGATGTCAGGAGCCGCCTGAGTAATAAAGTTATGCTTTGGGATTCGCTGTCCTTCAACTGAACCAGCAGAGAGAGAGCTGAGCTTTACCAAGGCCTCTCTTAGCCTTTCCTAGAAGGTGCCTGGATTTTCATCAAATTCCTGGTCGATCATGGACAACTTGGTCTTAGTGTTACGTAAGCCTTCCGTTACGCACACCTGAAAGTGTCTCCTCCTCCAGGCTTCCGTCTCATGACTGGGGTCCTATTTACGGTCATTCACTGGTACTGCTTCTCTTCCGGTTGGATAACATTTGCCCCCTTTCCTGATGCTACATGTGAGGCAAAGCTCATCCCCAAATCTCTCTGCTGCTTGTGGAGCAGCCTGTTTTTCAGTGTTCATCACAGTCTGATTCAAAAGTAACATGACGTCTCCCCAGGAGAGTTCAGATGTTTGGGTGAAATTCTGGAAAGCCTCTATGTGCCTGTCAGGGTCATCTGAAAACTTGCCCAGATCCCCCTTAATTTGCTTTAAGTCCTGTAAGAAGAAGGGGACTTGGACGTTACTGGGCCCAGATTCACCAGGCATCTGTTGGAGGAGCAAGAGTGAGACTGCGGCTTGTTTAGAGCGAGAAGTTCTAGGAGGGGCCAAGTGAGAGGCTGAAGCTGGACAGGGAGGTCAGGGTAGACCCAGAGGAGCAGGGCTTGAGGGAGCTGGCCTCTCTTCCAGGGGTGCCTCTAGGACTCGTATTTTTAATTCCCTGGGCTTACCCCTTGCAGCCTTCTCTGAGATGGCAAACAGGAGGGCTGGATGAATCCCACACTGTCAGCAAGGTCTGGATTGCCTTGCAAGGTATAGAAAGGCCCCTGTACATGTGGGGCCTCAGGCCATCTGTCCTCACATCTGCAGAAAAGTCTCGACTGCCCCGAATGGTATCGAAATGAATGGTTCCTTCCTAGGGCCAACCCAGTCCTTCGTAATTTGGCCAAACCTTTGTGCAGAGGGCTCCAAGGTGTTTTTGCTCCAGATTCTGAGGGTCAAAGCAGTCCCAGTGGTTCAGGGTACACTACAGAGGAGTATAAACTGGGGGTGGTGAAGAGAACCGGAAACAGTGAATAGAGGCGCCCCTCATTCCCTTCCTTCTTTCAGCGAAAACTCAGGGTGTGATGGAGAGAGAAAGCCAGCGTGATCCATTCACTCTCCACTCCTTATCCCTGAGGCCTGGTGACCTTGGCAGGTGCCAGCCATAGGTACTAATGCGGTATGTACCCACGAAGCAGGGAAAACCTGGAGACTAGGAATGAGCCGCCCTTGCCTATGCCTCCCTTTCTCCCTGCTGTCCGCAAACCTTGAGTTCCCTGGGTCTGTTTATGCCACGAAGCATGGCCTCCTTCCGTGGGGTGGGGAATTTAGTCAGCAGGAATTGGTGCTACCCATTTACGTTGTGCCTGTTGCCTGGCTTTGGATCCCTCAGACCTTTATTTATTTTTATTTTTTTTTTTTTTGGAAGGCCTCAGCCTGAAGCTTGCAATGGAGTTTGGGACTGAAAAGATGTTTTAGGGGCTGTTTGTATCTGTTGAGTCTCAAATGTGCCCTGCCGAACTTGCAGCTCTCAACCAGCAGGGGTCGCTCCTCTGCTAACGTCCCCGTCAGAAACAGAGATGGGAGGGGAGCCCTCTCACCTAGAAAAGGAAAAAAGAGAAAACCAGTTTAAGGGGCACAAAGGGGGAGATTGTGGGGAACAACCCCTTGCTTAGTGCAGCCGGGTCCCTCGCATTCTTCGAACTTTCCCATCCTTTCCCCAGTTGAGACCAGGCTGAATTCCTTGGCCGGGGGGGAAGGTTCCCTTGGCACACTTGACCAAGTTGCTCCCTGTAGGGTCCTGGCTACCGCCTCGGCTTCCTCCCGCCCCCTTCGTGGCTGTTGGGCTCGGCCTTTGCCTGCTGTGGGCACACCCAGGTGCCCGAGCTGGGAAGGGAAAGAATAAGGAGCGGTGCCCAGAGCCATGTGTGCCTGCGGCTGTCGAGGTGGAGGCATACATGTCACCTCCAGGAAAAAGTGGTCTGATGGGCACCTTCGGCGGCTGAGTCAAATGCTCATTCTACTTGGTGACATTGCCGCAGCCTGTGGCAAAACTCTTAACATTATAAGGAAGGAGATAAGAGCCATTTTTAAACCACCTGAGAGACAAAAAAGAGATGAAAGGAAAGCAGAGCCTCTTACCCACAGGAAAGAGAGAGAGGCGGTAGGGTTTTGGAAGAAAGGCGTTCACCTTCCGAGATCCCAGACGAGGCCCCAGTTAAAAGAGGGAAAGTTCCTTTGTCCCCCGCAGAGTGTGTGATGGGAGTGTGGCTCACTTCTCAGTGCCCCGCAGCTCAAACCTGAGGGGAGGTACAGACAGGCAGGCTCCGGCCCCACGCAGGGCCTGGTGGCCAATGTTCACAGCCCAAGCCCCAGTGGGCGTGCGTTCCAGGGTGCTCTTTTAGTTTGGCCTCTGTAGGCAGCTTGTGTTAACCGGGTCAACGAGTACTTGTCAAAAGGACAGAGGCCCTTCTGTATCCCGGGTTCTTGCCTGGGTGTACTGGAAGAATCAGATCACACGGGGGCTTGGAGAATGAGTGCAAAGTGTTATTGAGTGGAAGCAGCTCTCAGCCGATGGGGAAGCTAGAAGGGAGATGGTTTTCCCCTGAGTTGGGTTGCTTGGTGGTCCCAGCTCTCCTCCGACTGCCCTGGCCAAATTCCGCCTCGGCCTGCCCCTCGGTGGCCTGCCCCTCAGTGGCCTGCTCCTCGGTGGCCTGCCGGCGTGCCAGCGTCTGTGGGTGTGCTCTTCCGCCGGCATGCTCCCTTCACGTCCTCTCCATGTCCAGCCGCTTGTCTTCTTCCACTGATGTGTTCCTCCCACCATCCAGCAGCTTCTGTCTCTGCCTTGCTAGGGTCTCGGGTTTTTATAGGCCCAGGATGGGGGCATGGCGGGCCAGGGTGGTCTTGGAAAATGCAACATTTGGGCAAGAAGGCAGAAGTGCCTGTCCTCACCTAGGTCCATGGGGGTGGAGCCCTCGCCAGGGACCAGGCGCCCCTCTACCCAGCACCTCCCTTCTGTGTCATTTAAAGGGACCACACACTTCCCTTCCCCACACTCCCGTATCATTGCCTTGTGCCGCGCTCTTGGGTAGGTGGAGATGAGGAAAATGGACCAGAGGCCCTGCCCTTAAGGGAGGAAGACACACACCCCAGGATCTGTATTTGGGTAGAAAGTGATTTGTTAAGAGAGAGATTTCAGGCTTGGGGTTGGTAAACTGTGCCCTGGCTGACAAACAAAAGGGGCTCCCCATGGCTAACTGAAGTGCTCAAATTTAAAACATAACCTGGAGTCCAGGGCTGGGTGAGGGAGTAGCCACGAACTCTGTGTTCTCAGACATCGTAAACGCACCTCAGGGCCCCCCTTTTCACAATGAAGCCCAATCAGTCCCCGTTGTCAGTGCCAAGATAAACCGTAGCCAGATCCGCCCCCACCCCCCTCCCCGCCCGGCATGCCCCCCCATGCCCCCCACCACTGTTTGAAAGAAACAGCTAACAAAGACTTCCGGTTTGCCCCTTGGAAACCAACCCATCAGGGCGCAGTTGTGTGAACCAATCAGAACTAAGCACGTTTCAATCCTTCATTTGCCTGCATGGACCTAATGGAGGCCCCAGGGCAGGAACCTTTTGCTCTAAAACCTGAACTCCCTCTTTGCTCTTTGAACACACCTTCATTTTACACCAAAGGCCGTATCTCCCAGGCTTGTACACTGTTCACTGGAGTAGTCCCTTTCCTCCAGATTCCTTTTCAGAGACCTTTTTGTTGAGAGTTCAGAAGTAGGAGCAGTTATTTCTAGGAAATCTGTCTGCGGGCGGTAGGCTGAGCTGAGTGCCTGAAAAGGAAACAGTGGGGGGCAGTACTAGTAGAGGTGGATTTACTAGCGCTAGTAGAGGTAGATTTACTAGTACTAGTAGAGGTGGATTTACTAGCGCTAGTAGAGGTAGATTTATTAGCCTTCGCAGTGGTAGATTTACTAGCACTAGTAGAAGTGGATTTACTAGTACTAGTAGAGATGGATTTACTAGCACTAGTAGAGGTAGATTTACTAGCCTTCACAGTGGTAGATTTACTAGCACTAGTAGAAGTGGATTTACTAGCACTAGTAGAGGTGGATTTACTAGCGCTAGTAAAAAGGTGGATTTACTAGCGCTAGTAGAGGTGGATTTACTAGCACTAGTAGAGGTAGATTTACTAGCCTTCGCAGTAGTAGATTTACTAGCACTAGTAGAGGTGGATTTACTAGCGCTAGTAGAGGTGGATTTGCTGGCAGAGGTAGATTTACTAGCCTTCACAGAGGTAGATTTACTAACACTAATAGAGGTGGATTTACTAGTACTAGTAGAGGTGGATTTACTAGCGCTAGTAGAGGTAGATTTACTAGCCTTCGCAGAGGTAGATTTACTAGTGCTAGTAGAGGTGGACTTACTAGCGCTAGTAGAGGTGGATTTACTAGCGCTAGTAAAAAGGTGGATTTACTAGCACTAGTAAAAAGGCGGCTTTACTAGCGCTAGTAAAAAGGTGGCTTTACTAGCGCTAGTAGAGGTGGATTTACTAGCGCTAGTAGAGGTGGATTTACTAGCGCTAGTAGAGGTGGATTTACTAGTGCTAGTAGAGGTAGATTTACTAGCCTTCACAGAGGTAGATTTACTAGCACTAGTAGAGGTGGACTTACTAGCGCTAGTAGAGGTGGATTTACTAGCGCCAGTAGAGGTAGATTTATTAGCCTTCGCAGTGGTAGATTTACTAGCACTAGTAGAAGTGGATTTACTAGCGCTGGCAGAAGTAGATTTACTACCCTTCGCAGAGGTAGATTTACTAGTACTAGTAGAGATGGATTTACTAGCGCTAGCAGAGGTAGATTTATTAGCCTTCGCAGAGGTAGATTTACTAGCACTAGTAGAGGTGGACTTACTAGCACTAGTAGAGGTGGATTTACTAGCGCTAGTAAAAAGATGGATTTACTAGCACTAGTAGAGGTGGATTTACTATCACTCACAGAGGTAGATTTAACCACATCACAAGTGGTCTTGGATGATGGGCCAGGGATTTGTGACTTTATTTTGAAGGCACAGGAATAATCAAAGCTTTTGAGCAGGGGGGCACTGAAATCATCTGGCTGTAAATAGATCCTGAAATCTGGAATCTCATTTTTGAGAATGAACTTAGAATGTGGGTGGATTCAAGGATGGTCTGAGGACGTGTGAAAGGACACAGCTGTGTTGGCCACCCTCCTGATGACGTGTTTGCTGCTTCTCACTCTGACTTTAGTGAGCACGGAGAGCTTCACACATGCACATGGGAAACGGTAATTTTCCCTAAATCATGCAGGGCAGGGCAGCCTCAGACACTTAAGAAATCTAGACAACACTTCTAACCACAATGCCAAGAGAAATTCTACGTGGCTGAAAGCGGGGAGCTAGCCATCCCAGCCCAGAGATGTTTCTTCCTAAGAGGAAGCGTACTGACACAGAAATCTGTAACATGCTGTAGTGACCAGAAGGACGGAGCCCCCCACCCGCACCTGCTGTGGGGGACGGTGGTTTGTGGCAGAGCCCCAAGCTCTGCCAATCTTGGTTCAAGTCTGGGCATTGCCTCTAATTTGCCATGTGACTTTGAACAAGTCACTTGTCTTCTCTGGGCCTGAGTCTCTGGGTCTGTCAACTGGGAAGGCTGGATGGTCTCCAAAGTCCCTCTGAGTGTGGGCACTCTGTGGACTCGTGGGACTGAGATGGCTGGGAGCGCTGGCGTGACCAGGCTGAGGAACCCCAGAGAAACACACTCACCCGTCCAAACCCAGAGAACGGACTCACAGACCCGGAGAACAGCGAGAGTGAGACTTTTAATGACAGTCTTGCGAGATCGGGTGTCTGATGGGAAGGCATGCCCAGCCCGGTTCTGTTGTCGTTGCTGTTGTTTTGAGATGGGGTCTCGCTCTGTCGCCCAGGCTGGAGTGAGGTGGCAGGATCTCAGCTCACTGTAACTCTGCCTCCCGGGTTCAAGTGATCCTTCTGCCTCAGCCTCCTGAGTAGCTGGGATCACAGGCACTCACCACCACGCCCAGTTAATTTTTGTGTTTTCAATAGAGACGGGGTTTTACGATGTTGGCCAGGCTGGTGTCAAACTCCTTACCCCAAGTGATCCACCCGCCTCACCTCGGCCTCGGAAAGTGCTGGGATTACAGGCGTGAGCCACCGCTCCCGGCCTCCAGCGTGGTTTTAACAAGCAATTTATCCCCTAGTGTGCAGGTCCCTCCCCCAGTTCCTCATAGACTGAGCACTGTGGGGGTCACAGTCCTCCCGGACGTCACCTGGTGGTTGTGGGGCAGGGGTTTTAGGTGTCTTTTTAGGGTTGTCTTGCTGCATTTTGTTGCAGCCCACAGTGCATTGCAATCCTAGTTAGCCTTGGGGCTCTTTAAGTGTTTGACTTATGACCTAAGTCGCTGGCAGACTGATGAGAACAGGCAAAGGGAGCTGTTTCGCTGGTAAACTTTTTTCTTAGACCAAACTTCTTTGGTTCAGGTGAGGGCAACTAAGGGGGGGTCCCAACAAGCAGGCATCAGCTATCTGAGCAGGGGCCTGGGATATCGTGTTTCTTGTGTAGTTTACAGACCTAAGCTGAGTCAAGGCACTGTGTCTTGGAAATGGACCACCATAGATATGAGCTCCTTCAGCCCTGTTTTAGGTTAGCAGTGTGAACTTGGGCAAGTCATTAGCCTCCCTGAGCCTCTGTTTCCTTTTCTGAGAAATAAACAAATGTGTCAATGCCCTCCAACCTGAGAAACATAGAGGGATAGAAATGAAAAAGCTGAGGGAGCTGGCTTCCCATAAGTAGGACATGAAGTATCATATACTTCCCATAAGTATCACTATCAGGCTAAGCAGGTTCCTTTTACAAAAGGAAGTAAAGAAAGTTAGATGCAGAAAAACATATTGACAAACACACTCAAAAGCTAGTGGCATTATACTGTTTTGACAGTAGCTTAGGCCTTTGACTGTTTTATCAAGCTATACAACAAAGCACAGCGCTTATTAACCCCAGAAGTGTGGAAAGGAAGAACAAAGGAAGAAGAAGCTGTGTCTCATCTTGAGTTGTAAGCCCCGTAATCCCCATAATCCTCAAGTGTCACGGGAGAGACCAGATGGACGTGACTGGATGATGGGTGGTCCCCCCACGCTGTTCTCGTGCCCGGGAGAGACCAGGTGGAGGTGACTGGATGATGGGTGGTTCCCCCACGCTGTTCTCATGCACAGGAGAGACCAGGTGGAGGTGACTGGATGATGGGTGGTCCCCCCATGCTGTTCTCGTGACAGTGAGCTCTCAGGAGACCTGGTGGTTTCCTACATGCTCGGTAGCTCTGCCTGCGTTGCTTCTCTTTCCTGACACCTTCTGAAGAGGGTGCCTTGCTTCCCCTTCCACCGGGATTGTGAGTGTCCTGGGGCCCTTCCAACCATGCTGAGCTGTGAGTCAATTAAAGCTCTTTCCTTTCTAAATTACCCAGTCTCAGGCCGTTCTTCACAGCAGTGTGAAAACAACTAATTCAGCCACCACGCCCAGCCTGTTTCTTCTCGGTCCAGGTCCATATCTGGGATTTTAAGACTAACCACACCCTCCTAGTTTCCAAAAGCTTTGATTTTTCCAGAGATTCCTTCAGGCCAGTAGGTAACCAGGAGCCCTGAGAGGGCTGGTGGGGGCGGACCTGTCACAGCCTCCTCAGGGAGCCAGAAGAGCAGGGCCAAGGGGCCAGGCCAGAGGACCTGTGGGCATGAGGAGCCCCAGAGGCTAGGAGAGCCCAGGGAATTCCATGACCTCAGAGGGCCACCCCCATCGCCCTTGCACATGTGTGGAGCACAGAGATGTGCCCAGCCCAGCCTGCAGCAGAGGCCCCCAACCCCACACATCCCTGCTGTCGCCATCCCTGCGGCCTGGCCCTGCCTTTGCCTCTTCTTGGCCGGCCCTGGGCAGCCAGGGACTCCAGTGTGTCTGGCCTGGAGTTGCTGGCCTAGGAGAGGTGGGGCCAAGGATGCCAGATAAACATGCAGGATGCCTGGTGAAATTTGAATTTCAGATAAACAATGAATACATTTTTTAGTATAAGTATATCCCAAATGTTACAAGGGACGTACTTACACTGAAAGACGGCTATTGATCTGAAATCCAGATGTAACTGGCCAGCCTGCATTTTTATCAGCTACATCCGCCCACTCCACCCATGGAGGACCAGCCTCACCTCCCAGGGCTGGGGTGCTCCGATCTCACTGGGGCTGCAGGTGGTGCCTGCGGGGCCAGGAAGGATAGGGGCGACTGGAGGAAGTGCAGAGAGCATCAGGGGCCTGGCCGGGCCTGTGGGAGGCAGCTTCAGGAAGGGCAGGCTGGTCATCCTGGGGCTCACCTGTGGGCAGAGCCCCCAGAAGTGCTCTCAGAGGCAGGGTGGCCACACGGGGAGAAGGGGAGAGACCACCCAGGCCAGGCACGCTGTGGGGGCTTCTTAGAGCCCCACCCCACAGCTGTGAGGGTTAATTTCATGGGTCAATTTGGAATGTGGTTTTAGATAAGATTAATGTTTAAATCTGTGAACTTTGGGTAAAGCAGGTGGGTGGGCCTCATCCAATCAGTTGAAGGCCAAAATAGTATAAGAAGGCTGGGACCCCTGGGCCAGAAGGCCTTCTCCTGCACGCTGCCTTTGGGCTTGGCCTGCACCACAGACTCTCCTGGGTCCCAAGCCTGCCCGCCCACACCGCACAAGAGCCGATGCCTTGTGCAAACTCTCTGCTCCTCTCCACACATCCTAGTGGCTCTGTTTCTTTGGTGAGCCCTGATGAATGCAAGGCCCAAAGAGGCAACAGCCCCACTCAGTAGTCAGGACATCCTGTGTTTAGTCCCACCGGCCACTTCCCCATCCCTGAGCCTCAGTTTACCCATGAGGGAGGGGTGAACGGGGCGTCCTCCCTGAGCACCTGAAGCTACACAGCTGTGCTCTGTGGAGGGACCTGGACATCCACGTGCTTCCTCCCCGTGCTGTGGGTGTCACTGGGCCTCTGATTGCATCAGGAGCTGGCGCTGGGGAGGAAGGAGGCAGACAAGGTGCTGCCAGCACCTGGGCACACACAGCGAGCCACGTGCACTCCCGCCCGGTGCACTCTGCTCTGTTTATGATCAAAGGGCACCAGCACTGCTGGGTGGAAACAAAACTAAAAACACCAGAACTTGTCAATCAAGATTTTAAAAATTCGGAATGCAAACCAGAGGGGGAAATGCCGGGAACGTCGGAATGTTTAGCTCTTTCCAAGGTTGCTCTTCTGGTCTTTGTCTCTGCTGATAAACATTTACACAGTGGCAAGCTGTGCCGTGCGAATTGCGTGTGAGCCGCTGTGGCCACGTGCTCCAAGTTCTGAAAACTGCAAGAAACCCTCGTGACAGCACTCTGGAGTGTCCTTGGCCAGGCGCCTTTTGTTCATTCATGGGAATTCTATTCAACAGTCTCTAATGAACAACACTTTAACATCATTGTTGTCTAAATTAGTTTCCCACTTGGAGTTCCTTCTTTGGGTTCCTGTTTTCCCATAGGATCTTGGCAGCAGTTTTTGCCTCCACTCCTTTCTCTTCAGTCTCCTGCAAACCTGCTGGAGTCTCCAACCAGCTGGGCAGAGCCCCACCTGTCCCCTCAGCTGACAAGACTGCCCTTTACCTGTTGCTGGTCATGCCAGGACAGGAAGTGGACGACTGCTAACAAAATGTTTTCACTGTGATCACTGCTACCCGTGTTGGGTGCAGGTGCCCAAGTGTCACCCAAGCCTCTCCCCGGGTGCAGGGGCTCAGCTCACACCCAAACCTCCTGCAAGATACAGGTGCTCAGTTGTCACTCAAGCCTCCCCTCTGGTGCAGGTGACTTAAGAGCACCTGTTATTAGAGTCCTACACTGATTATAAAACCATCTTTTTAAAGAGAATTAAAATGAAGCAACAATTGTCTGTATATGACAAGTCTTAGGGCAGCCGCAGTTAGACCAGGACAATTGACAAGGAAATTTGTTAATTTATACAATGTCTGACTTGGAGGCCAGCTGAGCAGACAGTTCCTTCAGCTCAAAGTCATCAGGGGTTGAGAATCTGTCCCAGGGCCTTCAGCCCTCAGAGCAATCCCGTTCCACTGGCTGAGTGTGGCAGAGGTGGCCAGCTGTGTGGAGCTTCCTCCCATTTGTCCGACTGATGCAGTTTGCCTTCCAGTGAGTGGCCTGGCTTCCCGCAGCGATGGCAGTTACCTGGGAGGGTGTTCTGAGGGCAACCAGGAGGGGCAGGAGGGCTTGTAAAACAGCCAGTAGCTGAGCCTGCCTCTTGTGCCTGCGTTTCTCCTTCTCCTTAGCCCTGTCCTCCTTGTTCTACTCTGTTATAAACAACTGAGGAGGCTCATTTGAGGATTTTTCTGCATAGGGGCACTGGGTTCTAAGGTTGACTCGTAATTTTCTCCCAGTTCCTTTTTATTACAAAGGAAAATGAGTTTTTTGTTTTAAGGTTTGGAGGATCAAACTTTTCCCAGTTCTTGTGGATGCATTTAAGGGGTGTGTCCTGTGGTATAGAGATGTGATTATCCAGACAGAACAGAGGAGGGAAAAAAGGAAAAAGAAGGAGTCTCCTCTTATTTCCTTACTATCCTTTCCTGAACAGGGCACCCCCCATTCATCCTTAGGGTTCCAGAATGAACCCATTTTACCATGTACCCTTAACCTGGGTTCCATCTTGTCACAATTACCCACAAGAACAGGGAAGATGCCAGAATGAACAGAGGGCCCGTGTTCATCCTTGGGGTTGTGGAATGAAGTGGTCTGTGTAGCCCTCACCTTGTCTTCATCTCTGTTCTAGTGGTACTCTGATAGCCCCGGAAAAACCTTCATCTCTGTCCTATGGGTCTCTTGCACCTGCGGCCTTGGGCCAACCTGTATCCTCATCTCCATGACCTTATAGTGACTCACTCGTAGCATTCTAGCAACAAGGTGGCATCTCTTCTCAGATTCCCATTTCCCTTGTTCTTGAAGTAGATGAGGAGCTGTATTAGTCTATTTTCACACTGCTATAAAGAATGCCTGAGACTGGGTCATTTCTTTAAAAAGGAGGTTTAATTGACTCACAGTTCTTCATGCCTGGGGAGTCCTCAGGAAACTTACAATCACGGCAGAAGGTGAAGGGGAAGCAAGGCACATCTTGCGTGGTGGCAGGAGAGAGAGGGAGCAAGGGAGGAACTGCCAATCACTTTTAAACCATTAGATCTCATGAGAATTCACTCACTATCACAAGAACAGCCTGGGGAAACCGCTTCATGTTCCAATCGCCTCCCACCAGGTCTCTTTCTTAACATGTAGGCATTACAATTTAAGATGAGATTAAACCATATCAGAAGGATTTTTTTTTTTTTTTTTTTTTTTTTTAGCTAACTGCCACAGGAGGTTGGACTCCTCTTCCTTCAAATATGACCTTGAAGGTCTTGGTGCACATTGAGAAGAGCATGGAAGTGATTAGAGAAATGGAGGAAGATTTGTATCTGGGGTTCCTCATCCTCCCGGGGTAACATGAAGAACAAATTCTTAAGCAGATGGGACAATCCCTTGGCTACGGGAGGAAGTGGGAGGAAGCAAGAGGAATATTCATGAAGGCAAAGCGTAGAGATCTCTTACCTCTAGGGAATGTATCCGAATCATGGCACCAAAGTACGTCAGCAACGGTGGATCCATCCGGGCCTGCAGTAACTCAATTCCTCCCTCCTCAAAGGAAAGAACTCATCTGAGGGGCATAAGGCAGAGTGAGGGGCTGAGGCAAGTTCTAGAGCAGGAGTGGAAGTTGGTTACACAGTTTTAGAGCAGGAACAAAAGGAAGTAAAGTACACTTGGAAGAAGGTCAAGGAGGCAACTTGAGAGATTCAAGTGCACAGTTTGACGTTTGACTTGGGTTTCTGTACACTGGCATGGTTCCGGGGTCTGCGTCTCTTTTGTGATTCTTCCCTTGGGGTGGGCTGTCACGCGCGCCGTGGCCTGCCAGCACGTGGGAGGGGCCGTGTGCACAGTGTGTGCCCTAAAATTGTACACATGCTCACTTGAGGTGCTCTTCCATCGCCAGTTGGCATTTCCAGCGGAAGGTCATATACCAGTTAAACTTCATCACTTTGCTTCTTAACGTGCTCGAGCCCACTCGCCCAACTGCTGAGGTCTTACTGGGAGCTTTCTGTCTATTGGAAGACTGCCTTTTCCTGGTGCCGGCTGTGACCAACTCTGAACTAGTTTTTGTTTGCTTGTTTGTTTGTTTGTTTTGCTCTCTCAACTTTTAAAGGATAGAAGTAATCCATTGACCTTAGGAATCAAAAAATTGGTGCAACTCCAAATAAAAGTAATAAAGGTATTCTCCTCTTTCATTCTAATTTCATGAATCTTACTGACTTTACCAACTGTTATAACTCAGTCAGCACCTGTTGAGATAACGCCTCCCCAATTCAGTAAAGATGTCCATGGCGTGCAAACTTCATTACCAGAATTACCCCAGCTCTCATGTTTATTCACTCGGGCCAAGCAACTATTATCTCAAACTGACTCTGAATAACTATCCAAACCCGAAAGCTCTCACTTACTTTTAAACTTGATTATTGCCAATAGCACTTTTTGTCACATGCTGATTTATAGTTTTCAACATAACATATGTACTCGGATCCTAATTCCAATCAATTCTTTAAATATCTACCCATACTCCTCACCATGCTACTAATCCTAGTCACCACCAACCATCCAGTTCAACTTTTATCAGATGGGAAGGAGTAGGTATTATATAATTTCCACCAACTGGCTGATGGTACGGCCCAGCAGAGGCTAACGCGGCAGCCCTGCAAGCAGCTTCATGGGAGACACCGGTTCTATTGTAGCAATAACATGATTTCCACTGTGCTCCAACCCGGGAGAATTTCAACACATATTCATTCTCAACCCTGACGCTGATATTCTCCCATGAATCGGGCTCATGACTACCATCAGCCATGGAAGACATTTGAAAAAATGAGGGCCTATTCAAAGCCTTACCTTTGACCTCGTCCTCGCATGTCACCAGCAGCCTCGCACTCATGTGCGCGCCTTTCCTCGGGGGCACCTACTCCAAAGGCCTGATCATCAACACAGCTGATACACGTATACCCACACCTGCCCCTCCTGATTCTGCCCCTCGCCTCCTCCCTCACAGCTGCCTGGGCACTCGAACTCTGTCTTCATGCTCTTAGAGCAACCTGGCTTCACAATGGGACTGTGTCATCAAGAAAAGCGACCCCCTTCTAATCAACTCATATTGTGGGGTTGTTAGAAGGAGCATTTGTCGTATAGAATGATTGGTGATGGCCTGGATGCGGTTTTGTATGAATTGAAAAACTAAACGGAAGACACAAGGTCTGAATAAGAGAAGGAGAAAAACAGGTATTAAAGGACTAAGAATTGGGAGGACCTAGGACATCTAATTAGAGAGTGCCCAAGGAGATTCAGCACAGCCCTGCCACAAAGATTATTTGTTTACTTTAAGAGGGAGTTAAGAGTGGCGGTTTGGGGATAGCACCAGGAGATATCAGCTGTGATGGCTTGGAGAAACAGTGTAAACTGGCAGTGTAAACAAGAGCAGGGCATTTATGAGTAGTTGAGAACGGTGAGTATGAGTATGACTAGACAGAAAATAGTAGGGATGACAAATTTTTGGGGGTGCAGTCCAAGTTGATCTGGTGTCTGGAATGAGACTGGGGCTTAATAAAAAGGAGCGTCTATACAGGAGCTTAAATCTGCTATACCTTGTAGCACTCTGAGGACAGGCCTGAATTCTGAGAAGGGCAGGTGGTGAAAGTATTGTCCAGTCCTTTTCAAGTTGGTGGCTGAGCTTGGTGAGTTGTGTTGTTAAAAGACTATTAGTCTGTTCTACCTTTCTTGAAGATTGAGGACCGTAAGAGGTATGAAGGTTTCACTTAATACCAAGAGCCTGAGAAACTGCTTGGGTGATTTGACTAGTAAAGGCCAGTCTGCTATCAGACTGTATAGAGGTTAGAAGGCCAAACCGAGGAATTACGTCTGACAGAAGGGAAGAAATTACCACAGTGGCCTGCTCAGACCTTGTGTGAAAGGCCTCTACCTATCCAGTGAAAGTGTCTACCTAGGCTAAGAGGTATTTGAGTTTTCTGACTGAGGCATGTGAGTAAAGTCAATTAGTCAGTCCTGGGCAGGGGCAAATCTTTGAGCTTGATGTGTAGGGAAGGGATGGGATCTGAACAGTCCCTGAGGGGTAGTAGAATAGCAGATGGAACACTGAGAAGTGATTTCCTTGAGGATGGATTTCCATGATGGAAAGGAAATGAGAGATTCTAAGAGGCGGGCTAGCGGCTTGTAACTTAAATGAAAGAGGTTATGAAATGACGACAGAATAGAATGGGCCTGTGAGGCTGGAAGGAGATATTTTCCTTGGTCTAAGAACTGTTTGCCTTGTGTGGGAAGAGTTTGATAGGTGGAAGTTTCAGCGGGGAAGTAGGTGGGAGTGACGATGTGAGGGAGAAAAACTGGCCGTGAGGAACAGAAGTTGGAAGGCTAGCTGCTTGTCTAGCCACCTTATCAGCATAAGCATTGCCCAGAGCAATGGGATCTGATGCCTTTTGATGGCCCTTGCAGTGAATGACTCCAGCTTCCTTTGGAAGTAAAGCGGCCTTGAGCAGAGTTCTTATTAAAGAGGCATTAATGGAGGACCCTTGGGTAGTGAGGAAACCTCTTTCAGCCCATATAACAGCATGGTGGTGCAGAATATGGAAGGCATATTTAGAGTCAGTATAAATATTGACGCGTAGTCTTTTAGCAAGAGTGAGGGCCTGAGTTCAGGCAGCTAGTTCGGCTTGCTGAGAGGTAGTGGAGGCTGGCAGTGGTAGCCTCAATGGTAGGTGTGGAAGATACTATCTTCGGGGCATGGAAGATACTATAGCATAGCCTGCCTTTGCTGGTGAGTGGCGATTAGGTCTGGTGGAACTGCCATCAATAAACTAAGTGTGTTCAGGGTGAGGAACACGAAAGAATATGGGGAAATGGAGTGAATGTCAGGTGACCAGAGATACAGTCATGGGGGTCAGGTGTGGTATCAGGAATAATGTGGGAGGCTGGATTGAAGTCTGGGCCAGGAACAATGTTAATTGTAGGAGACTCAACGAAGAGTGAGTACAGCTGAAGGAGCCGGGGAGCAGAAAGTATATGCGTCAGGTGGGAGGAAGAAAACAGATTTTGGAAGTTATGAGGGCTGTAGAGTGTGAGTTGAGCATAGTTTGTAATTTTGAGGGCATCTAGAACTATTAGGGCGGTGGCAGCCGCTGCACGGAGACATGATGGCCAGCCTAAAACAGTAAGGTCAAGTTGTTTGGACAAAAAGGCTATAGGACATGGTCCTGGTCCTTGTTAAGGATTCCAACTGCCCTAACCATGCCTAAGAAGGAAAGGAGTTGTTGTTTTGTAGAAGGGATCAGGGTTTGGGAGATTAGCCAGTCACAATCAGCAGGGAGAGCACGTGTGTTTTTATCAGAATTATGCTGAGATAGGTAACAGATGAGGAAGAAATTTGGGCGTGACTGAAGTAATGGGGGCCATCCGTGAGGCCTTGCAGCAGTACAGCCCAGGTAATTTGCTGAACCTGACGGGTGTCAGGGTCAGTCCAAGTGAAAGCAAAGAGAGGCTGGGATGAAGGGTGCAAAGGAATAGTAAAGAAGCTTGTTTGAGATCCAGAACAGAATAATGGGTTGTGGAGGGTGGTATTGAGGACAGGAGAGTATATGAGTTTGGCACCACGAGGTGGATAGGCAAGACAATTTGGTTGACAAGACGCAGATCCTGAACTAACCTGTAAGATTTGTCCAGTTTTTGGACAGGTAAAATGGGGGAATTGTAAGGAGAGTTTATAGGTTTTAGAAGCCCATGCTGTAGCAGGTGAGTGATAATAGGCTTTAATCCTTTTGAAGCGTGCTGCAGGATGGGATATTGGCGTTGAGCGAGGTAAGGGTGATTAGGTTTAAATGAGATGGTAAGGGATGCATGATCAGTCGCCAAGGAGGGAGCGAAGCTATCCTATACTTGTGGGTTAAGGTGGGGAGATACAAGGGGAGGATGCGAAGGAGGCTTTGAACTGGGGGAAAAAAGTTGGCAATGGGGTGTGGCTGTAGACTAGGAATAGTCAGGGAAGCAGATAATTTAGTTAAAATGTATCGGCCTAATAAGGGAGCTGAGTAGGTGGGGATAACTAAAAAAGAATGCATAAAAGAGTGTTGTCCAAGTTGGCACCAGAATTGGGGAGTTTTAAGAGGTTTAGAAGCCTGGCCGTGCATACCCACAACAGTTATGGGGGCAAGGGAAACAGGCCCTTGCAAAGAAGATAATGTGGAGTGGGTAGCCTCTGTATTGATTAAGAAGGGGACGGACTTCCCCTCCACTGTGAGAGTTACCTGAAGCTCGGCGTCCGTGATGGTCCATGGGGCTTCCGAGGCGATGGGGCAGTGTCCGTCTTCAGCTGCAAAGTCAAGAAGATCTGGGAAGGAGTCAGAGAGCCTTGGGCCAGAGTTCCAGGAGCTCCAGGAGTGGCTGCCAGGTGAGTTGGACAGTCTGATATCCAGTGGGGTCCCGCACAGATGGGACATGGCTTAGGAGGAATCTCGAGCTGTGGGCATTCCTTGGCCCAGTGTGGCCAGATTTCTGGCACTTGAAGCAAGCTCCTAGGGGAGGAGGTTCTGGAGGAACCCCTGGCAGCTGCAGTTCAGGCATTTGGAGTTCTTGTGCGCTGGAGATTTGGCTGGGGTTTGTCTCACAGTGAAGGCAAGGAATTGCAACTCAGAAATACATTGCTACTTGGCTGCCTCTATTCTATTATTGCACACCTTGAAGGCGAGGTTAATTAAGTCCTGTTGTGGGGTTTGAGGGCCAGAATTTAATTTTTGGAGTTTTATTTAATGTTGGGAGCGGATTGGGTAATAAAGTGCATATTGAGAATAAGACGGCCTTCTGACCCCCTAGGGTCTAGGGCTGTAAAGCGTCTAAGGGTTGCTGCTAAGCGGGCCATGAACTTGGCTGGGTTTTTCTATTTGATAAAAAAGAGCCTAAATGCTAACTGATTTGGGAGAGGTCGGATAAAGAAAAAAGGAGCATTAACTTTGACTATGCTTTTAGCTCCAGCCACCTCTTTAAGAGGAAATTGTTGGGCAGGTGGGGGAGGGCTAGTCACGGAATGAAACTTTAAACCAGACCCAGTGTGAGGAGAGGAGGTGATAGATTATGGGGTGGGGGAGCAGAGGCTGAGGAAGAATTGGGGCCTGGCTCGGCCTGGCGAGGAGCAGCCTGGGGAGAAGAGGAGAGGTCAGATGGGTCTGTAGAAAAGGAAGACTAGAAAGACTCAGCAACGCTTGGGGTTGGGACAGAGGGGACAGGCGTGCGGGAAAGAAGGAGGACTTGGGACGAGTCGCGTTGGGAACAGAGACTAGGGAGGGACCGATGTGTAAAAGAATCCCTGGACCTCAGGCACCTCAGACCGTTTGCCTATTGTACGACAAGAATTATCTAGGTCTTGTAGGATGGAAAAATCGAAAGTGCCGTTTTCTGGCTATTTGGAACCCCTGTCGAGTTTGTACTGGGGCCAAGCGGCCTTGCAGAAGAAAATAAGACACCTAGATTTTAGGGCAGGTGACAGTTGAAGAGGTTTTAAGTTCTTGAGAACACAGGCTAAGGGAGAAGAGGGAGGAATGGAGGGTGGAAGGTTGCCCACAGCGAAGGAGGCAAGTTTAAAGAGAAGGGTAGAGGCACGGAGAAGGGGGTGGGGAGCAGCCCTGGGCTGCAACATGGGTGAGCAGCCAAAGCAGGCGTCCCTGCAATTGACTTGCCACCAAGGGAGTGTGGGTGAATGACCAAAGCAGGCGTCCCCGCAATTGACTTGCCACCAAGGGAGTGTGGGTGAATGACCAAAGCAGGCGTCCCACGGAGATCAGACACCAATGGAACGTGGGTGAATAATCAGAGAGGCGTCCCCGCAATGATTAAACACAGAGGGAAGGCTGCTTTCCCGAGTCTGTGACTGGCGCCGTAGTTTTGGGTCCACGGATAAAATGTCTCTCCTTTGTCTCTATCAGGAAATGAAAGGAATTGAAATTAAGAGAAGGCAGAGATTGAAGTGTGGCGCCGAGATTGAAAGGAGAAAGAGGTTGAGGGATAATGAGGTTGGGGAAGAGAGTAAAAAGAGGCCGCTTACTGGATTTAAAATGGGTGGGATGTTCCTTGGGCTGGTCGGTCTGAGGATCTGAGGTCGTGGGTGGATCTTTCTCATGGAGCAAAGAGCAGGAGGACAGGGGACTGATCTCCTAAGGGAAGTCCCCTGATCTGAGTCACGGCACCAAATTTCATGTGTGTCCACATGCAGAAACCACCAAACAGGCTTTGTGACAGTAACAAGGCTGTTTATTTCACCTGGGTGCAGGTGAAGAGCGTCAGCGAAGGGAGATAGGGGTGGGGCCGTTTGATAGCATTTGGGTAGGTAAAGGAAAATTACAGTCAAAAGGGGTTCTCTGGTGGACAGGGGTGGGGGTCACAAGGTGCTCAGTGGGGGAGCTTTTGAGCCAGGATGAGCCAGGAAAAGGAATTTCACAAGGTAATGTCATCAGTTAAGGCAGGAACAGGCCATTTTCACTTCTTTTGTGGTGGAATGTCATCACTTAAGGCAGGAACCGGCCATCTGGATGTGTACGTGCAGGTCACAGGGGATATGATGGCTTAGCTTTGGCTCAGAGGCCTGACATTTTGGATTTGTGTCCCCACCCAAGTCTCATGTCAAATTGGAGGACGGGCCTGGTGGGAGGTGATTGAATCATGGGGGCGAATTTCCTCTTTGCTGTTCTCATGATAGTGTTGACAAAAAGAGTCAAACTCTGTGAAATATTTGAAGAGATTTGTTCTGAGCCAAATATGAGTGACCATGGCCTGTGATGCAGCCCTCAGGAGGTCCTGAGAACATGTGCCCAAGGTGGTTGGGTATAGCTTGGTTTTATAGATTTTAGGGAGGCATGAGACATCAGCCAAATACATTTAAGAAATGCATTGGTTTGGTCCAGAAAGGTGGGACAACTCAAAGAGGGGACTTCCAGGGTATAGGTGAATTTAAACATTTTCTGGTTGACAATTGGTTGAGTTTGTCTAAAGACCTGGGATCCATAGAAAGGAAATGTTCGTTGAGATAAAAGATTGTGGAAACCGGTTCTTTTGAAGCCTCATAGTGGCTGCCCTTAGAGACAATAGATGACAAACGTTTCCTATTTAGATCTCTTTTTTTTTTTCTTTTTTTGGACATAAGGAATAAGTTTTAATGTTCATTAGCAGAGTCAGGTTACTATAATAAACAACAATGTATATTTCAAAATAGCTAGAAGAGAGAAGTTGAAATGTTCACAACATATAAAATTGATAAATACTCGAGGTGGTGGATCCCCTAAATGCATGACTTGATCGTTACACATTCTGTGCATATAACAGAATATCACATGTACCCACAAATATGTACAAATATGTATCTTTTTTTTTTAATTATACTTTAAGTTATAGGGTACATGTGCACAACGTGCAGGTTTGTTACATATGTATACATGTGCCATGTTGGTGTGCTGCACCCATTAACTCGTCATTTACATTAGGTATATCTCCTAATGCTATCCCCCCCCCACCACAATAGGACTCGGTGTGTGATGTTTCCCTTCCTGTGTCCAAGTGATCTCATTGTTCAATTCCCACCTATGAGTGAGAATATGCAGTATTTGGTTTTCTGTTCTTGCGATAGTTTGCTGAGAATGGTGGTTTCCAGCTGCATTCACAAAGGACACGAATTCATCCTTTTTTATGGCTGCATAGTATTCCATGGTGTATATGTGCCACATTTTCTTAATCCAGTCTGTCACTGATGGACATTTGGGTTGATTCCAAGTCTTTGTTATTGTGAATAGTGCTGCAATAAACATACGTGTGCGTGTGTCTTTATAGCAGCATGACTTATAATCCTTTGGGTATATCCCCAGTAATGGGATGGCTGGGTCAAATGGTATTTCTAGTTCTAGATCCTTGAGGAATCGCCACACTGTTTTCCACAATGGTTGAACTAGTTTACAGTCCCACCAACAGTGTAAAAGTGTTCCTATTTCTCCACATCCTCTCCAGCACCTGTTGTTTCCTGATTTTTTAATGATTGTCATTCTAACTGGTGTGAGATGGTATCTCAGTGTGGTTTTGATTTGCATTTCTCTGATGGTGAGTGATGATGAGCATTTTTTCATATGTCTATTGGCTGTATGAATGTCTTTTGAGAAGTGTCTGTTCATATCTTTTGCCCACTTTTTGATGGGGTTGTTTGTTTTTTTCTTGTAAATTTGGTTGAGTCTTTATAGGTTCTGGATATTAGCCCTTTGTCAGATGAGTAGATTGCAAAAATTTTCTCCCATTCTGTAGGTTGCCTGTTCACTCTCATGGTAGTTTCTTTTGCTGTGCAGAAGCTCTCTAGTTTAATTAGATCCCATTTGTCAATTTTGGCTTTTGTTGCCGTTGCTTTTGGTGTTTTAGACATGAAGTCCTTGTCCATGCCTATGTCCTGAATGGTATTACCTAGGTTTTCTTCTAGGGTTTTTATGGTGTTAGGTCTAACATTTAAGTCTCTAATCCATCTTGAATTAATTTTTGTATAGGGAATAAGGAAAGGATCCAGTTTCAGCTTTCTAATTATGGCTAGCCAATTTTCCCAGCACCATTTATTAAATAGGGAATCCTGTCCCCATTTCTTGTTTTTGTCAGGTTTGTCAAAGATCAGATGGCTGTAGATGTGTGGTATAATTTCTGAGGGCTCTGTTCTGTTCCATTGGTCTATATCTCTGTTTTGGTACCAGTACCATGCTGTTTTGGTTACTGTAGCCTTGTAGTATAGTTCGAAGTCAGGTAGCGTGATGCCTCTAGCTTTGTTCTTTTGGCTTAGGATTGTCTTGGCAATGCAGCATCTTTTTTGGTTCCATATGAACTTTAAAGCAGTTTTTTCCAATTCTGTGAAGAAAGTCATTGGTAGCTTAATGGGGATGGCAATGAATCTATAAATTACCTTGGGCAGTATGGCCATTTTCACAATATTGATTCTTCCTATCCATGAGCATGGTATGTTCTTCCATTTGTTTGTGTCCTCTTTTATTTCACTGAGCAGTGGTTTGTAGTTCTCCTTGAAGAGGTCCTTTATATCCCTTGTAAGTTGGATTCCTAGGTATTTTATTCTCTTTGAAGCAATTGTGAATGGAAGTTCATTCATGATTTGGCTCTCTGTTTGTCTGTTACTGGTGTATAAGAATGCTTGTGATTTTTGCACATTGATTTTGTATCCTAAGACTTTGCTGAAGTTGCTTATCAGCTTAAGGAGATTTTGGGCTGAGACAATGGGGTTTTCTAAATATACAATCATGTCATCTGCAAATATGGACAATTTGATGACTTCTTTTCCTAACTGAATACCCTTGATTTCTTTCTCTTGCCTGATTGCCCTAGCCAGAACTTCCAACACTATGTTGAATAGGAGTGGTGAGAAAGGGCATCCCTGTCTTGTGCCAGTTTGCAAAGGGAATGCTTCCAGTTTTTGCCCATTCAGTATGATATTGGCTGTGGGTTTGTCATAAATAGCTCTTATTATTTTGAGATACGTTTTATCAGTACTGAATTTATTGAGAGTTTTTAGCATGAAGGGCTGTTGAATTTTGTCAAAGGCCTTTTCTGCATCTATTGAGATAATCATGTGGTTTTTGTCTTTGGTTCTGTTTATATGCTGGATTATGTTTATTGATTTGTGTATGTTGAACCAGCCTTGCATCCCAGGGATGAAGCCCACTTGATCATAGTGGATAAGTTTTTTGATGTGCTGCTGGATTCGGTTTGCCAGTATTTTATTGAGGATTTTTGCATTGACGTTCATCAGGGATATTGATCTAAAATTCTCTCTTTTTGTTGTTGTATCTCTGTCAGGCTTTGGTATCAGGATGATGTTGGCCTCATAAAATAAGTTAGGGAGGATTCCCTCTTTTTCTATTGATTGGAATAGTTTCAGAAGAAATGGTACCAACTCCTCCTTGTACCTCTGGTAGAATTCGGCTGTGAATCCATCCGGTCCCGGACTTTTTTTGGTTGGTAGGCTATTAATTATTGGCTCAATTTCAGAGCCTGCTATTGGTCTATTCAGGGATTCAACTTCTTCCTGGTTTAGTCTTGGGAGAGTGTAAGTGTCCAGGAAATTATCCATTTCTTCTAGGTTTTCTAGTTTATTTGCGTAGAGGTGTTTATAGTATTCTCTGATGGTAGCTTGTATTTCTGTGGGGTCGGTGGTGATATCCCCTTTATCATTTTTTATTGCATCTACTTGATTCTTCTCTCTTTTCTTCTTTATTAGTCTTGCTAGCGGTCTATCAATTTTGTTGATCTTTTCAAAAAACCAGTTCCTGGGTTCATTGATTTTTTTGGAGGGTTTTTTGTGTCTCTATCTCCTTCAGTTCTGCTCTGATCTTAGTTATTTCTTGCCTTCTGCTAGCTTTTGAATGTGTTTGCTCTTGCTTCTCTAGTTCTTTTAATTGTGATGTTAGGGCGTCAATTTTAGATCTTTCCTGCTTTCTCTTGTGGGCATTTAGTGCTATAAATTTCCCTCTACACACTGCTTTAAATGTGTCCCAGAGATTCTGGTGTGTTGTATCTTTGTTCTCATTGGTTTCAAAGAACATCTTTATTTCTGCCTTCATTTCGTTATGTACCCAGTAGTCATTGAGGAGCAGGTTGGTCAGTTTCCATGTAGTTGAGCGGTTTTGATTGAGTTTCTTAGTCCTGAGTTCTAGTTTGATTGCACTGTGGTCTGAGAGACAGTTTGTTAAAATTTATGTTCTTTTACATTTGCTGAGGAGTGCTTTACTTCCAACTATGTGGTCAATTTTGGAATAAGTGCAATGTGGTACTGAGAAGAATGTATATTCTGTTGATTTGGGGTGGAGAGTTCTGTAGATGTCCATTAGGTCCACTTGGTGCAGAGTTGAGTTCAATTCCTGGATATCCTTGTTAACTTTCTGTCTCTTGATCTGTCTAATGTTGACAGTGGGGTGTTAAAGTCTCCCATTATTATTGTATGGGAGTCTAAGTCTCTTTGTAAGTCTCTAAGGACTTGCTTTATGAATCTGGGTGCTCCTATATTAGGTGCATATGTATTTAGGATAGTTAGCTCTTCCTGATAAATTGATTCCTTTACCATGTAATGGCCTTCTTTGTCTCTTTTGATCTTTGATGGTTTAAAGTCTGTTGGTCAGAGACTAGGATTGCAACCCCTGCTTTTTTTTGTTTTCCATTTGCTTGATAGATCTTCCTCCATCCCTTTATTTTGAGCCTATGTGTGTCTCTGCATGTGAGATGGGTCTCCTGAATACAGCAAACTGACGGGTCTTGACTCTATCCAATTTGTCAGTCTGTGTCTTAATTGGACCATTTAGTCCATTTACTTTTAAGGTTAATATTGTTATATATGAACTTGATCCTGTCATTATGATATTAGCTGGTTATTTTGCTCGCTAGTTGATGCAGTTTCTTCCTAGCATCGATGGACTTTACATTTTGACATGTTTTTGCAATGGCTGGTACCTGTTATTCCTTTCCATGTTTAGTGCTTCCTTCAGGATCTCTTGTAGGGCAGGCCTGGTGGTGACAAGATCTCTAAGCATTTGCTTGTCTGTAAAGGATTTTATTTCTCCTTCACTTATGAAACTTAGTTGGCTGGATATGAAATTCTGGGTTGAAAATTCTTTTCTTTAAGAATGTTGAATATTGGCCCCCATTCTCTTCTGGCTTGTAGAGTTTCTGCTGAGAGATCTGCTGTTAGTCTGATGGGCTTCCCTTTGTGGGTAACACGACCTTTCTCTCTGGCTGCCCTTAACATTTTTTCCTTCATTTCAACTTTGGTGAATCTGACAATTATGTGTCTTGGAGTTGCTCTTCTCGAGGAGTATCTTTGTGGCATTGTCTGTATTTCCTGAATTCAAATGTTGGCCTGCCTTACTAGGTTGGGGAAGTTCTCCTGGATGATATCCTGCAGAGTGTTTTCCAACTTGGTTCCATTTTCCCCGTCACTTTCAGGCACACCAATCAGATGTAGATTTGGTCTTTTCACATAATCCCATATTTCTTGGAGGCTTTGTTCATTTCTTTTTACTCTTTTTTCTCTACACTTCTCTTCTTGCTTCATTTCATTCATTTGATCTTCAGTCGCTGATACTCTTTCTTCCAGTTGATTGAGTAGGTTACTGAAACTTGTGCATTTGTCACGTAGTTCTTGTGTTATGGTTTTCATCTCTATCAGTTCTTTTAAGGTCTTCTCTGCATTGATTATTCTAGTTATCCATTCATCCATTCTTTTTTCAAGGTTTTTAGTTTCTTTGCACTGGTTACGTAGTTCCTCCTTTAGCTCTGAGAAGTTTGATCCACTGAAGCCTTCTTCTCTTAACTCGTCAAAGTCGTTCTTCATCCAGCTTTGTTCTGTTGCTGGCGATGAGCTGCATTCCTTTGGAGGGAGAGATGCACTCTGATTTTTTGAATTTCCAGCTTTTCTGCACTACTTTTTCCCCATCTTTGTGGTTTTTATCTGCCTTTGGTCTTTGATGATGGTGACGTACTGACGGGGTTTTGGTTTGGGTGTCCTTTCTGTTTGTTAGTTTTCCTTCTAACAGTCAGAACCCTCAGTGGTAGGTCTGTTGGAATTTGCTTGAGGTCCACTCCAGACCCTGTTTGCCTGCGTATCAGCAGCAGAGGCTGCAGAAGGGGATATAATCTCCTGGTGTCTCATTTGCTAAGACCCTTGGTAAAGCGCAGTATTAGGGTGGGAGTTACCTGAATTTCCAGATGTTGTGTGTCTCAATTTCCTTTGGCTAGGAAAAGGAATTCCCTTCCCCCTTGCACTTTCCAGGTGAGGCGATGCCTCACCCTGCTTCAGCTCTCACTGGTCGGGCTGCACCCGCGGACCAGCGCCAACTGTCTGACACACCCCAGTGAGATGAACCCGGTACCTCAGTTGAAAATGCAGAAATCACCCGTCTTCTGTGTCGCTCATGCTGGGAGTTGGAGGCTGGAGCTATTCCTATTCGGCCATCTTGGCTCCTTTATGTCCCTATTTAGATCTTTAAAAGGTGCTAGACTCTTAATCTCTTCAGGACTGGGAGGACTTGAAAGAAAAAGATCTAGCTATGTTAATACAGATTCTTTAGAGATGCAAAATTTCCCCCACAAAGGACAGCTCTGCAGGGCAACGATATGTCAAAGAAACATGTTTTGGGGTAAATTATTTTGACTTTCTTCTTTGTCACATAATGTTATGCCAGAGTCAGACTGGAAAGTAAGTCACAACATGTAGGGTTAAATAAAACCATCTCATGAGAATTTATAGTGTGTAGGACATCACCATCCAGATAGGATTTAGGACCATTTAGATAGGAATTTGGGCAAGATTAAAAAAAAAAAAAATGAGAGCTTAGTCCTCAGTAGTGAGCAAGTTCTCCTGAGATTTGATGGTTTAAAAGCGTGTGGCACTTCCCCCCTTGTCTCTCTTTTTCCTGCTCTGTCAAGTGAATAAGATACCTGCTTCCCCTCAGCCTTCCGTCATGACTGTAAGTTTCCTGAGGCCTCACAGCCATGCTTCCTATACAGCCTACAGAACTGTGAGTCAATGAAACCTCTTTTCTTCATCTATTACCCAGTCTCAGCTAGTTCCTTATAGCAATGTGAGAACAGACTAATACAAGGAGCACTCACACACAGTAATCACAACCTTGCAGTCAGCTATTCCATGCACTGGCTCCAACCCAGTGGAGTGAATTGGAGATGGATCTTCAGTTGACAAAGCCACCCTGGCACGATTCTTCACTTTTCACTTCACTTTACCCTTCAACGTCGCTGCCTTGGTAGCTGTTCACCTTCTCTCCCTTCAGGTAACAGGATCCAACAACCCATCAGGAATTTCATTAGATGTGGCACAATCCCATTTAACCCATACTACAAAATTTAAAACATTTTAGGCTTGGTTCTCCTCCCATGATGATTACCTGTTGGAGTCCTGTTTTAACCTGACCTACTAGGAGACCTAGATAATTATACCCCAGCAAATCCCCTAACGCACCACCTCACATCCAACCAGAATGACACATCAACCCCATGCTCTATTCCCAATACCTCAGGAGGAATTCTAGCCCCTGTCTTTTCTGTTCTCATCCTGGCCATTTTCTCCCAATACTTCACCTGTCTAAACAATGGAGTACCCATAATATTCCACCATTCAGCTAATGTCCATCTGAGTTCTAGAAGCAGATCTTCTCACACATATGTGGATTGGGGGTCAGCCCATTGAACAGCGTTTCATTATGTTTGGTCAGGCAGCATCCGTTATGTATTTCCCTCTCATTCTCCTTTTAATACCACTCACTAGCTGAATCGAAGACAAGCTACTGAAAGGAAGAAGTCCTTATGTGACTCTGGTCTTGTGAACCAAAAATGGAGAGCACTCCTCCCTAGGCCAATTCAAGGAAGAAGCCATCTGCTCCACCACTGGTACCTAAAGCTGTGATTCTTCTTTACCCCCTGACATTCATACTTGAGGTACAATTAATTAATTTTAACTGTCATGTCAGTATTGGAAAAACTCCTAAAAATTATTACGACAACCATGAACATTTTTGCATTGCCACTTTTCCCCACTAATTATGTACTATGTGTTTAATCACACATTGTACGTTTATGTGTTATTGTACGTTAAATTGTGCCCTGCATGAATATTAAGCAAGAATATGAACTGTTGTGACAACCTGTCATATGTCAGCCAGGCCAAAATCCACAAACCCAGTTCTCAAGAGTGTGAGTGTCACCCAGTACAGACAATCCTTAACATTACATAGGACATGTAACTATAGATCATACATAGCACATGTAAGCCAGATCATTTCCCAACAACATGCTTATCACCTCCAAATAAACTTCTTAACTACCAAGCTTTTAGAAATTAGCCACCATTTGGGAAGAGTCTTCCTCCTTACTCCGGGCCCATAAAACCTTGGGTCTTTCACCATCTGTGAAGTTCACCAGCACTTTCCCCTTCCCCGAGTCATACAGGAAAGAGGACCTGGTTAACACCGTCCACATGCCCTAGAAATAAACAAAATCAGACTGCAGGACACAAAGACTTAGACAAATCTTCAAACTGATGTCCTAGCATTGTAAAATGCCCCAGGTTAATATGGAGTGTCTATGCAATTCCAATAAAAATCCCAATGCAACCCCTTCTCTTCTCTCCCCTCCTCTGCTCCCTTCCCTTCCTCTGCTCCCCTCCCCTCCTCTGCTCCCCTCCCCTCCTCTGCTCCCTTCCCCTCCCCTGCCCCCCTCCCCCCCCCCCCTCCCCTCCCCTCCCTTCCCCTCCCTTCCCTTCCCTTCTCCTCTCCTTTCCTCTCCTCTCCCTCTTTTCTTTTCTGAGACAGAGTCTCGCTCTACCACCCAGGCTGAAGTGCAATGATGTTGGCTCACTGCAACCTCCGCCTCCCAGGTTCAAGCGATTCTCCTGCCTCAGCCTCCTGAGTAGCTGGGATTACAGGCATGTGCCACCATGCCCGGCTAATTTTTGTATTTTTAGCAGAGATGGGGTTTCACCATGTTGACCAAGCTGGTCTCAAACTCCTGACCTCAAGTGATCCGCCCGCCTCGGCCTCCCAAAGTGCTGGGATTACAGGCGTGAGCCACTGTGCGCTGCCAGTGCAGCCCTTTTTAATAAATGACAAGAGTTACAAGAGAATCTTAAATAATTACTAGGTAAAACTACTTAGGAAGGGATACTTGACCTCCAGGTATTAAATTACATGAAAATGCTCAGTAAACAAATCAGCCTACAACTGGCATAATTTTTGGAAAGGTTTACGTTACAAACGTTGGAAATCAAGATTCTAGAACTTTTTTTTTTTTTTCATTTTAGGGAAAAACATTCTAAAGGTAAAACAATAGAAGTAAATGAAAACGGAAGATACCTATCCAGTGTGACATATTTGTGAAATATATAGTTTTATATATTTTTAAATGTACACAAGTAGATCTGGGCTGGGCACAGTGGCTCACGCCTGTAAACCCAGCACTTTGGGAGGCTGAGGCAGGCAGATCACCAGAGGTCAGGAGTTCGAGACCAGCCTGGCCAACATGGTGAAACCCCATCTCTAGTAAAAATACAAATATTAGCCGGGTGTGGTGGCGAGTGCCTATAATCCCAGCTACTTGGGAGGCTGAGGCAGGAAAATCACTTGAACTTAGGAGGCGGAGGTTGCAGTGAGCTGAGATCGCGCCATTGCACTCCAGCCTGGGCAACAGAGTGAGACTCCATCTCAAAAATAAATAAGTCGATCTGAAACAACAGCACAAATGCTGAAGCTACGACACACCAAGGGCTTGGTTCACTCCAGTGGCTACACCCAGGCGAGAGTGGGAGGGCAGCACTTGAGCCCGGGGCCACAGGAAGCATCCATGGGAGCCCACAGGCTGTTTGATCTTTCAAGGAGACAGACCAGGCAGGCCTGAGGGGCAGGGCTGGGTCACGGTGGGCACCTGTCAGGTCCAGGCTGTGGATGCCTCTCTTCCCGAAAGGAATCAGGGCTCCCCAGGGCCAGGGCAGGAGGGGACAAGACAAGAACCCCTTGTTCCACCCAAGAGCCACGAAGCTGCGAGGACAACCAGGGCTGGTCATAAAGACAGAGCAGACGCGGAGGCGTCACTGGTCACAGACGGGACACAGTGGCTGCATTAGGGAAAGGCCACCAAATGTGTTTAGAGCCACGCAAGATGATGCTTACAACATGACTGTCACCGTTAGAGAAGGCAGCTCTTCACCCTGCCCTTGGTGAATCAAGGAGCGTAGCCGGTGACCCTCCCGCCATCCCTCAGGAACCAGGCACAGGGAGGGAGGCACGGATGCTCTTCCTGGAAGATTCTAGCTAACAAGTGAAGACGGCTCACGGACCAGCAGATCCTGCTCAACCACCCGGTGAATGAACAGTGGCTGTAAACGTCCCCGGGAGACAACTGAAGACACACAGCCCACAGAAGAGTGCGGCCAGCAAGCCCTGCGAGAAATCCAGCGCGCTCATGCATTCACAGAGGTGTGTGCACGGTGCACGGCGCGTGGTGGCGCCGGAGAATCCAGGCAGGGTGTCCCTGGGCCAGCGGCCAGGCTGCTTCAGCAGAACCACCCAGAGGGGAGCCAACAGCAGACAAATGGGGGCCCATAAGCTAAGAGACCTAAGAGGCCTTGGCCAGTGGCCTTGGAGGAGCACTGGGGAGACGGATTCCAGCCAACCCGGAAAATACGACGAGACCATCAGGGAGATGTGAGCTCCGAGCGAGGAAGACTCGGGAACCGCTGGAATGTCATTTTCAGGTGGATGGTGGTTTTGTGGTTATATATTTAAGCAAAAAAGAGGCCTCATGTGTGAAGGGTTCCTGCTTATATTTACAGATAGGTTTTTTTTTTTTTCTTCCCCCCTGAGGTCTGGGATTTGCTTTTACTCATTTGAAGGGAGAACGTAGGCAGGTGTGAGGATGGGAAGCCGGGTCAAGCAGGCATAGATCACGGCAGGAAGAGGCGAATGGAGACCGGTACAGCACTCTCCATTTATTCCGGTGTGTGTGAAACTCGCTGTGATAAATGTTATGATTTACACATTGATCATGGGAACTAGAACACATTGGTGCATCCAGACAATGGAATATCAATGAACAGCTGCCATGCTTAACTGAGGTCTCATGTACAACGTTTCCCGAAAGAAGGAAAAACTACAGAAAACAGTGTCCTGCGTGAGACGCCACCGGGTGCCAAAAGGGGAGCTGGTTCTCTGCCCTCCGAGGTGGGCAGCCTGGCTTCTGCAGCGAGGCCTTTCACGAGGGGCGGGACCCGGGATCTGCACGGCTGTCCCATCCCTCCGCTTGGGAAAGGGCAGGGCCTGGTGGTGCTGCAGGGGGGCTCCGTGACAGGTGGGAGTCGCTGCAGGCAGGAGGCGAGGTCTCCCCTCCCCACCCCAGGAACTGAGGGCCAGGGCAGGCTTGGGAAGCAGGTGGGCCAGCAGGGGCCAGCAGGTGGGGGCAGCCAAGCTGTCCTGAGGAGAGACAGGGGCAGGCAGGGTGGCCAGGAGCACCAGGTGGTCAAGAGGACAGCATGGACAGGCCAGCACCCGTGACCCTAGGGCAGGCTGGGGCCTGGAGGTGGGGGCTGGGCTGTCAGAGGCCACCATGCATCAGCGGGAGGTGGATCTAGTGAGTCACGGCCCTGGAGAAGCAAATCACATCCTGACCTGGGGTGTGGAGGTCACACGGAGAATGTGTCCCCCTGGCACGGGCACCACACCCTGCTATTGACCAAGAGCCTGCACAATGGTGGTCTCTGGAGACCCTCACCGCAGCCTGGGAGGCGGCCACACAACAAGCTCCCCCCCACCCCGGCAGTGTGGGCTGGAAGATGCTGACAGCCTCGGGGGGACAGGAGTGGGGGCACCCGGTGTGTTGACATTTGCCAGTTTCCTTGATGTAGAGACTGCTGCCATGGTCACATTCAGGCTGCCATCATGACGTCACCTGGTGCAAAAATGCCTGAAACCTTAACAGTTGGCTGTCAGGAGCTACATTTAACCATCCGCTGTCATTAGCCTGCTGGAACCTGCACAAGCCGGCTCTGCACCCTCTGTGGGGCTCACGCAGGTTCCGCTCCTGTAGCCCTTCTGGGGCCACAGCTGTGGACTCACAGGTCCCTCAGCTCCATGGCACTGCAAGGTCTGGGGAAGGGGGAGGCTTGGGGTTTGGGCCAGGCTGCAGAGTTGCAGACAACAGAATCCACACTTGCTGACTGAAGCATGAAGAGCTTTACTGAGGGCTCACAGAAGGGCTGCGAGGACAACAGAATTAGACACCGGCACAGTCTGGGCCAGCAGCATGGGGCCTGGAGGCCCCTGCCTCTCCAGGTTACACAGTTCAGGATCCAAGTCCTGCGTAAATGCATCTGACTGGAGAACCGAAATCCCATCGAGAACAGCTGCAGGGAGCCTGGGGTCATGGTTTTCAGCTCCCGGCCACTGCGGTCCAGGAAGGCCAGCCAGACGAGACCTAAGCCAAGTCCCCACATCCCCCACGAGGGGACATGCCAGGAGTGTCCAGGACTCCGGGCTGCCCTCTGTGCTATGCGCAATGGGGTCAGCTGCCTCCCAGCCATGGGCCACACCTGATCAGAGTTCCTTAGAAGCCGGGCTCCTTGCCTTCCTGCCTTGGCTCTGGTGACCTTGGGATTTTGCAGACCCTCGGGAAGAGCTGCCCAAGACAGCACCCCCACTCCAGACCCTGTCTTATGGGCTGTGGACGTCCGCACATTCCACAGAATGTGACTAGCTGTGGAGCTCAATGTGAAATGGCCCTTTGCTGGCAGGGTCCTGCCTTCAGCCTGGACACTCGTCCCCATGTCCTGCCCAGATGAGCTCTGGGCAGAGCCAGAGTTTCCTGGCTGCTTTGGTTATGAAACACACGTCCAGGTTTAGCCCAGCCTCATGTGCGGTTTACAACTCTCATCTACCCTCCCTGTAGGTGAGGCTGGGGGCCCCAGGTTCCCCTCCTGCGAGCAGCCCCTGCAGAGGAGGCGGGGGTCTCTTAGGGCCAGATTCCTCTTCCCCAGGGCCCTTCACAAGAGGAGGCTCCTCACTCACCCACAGCTGCCAGCATGCCCCACACCCCATTGTCTGCCACACAACCCCCAGCAGGCCCACGCCCTGCACCCCTATAGCCTCCAGCCAGCTCCTGTGGTGCCTACGCCGTGAGTGGGCCTGGGAGTCTCCCTGCCCTTGGTGGCCTTCCTGCCCCAGGGAGCCTCACCCCACCAGGGACGGCCCTGTGGATCAGGATGGTTCTGCTGGTGGTTACACTGGCTCGGGGCCCATCCCCCACTGCTGGACCCCGCCCCACACAAGGGAGCCTCTGAGCAGGCATCTGGGGCTCCAAAGTCCAACAGGAAACTAGCAGGGGGAGGGGTCCAAGCCTGGGCTCCTCTCGTAGGGTTAGGAGTCAGCTTTAGAGTTACGGCTGGGTTGGGTTAGGGGTTAGCATGAGGGTTAGGGTGAAGGTTGGTTTAGGGGTTAGCATTAGGGTTAGGATTGGGCTGGATCAGGGGTTAGAATTAGGGTGAGGGTTGGGTTAGTGGTTAGCATTAGGGTAAGGGCGAGGGTGGGTTTAGGGGTTAGCGTTAGGGTTGGGTTGGGGTTCAGGCTCTGCCTCCCATGATGCCCAGGGAGCTTCCGGGGGTGAGGGTGGTGAACGGCCGGCATCAGGAAGCTAAGTCCCGCCCTGCCAGTCTCGCTGGAAGATTCTGGCTCCCTGGTGGCCCAGGAGTCAGAGAATCCCCCCAGTTGCCTCTCCCCTCCCCCTTGCCTTGTCTCACAAGGCGGAGACCTCCACTATGTCCACAGGTTGAACTGAGCCTCACCGCTGTCAACGCTGGTGGCCTGGCTGGTGTGGGGCTGAGCCCACGGCCTCTGCAGATGTGGGAAACTCTTGCAGTCAGTGCAGCATGGAGGCAGAGGGGCTGATCTGGCCTGGGCGTCCCAGCGGGCAGCAGGTCCCGGGGTGCATATGCTCACATGTGGGCTGCAAAGAACTGAGGCACGGGGAGAGGTGGGGTGCTCTGGGGCCAGGCAGCGATGTCATCTCAGGGTGCTCTGCCGCCCCTCCTTCAGCAAGTGTCCATCATGGGCTCCAGGCCCCGCCAGTCAAGAGGTCACAAGATGCGACGGGAGGGGAGGGCAGAGAAAGGAAGTAGAGGGGAGGGGAGGGCAGGAAGGGGAGGGCTGTACCCCGGGAGAGCTGAGGACTTGCAAGCACCTACGGTGGGAGCTCCAATGAGCATGAAGGAGCTTTGGGGCCCCACAGTGTTGGGGTCTCTATGGCCTTCCTTAAAGGGGAGGTGTTTTCCCCTATGTCAGTGGGGCAGGGGGCACAGTAAGGCCAGGACGGTGGGCAGCTTATGGACCTGACTGAGCTCACAGTGCAAGGGACGGGACCTCTGGTGTCCTCCTGGTCCTCTCCCCTTCTCCCCCTTCCAACAGGAGGTGGGCAGGGGCCCAGCAGACCTTCACCAAGGGGAAGGCCAGATCCTGGGCTGGGGCAGCCCAGCCAATTGGGGCAGGGAGGGACGGGCCTGCCTCTGCCCTGTGCACCTCCTGAAGGGCCACGTCTGGGTGGTGTACAGGCTCTGGGCTGATTCTAGGGTAAGGGCCAATGAAGAGTCCCCTGGCAGCAGGGAAAGGGCCCCCCAAAATGTGAGATGGGACTGGCTGGCACTCACAGGACGCAGGGCTGAGGAGAGGCCCTGTCTTCACCCAGGCCTCAGTCCACACTCTCCTTGGGACCTGGGGTCACGCAGGCCGGGCAAACCCACCACAGGCACCCTGGCATGGAGAAGGGGTGGCAGGAGGATGCCAATCACCATGTGACCCCAGGCCTGCAGGCCAGGCCAGCAACAGTTCACCTGCCCCGCCTGCATCCATCAGAGAGCCAGGGATGGCACCGGTTCTTCACCCACACATCCTTATCCTATGCTTTCAGCCACTTGGCCTGTGGATAGAAACCCCCACAGGCCCAGGGCACTCTGCTGTGTCAGCGCCCGCTTCCTCCAAACAGTGGAACCGGACACTCCGCCACCTGCTGGCTCTGTCTGGACCATGAGGACCACGCGGCCCCACACCAGCACGGGTGCGCTCCCGGGAGCTGGCACTTGGTTCTAGCTCTCGCTAGAAGGGTGAGCGGTGCTGGCAGTTTCCGTGGAGGTCTCTATCCTCCGAGCACGGCGACACTCAGGCAGCGTGGCATGAGAGAAGCAAGCGGGGCCTGGGGCTGCCTCCACTCACACACTGGGCCAGGCTCCTCACCCATCCCCACGTCTGCATGGTGGGCAGAGCGAAGCCTACCAAGCACCTCACAACACAGACGCTCCTGTGACTCGCACTGCACACACTCTGGTCAGGCTCTCACCTTCCAAGTCACCTGACGCTTTCCAAACACAAACCACCCTCAACTTCCAATCATTTTTAAGCATCTGTTTGGTGAAGCATCTCTACATACCTACACTTCAGTCTACACACAATGTACACTGATCACTCATTTGCACCCCCCCAAAAAATAAAGTACTTTAAAATATAAACACTCATAAAAAGGACAATAAAAAATAAAATTAAGAATTACTATCATATAGGTGGAGGTAACATCTAACCTGAATGTTAAGGTAACTAAATTGAATACTAAATTATCTCTGAGATTCCTGGCAGCAAAGGTGAAAAGAGAGAGTTCCTGTTGCTGGAGAAAATGAAGCATCCCATTGATTGGCCTTGAAACATCAATCACCAGTACTCCTGGCCTTGGAGAAAGCTGTTTTATATGTTAGTAGAAAAAGCAAGGCACAGGGCCAGGCGTGGTGGCTCACACCTGTAATCCCAGCACTTTGGGAGGCTGAGGCGGGCAGGTCACTTGAGGCCAGGAGTTCGAGACCAGCCTGGCCAACATGGTGAAACCCCATCTCTACTAAAAATACAAAAATTAGCCAGGCATGGTGGCAGGTGCCTGTAATTCCAGCTACTCAGGAGGTTGAGGCAGGAGAAGTGATTGAGCCTGGGAGGCGAAGGTTGCAGTGAGCCAAGATCACCCCGGGGCAGGGCCTCCCACAACAGGCACAGCCAGAGGGGCAGGAAGCAGGCAGGGCCCCAGATATGTGGCTGCTGCCTTCCCCTAGGCAAGCTACCTTGGACTTTTCTCAGGTCTCTCTCCATATTGTTCACCCCATTACTGGACTGAAATTTTGGCACTAGGGTTGCTCAAACATTGTGAGAACAAAAAGCTTAGGGCAGTTTGTTTGAGCTACACATCCCACTTAGTGCTCTAGAAAAACCTGGTCTCTGTTACTTTGCTCTGGAAACAGGGCTCATGTTCCAGTGTACCTGGAACAGTGGAACAAGGCTCATGTTTACCTACAGTGCACTTTGTAGGTAAACAAGGGCAAGCCAGCTCCTCAGCACAGGACTTATCAGCGCCTTCAGCAGGTGAACCTGAACCTGAGCCCCCTCTCGTGAACCCTCACGCTTGTGGAGCACCCCGTGTCCTCTGCGTGCATATCCACAGCCTGCGGGCCCTGTGTGGGAGAGGCTCGCGTGGTGGAAGGAGGCGGAATGTCACGATGGACAGCCCAGGTTGAAGTCCCATTGGGATCATTTCCTGATGGTGTCACAGGCAGTCTTTCTGTTTCACTAAGCTTCAGGTTCCTCATCCTTCATACGGATGTGATGGCAAAACCATCCAGCCTGGAGGTGCGCTGTGCCCAGTAACAGTGGAGAGCACAGCACACATGGCTGTGACACTTGCCTCAGGGAATAGCAAAAGCATCATCAGTTACCACCTACTACAGAAGTGACAGCAGCCATCGGCGGGGGTCTGCTGGAACAGGCGCTAGGGCCCCGGGCCAATGGGGTCCTTGGAGGCAGGGGCGCTGGGCAGAGACTTCAGGTACTCCAGGTGCCTCCGGGCATCCTCCTGGTTGTGGCGCACATAGTACACGATATAGGCGATCACCATGGCGAACCAGCCGAACATGGTGACCAGCATGGCCACGTCTGTGGTCCTGTGGGGGACGCTGCAGAGGCTGGCACCTGCATCCAGAGCCTGAACCAGAGGCTTCCCCACAAACTCCTCCTGCACTGAGGTGTGGCAGGCGATCTCGTCCACAGAGTCGGGGTCCAGCTTCAGCTCCCACAGGGCCTCCTGCAGGGCACACTCACAGTGCAGGGGGTTGTGGGACAGGCGTATCTTGGCACTGAGCTTGCCCAGGGCGTCCTTGGGGATCCTCTGGATGCGATTGTAGGACAGGTCCAGCAGCCGCAGGCCCCCCGCCAGGCCCGCGAAGGTGGCGGGGCCAATGGCCTCGATGGCGTTGTGAGACAGATCCAGTTCCCTGAGCCGGTGCAGGTGCTGGAAGGCCCCGTCCGGGAGGTGGGAGATCTTGTTGGCATCCAGCTTCAGGAGCACAGTGTCGGCCGGGATGTCCTGGGGGACCTCCTGCAGGCCCCGCAAGCTGCAGTAGACAGCCACAGCCCCTGCATGGTCAGGGCACCGGCAGGGCTGCGGGCAGGTGGCGCCCAGGCGCAGGCAGAAGAGGAGGAAGAGACAAGACCCCCGGGTGGAGATCAGCAGGAAGGACGGGCGAGGCAGGCGCACGGTGCCCATCCTGAGCTGGCCTGGGAATGGGGGGATGCGCGCCTCTGCTCAGGCCTGGAGATGGAGCTCTTTTCTGCTGGCAAGGCCTTATCCAACCAGACAAGAACCCGCCATCCTGCCGGGCTGGGAGAAGCAGTGCACTCCACTCTGGCAGCTCTGAAAGGGAAGACGCAGGAGGGAGGGGAGAGGGAAGGAGGGTGGTCAGCACTGCCTGCTGCAGTCATCTGGGAAACGCGTCCACTGGTGGGGAGGGTGTCCAGGGCCCGCCGAAGGGTCTGGGATGGGGAGCACGCCTCCTTAAACAGCTCTGCCTGTAACTTCTGGAGACTCCCAATGCGCCCGGGAGGAGCGTCCCACAAGTGCAAGGAGCTGGCACTGCCAGGGGGCTCCGTGTGGCCCAGTCGGTGGTCACTGCGGTCAGCCCTGGCCACCTCCCACACCGCTCGGGACCAAAGGCGGGGTGGCGGCGGCCTGGGACCAACCAGCCCCTCCTCAGGGTGGATGCCAGGAGGACGGGGACGGCTGGAGCTTCTGCCAAACCTGGATCGCGGGTCAAGACGGGCACGTGGCCGGGCACCAGCGGGCGCTCGCGCGCCAGGGGCTACTCCCGCAGCCAACGCCTGGCTGACTCCGACAATCCCTAAAAACTGTAATAACCCAGCAAGCCCTTCCCTGCCAGCCCTAAAGGAGCCGCGGCTCGCACCGGGCGCAGAACCGCGCCTTTTCTTTCAACTGCCTGAAGAAAGAAGCGGAGAAAACGGAGAAGCCAAGCCCTGTGCGCGCGGCCCGCGTTGGGCGTGGACGGCGGGGCCGCGCGCGGAGCCGGCCGGAAGGGGCTCGGACCCCCGGGACCTCGAGCCTTTAGACCCTCCGGCCCTAGGACCCCCGCAACCTGCGACCCCCGAGACCCGAGCACTCGCGGCGGGGGGATGGTCATGGGTGGTGGGGAATCCACGCTCCCAGGGCTGGGCGGGGGCTTTACCTGCGCGGCGGCGGCCGGAGGCTGCTCTGCGCGCCGCTCCCGGGTCTCTCGGAGCCCGCCAGACCCGGTTCCACCCCTGGCGCGGTGGCGACCCCGCTGCCCCCGCGCCCGCGCCCGCGACCACTGGCTGGGGAGGCCGCGGCTCCGGCCTGCGCCGGCGAGGGGCGGGGAGGGGCGGGGCCTGGAGGGAGGGGCGGGGCGAAAGGCGGAGACTGGCTGTGTCGATTCCCACGTGGGCGGGGAAGGGGCGGGGCATGTAAGGAGACCTGAACGGGATTTGTGGTTAGGCGGGGGCGGGGTTTGAGGGCGGGGCCTGGAAGAGATGGGGCGGGGCATAGGAGGAGCTGGTGGTGCGGCTTTAGATGGAGCTGGTACTAAGACTCAGGTCGCAGGGGCTGTGGGCGGGTTGTGGGCGTGGTTGCGGGACTGAGGACGCGGTGGTGGGGGCTGAGGGCGTGGTTATGGGTGTGGGCGGGGCCTGCGGGCCGGGAGGAGCTACCGATCCAGCCCCTGCCCCTCACTGTGGGCAAATCCCCTCTTCCCCCTGGCATCGGGGCTTCTGGGGCTTGAAGACCCTGGGTCTGCGGGAAGCCCCTGCTGAGCGTCCCTCGCCTACCCCGTGGCCAGTGGGTGAGTAGGGCTAGATCTCCGCCCATCTAGGTCCCCTCCTGCCCCAGCTCTGGCGTCTGACATCCCAAGGAGGAATGCAGGGTGGGGGCATTTGAGCCGGACCTGAACCATCCTCATGATTCTCAAAAAGTAGCTTTATTGTGGTGTAATTGATAGACGGTAAGCTACACATTTTAATTTGATACGTTTTGACACTCGGATATGCTTGTGAAACCATCACCACAATCAGCCTAGTGAACACCCTGGGTTCCCTCTTGGTCATCTCTCCCTGCCCTCCCTCATCCCCAGGCAAGCACTGATCTGTCTGCTGTCACTACAGATTACTTTGCATTTCCTGTAATTTGCACAAATGGAATCGTATATGTGCTTTTTGTGTAGCTTCTTTCGCTCTGCAATTATTTTTGAGATTCATCTGTGTCGTTTGGTTTGTCAATGGGTAGTTCTTGCATGGCTGCGTGGTACTCCACTGTATGAGTGTACCACAGTTTGTTTCCATTCACCTGCTCGTGGGTATTTGGGTGGTTTCTGGTGTTGGATCTTACAGATAAAGCTGATCCGAACATTGTGCACAAGTCTTTGGATGAATGCTTTTCTTTCTCTTGAATAGATGTCTAGGAGTGAAGTGGCTGGATGCCACGGTAGCCATATGTGAAACTTTTTAAGAAACTGCCAAAGCGATTGTATGGTTTTACATTCCACATCCTCCCCAGCACTTGGTATGATTGGTCTTTTTAATTTCAGATACTCTAATAGGTGTGTGGTGATAGCTGGAATTGTGGTTTTAATTTGTGTTTCCCTGTTGGCCAATGATGTTGAGCATCGTTTCATCTGTTTATTCTCCATCTCCCATAGTAAGCATTGAGTTCAAATATTTTACTCACTTTTAATTGGGTTATTTTCTTGAGTTTGGGAGTTTGTTGTATATTCTGGATACAAGTCCTTTATCAAATATGTGATCTGTAAACATTTTCTCTGAGCCTTTGGATTGTGTGTTCATTCTCCTAACAGGTTTTCAAAGAGCAGAAGTTTTTTAACAGGAAGTGCAATTTATGTTGTTTTGTTTTGTTTTATGGATCCTGCTTTTGGTGTCATAAGATTTGCCTCACCTAAAGTCACAAGGGTTTTAGAGTTTTAAAGGTTTGCATTTGGGTCTATTACCTATTTTATTTGGGTTTATGGTGTGAGATATGATTCAATGTTTACTTTTTGTGTATGTGGATAATCAGTTTTTTCCAGACAGTTGAAAAGACTATCCTTTCTCTTGTTTGCTGAGAGTTGTTTAAATCAGGAATGAAAGTTGGATTTTGTTTTTTCTGCATCTATTGAGAATCCTTTTGCATGATGGTCTGTTAATATGATAGCATATACTGATTGATTTTAAAGTGTTAAATCAATCTTGTGTTCTTGGGATAAACCGCACGTGGTCATGATGTATTATTTTTATATGTGGTTGAATTATTTAATGGATATACAACTGCTGAGTTTGTTGTATTCCTGAATGAATGTATGTAGTTTGTATCACTCAAGAAATTGCCCAAGTTGTTGAATTTATTAGCATAAAGTTATTCATAATATTCCCTTATCTTTTCAACATCTGTGAAGCATGAAGTGACATCACCTTTCTCATTTCTGATATACTGGTAATTTGTAGCTTTTTTTTAAAACTGAACAATCAGATAGAAGTTTATCAATTGTATTGATCTTCTCAAAGAAATAGTTTTTTGGTTTCATTGATTGTTGCACTTTTTTTTTTCATCGACTTCCACTCTTACCTTTATTCTTTCTTTTGCTTTTTTTTTTTTTTTTTTTTTTTTTGAGACAGAGTCTTGCTTTGTGGCCCAAGCTAGAATTCAGTGGGTGCAATCTCAGCTCACTGCAAACTTCACCTCCCGGGTTCAAGCAATTCTCCTGCCTCAGCCTCCTGAGTAGCTGGAATTACAGGCATGTGCCACCATGCCCAGCTAATTTTTGTATATTTTTAGTAGAGACAGGGTTTCACCATGTTGGCCAGGCTTGTTTTGAACTCCTGACCTCAGGTTATCCACCCACCTCGGCCTCCCAAAGTGCTGGGATTACAGGCATGAACCACTGCATCCAGCCTCTTTTGCATACATTGGGTTTGACTTTCTATTCTTTTTTAGGTCTCTTAAGGTGGAAGCTGGAGTCACTGATCTGTGCTCTTCTTTTCTAGTATAAGCATTTAGTACTATAAATTTCCCTCTAAGTCCAGTTTTAACTGCATCCCAGAAATTTTGATATACTGTATTTTTATTAAGTTTAAAATAATTTATAATTTTCCCTTTGATTTCCTTTTTGACACGTGAGTTTAGAACTATGCTATTTCATTTCCAGATATTTGGGCATTTTCCAGAGTTCTTTCTGCTGTTGATCATTAATTTAAATCCATTGTTGTCAGAGGACATCTTCTATGTTTTGGATCCTTTTAAATTTATTGAGACTCCTTCATGGATCCGAATATGGTTGGCAGTTGTTGCATGTGCACTTGAATTTGTGTTCTGTTGCTCCACGAAGTGTCCTATAAACAGCAACGACTGTGTTATTTGAGTCGCCTATATTATCATCCCCTTTCTGTCTACTTGCTCTGCTAATTATTGAGAGACCAGCCTGAGCAACAAAGTGAGACACCGTCTCTACAAAAAAATCAAAACCTTAGCCATGCATAGTGGCGCATGCCTGTAATCCGAGCTACTCGGGAGGCTGAGGCAGGAGGATTTCTTGAGCCCAGGAAGTCAAGGCTGCAGTGAGCCATGATTGTGCCACTGCATTTGAGCCTGGGCGGCAGAGCAAGACCCTGTCTCAAACAAATTCTTGATAGCGGTGTTGAAACCTCTGACTGTAATTGCAGATTTGTCTGTAATTTTTCCTCGCAGTTCTATCAGCTTTTGCTTCGTGTGTTTTGAGACCCTGCGCTCACATCGTGCATGCTCTTAACTGGTTGACCCCTGTGTCATCATGAAATGACCCTCTTTATCCCTAGACCCTGACTTGAAATCGATTCCTGCTTTCCTTTGATTAGTTTAGCACGGGATATCTTCTTTCACCTTGCTACTTTTTACCTAGTGTGTCTCATACTTAAATTAGCTTCCTTGGAGATTTCTGTAAGATCAAAGTATCTGCTTTGACATATTTATTAACTCTAAAAAAGTAATAACAGCTTTTCAGTGGAGAAACCACCTTATCTACGTGACAAAGCTCGGGCTGTCAGTGGCAAGGCAGATTGGCATCATGTACCCTTGATACGACACCCTGAGAAGGATGTCACTTCTGCGATATTCCTGCCAAAAATGCATCTCCCCATTCCAATCGTGAGAACATCCCGGGCACGCCCAAACTGAGAAAAACTCTACAAAGTGACTGGTCAGTGCATTCAAAGGCAAAAAGCTCATGGAAGACGAGAGAAGACAGGAGAAGTGACAGCTAAAAGTAGTGGGGAATCTTGCAAGGCACAAAGAACATGAGCAGAGAAACTGCAGACACTGAGTGAGGGCAGCTGTGAAGTTTGTATGTTAAAAGCGGAAGGGATGCCAAAGGCAAACCCAAACGTTACGGTATATTTTAAATTCAGTGAATTCATGCAGTTGCCACCGAACACCGCAGTGTAGACAGGAATGAGTCCGCAGACATTACCAAGAGTGAAGGAGGCCAGGCTCGCAAAGCACACCTGGCCAGTTCCGACTGGGGAGGTTCAGGAGCAGACGAGACTCGTGGGGGTGGGGTGAGGAGGTCAGACGCATGGGAACAACAATGTGGGGGCTCCAGGGCTCCAGATGACCGGGTGCTCGTTGTTGACATAAGAAACCCATTGGCTGCTCCCACGTAAGGCGTGTGCATGACTAAGTGTGTGTTATGCCACTGTCAAGACAGGGCAGATGTGCACCCTGCTCACTGGTCGCAGACACTTCCCGGTGTTGACAGTGTGTGCACTGACGGAATGCTGAGTCGGGGACACTTGCCTGAAGCCACGTGGTGAGTGCCTTCTTGGGTCCCCTGGGTTCTGTGTGTGTGGCCTGCCCCGTTTGGTGAAGACGTCAGCCGTCTCCGAGGGCCCTGCACGCAGCCTGGGCCACCGTCTGCTCCAGACCACAGCCTGTGCTCTCAAAAACACCAGAAGCCGCCTCCTGCCTCCCTGATCTGAGCCTCCCTCATGGCTGTGATTGAGTTCAGGGCTGAGCATCTCACTCCCTTATCTGCCCAGGATCCAGCCTTGTGGTCTGGGAGTAAAATGTAGCTGCTCTAGCTGGTTAATTGCTCTCCCAGCTGCGAGGGTGTCTCGCTGGGGACTGGCATGGAGGAGCTGCACTTGCAGCATCCATGGGGCTGGGATGCCATCAGGCAAATGAATAAAACATCCTGGGTGAAGGAGCCGGGGTTGCCCGCCCCACACTCAGACAGGGCGGCCTCAGATGAGCCTGCCCCACTGCCATGGCTGGCCACTGGGTGCAGGCTGATTGCCCTGCTGCCCCTGCCTCCACACTCGTCCCTCCTGTCCCGGCCCCTGACCCAGCGTGGGGACCCTCAGACAGAGCCCCGGCCGTCTCACAGGCAGGGCAGGGGCAGTGCTGTGGCGAGGGCCAGAGCTGTCAAGGGGAATCCACGGCCCCCAGGCACAGCCCCCACCCCTTCCCTGGGTGCCACCTTCAGCTGAGTGTTTCTAGATCCCACAGACACAGAGCTGAGACCTACCCCAGACAGTGGGAGCTCAGCCCAGTGCTGCAGCCAGAAACAGGAGCACTGAGCACAACATGGCCCCTGGCAGAGGTCTGGACCCACAGCCAGTAACCGAGGAGTCTCAGGCTTTCCCTGTAGCACCTGGAGGCTGCGCTGCAGGGGGAGAGGGAGCTGGAGAGGAGTGGGGTGGGCCCCATGCAGTCTGCACTGTGGTTCAAACCTGCCACCTGAGAGCCCCTTGGGGGTGGAGGATGCTGACCCCAGATGCAGCTTCCAGGACCTCCCAGCCCCACTGCCTCTGAGCTTCGAAAGGGGCCTGAAGATCTACATTTTTATCAAACCCAGGGTGACTCCATCACGAAAGTTGGTGACGGGACTGATTCTAAGTAGGGCATAAGGGGTCAGTTGTGTCCTTGGTGACGCTGATGGGGTGAGGGGGACTTGGGGGTGGCCAGAGAGCTTTGGGTCAGGTGGAAGACAGAGGCCTACCCCGAGCAGGGTGGGTGTCACCTGCGGCCAGTGCTCAGCAGCCAGGCCGCCCCAGGCTCCATCTGGAGCCCCTGCAGGGGCGACAGGGCACATTGGCACCACCATGCAGGGGAAGCCAAGGAGGAGGGCACGTGGATGCCACCATCCTGGCCTGGAGGGCTTGGGGACGATGTTGGAGCCCAGGTGTAGGAAAATGAAGACAGGGAGCTGGTGGGTTGGAGAAACTGGGGGTGTAGGTTTGAGGGGCTGCAGGGCCTCCACAGGCCTCAGAAAGCTCACCTGTGGATCGAGGAGAACTTCAGGCAGCCGTGACACAGCCCCCGGCCCTGGACGTGTCAGAAACTTTATTTGTGGAAAACACACAGGAGCCAGCCAGGCCTGAGATGGCAGATTTAACATCTTGGGTTTTACCACATTCCCCATCCTGAGGGCCCTGATGGTTCACACACCTGTGAGCCATTGACACCAAACCACGCGGTCCGCACATCCCCACTTCCTGCCCACACTGTCCCTCCTTCCTGGGTGGGGCCAGCACGTGGCTCCCAGGTAGTGGGGAGGGAGAGCTTCTGCAGCCCCCTCCCAGGGTCCCTGGGGCTAACCCTGGCAGAGGCCCTCTGGGTCTCTTCACAGGCCTGGGCTGTGTCTGGGCTCCTGTCCCCCCATGGAGCTTATCCTGACAGCCAGGAGTTCAGACGGTGCCCCCGGGCCAGGCAAGGATCCGTGTTGAGTCACCTCGGAACATGGAGGCCCTCTTGGGGAGAGTGGCAGGGCCCCTTCCTCACAGGCCACAGGGGACCCTGACTCTCCAGGGAATTTGCCTTGGGCTGATAACCTCCACGGTGGAAGAGTTGCTTGGGGTGACACAGCCAGGAAGGGAGTGAACTCTGGCCAAGGGTCCAGCACAGGCCCAGCCCCTCACCTGATGGCCAAGGGTCCCAGGGGCCCCTCAACTCCGAGTGGCCTGTGCCCTGTCTTGAGCTCTTCTCCCAGGTCACCCTGACCCTGTCCAGTTCATGAGGTCATCTGCGGCAAACTTGCAGCAGCCGTGAGGGGCAGTGGGTCCACCAAACCCCACCCTGTGCAGGGCCCAGGATCAGCCTAAGTCCTGGACAGGCTCAGGAGAGAGAAGCCCTGGTTTCCGGGGGGACCGTCCACGGCCTGAGTGCACAGTCAGTAGTGAGCCCCAAATTCAGCTGCCACCTTCTGGAGGAGGGTCTTGTGGTTCGCGTATAGTGGGATGCGCCTGTCCACCACCTGCCATCGGATGGAGGCCCCCGAGTTGCAGGCGTGCAGGTTCTGGAACAACAAGGGCAGAGCTGACCCTCCCTGCCAGCCCAGCCTCTGCCCAGCTGAGCCCTACAGACTGCAGCCTTCGAGGGCACCCTCACTTTACTCCTCTGTGAAATGGGAGGCAGGACCCCTGTGTCAGGTGCACCAGAGATGCACCCACAAGGCCCTGAGGATCCTTCAGGGGAAGAAGATGCAGGTGCAGCTTTGCCGGGAGCTGTTTAGCCTGCATATAAAGCCTGGGGTTATTGCATGGAACTTTCCCATCGCAGTTCTGAATTAGGAGCATGCAGGATTGATCCAAGCACTGGGAATCCACATCCCCGTAAAAGGCTAAAAGCCGGCAGCAGAGGCGGGGGGGCCTTGCCAGCCTCACCCCTGGATGCCTTCCTCGAGGCCTCCCTGGAGGATGCAGGTCCCAGAACTACACAGGGCCCTCATGGTCGCCTGTCCCGTCCGCTCTGGCCATCCGCAGGGGCTCCCTGGCCTCCCCCGGTACCCCCTTTGTCACTTTCTGGGCAAGACTCTGATCCTGTAGCTTCCACTTTCTGGCCCTGGGCCCCGGGAGCACAGCCAGGTCCCACCCTTGGAGGCCCCAGAGGCAGGTCCAGAATCCAGACCCCCTCTCTGCCTCCCCCTCCCCAGAGGCCACGCCCATACCCGTCCCCGCCTCCCCACTTCCCCTCCCTGGAGGCCAAGTTCATACAGAGTTCAGCCTGTTCAGTTCCACGTCGTTCTGGTCCTGGAAGTGGACGCTGATGGCCACCGTCTCGATCCAGGCATTGTCCGTGTTCCTCGGGTCGTCCATGTAGCCTTTGTACACCTGGATGGGCAGGGCAGGGTAAGCCCGACAGCAAGGGACCCCTGAGCAGTGCTCCGGCCCACCACGTGCCCTCTACCCTGCCCCAGCTCCCACCACACACAGGACCCTGGCCCAGCTCTCCCCAAGCCTGCCCGGGCCTGCACGGCGGAGCAGCCCAATGCCGGCTTCATCCTGAACAGTCCTTGCCCTGCAGAGATCTTGGAAACGTCTTCTCAGTGAAGAAAGTCAGCTTCAAAAGCCACCTGCTGTAGGAGTCCACTTATAACTGATGTCCAGAACCCGCAAATTCAAGGAGATGGGAAGCAGATTCGGGAGTGCTGGGGAAGAGCTTGGGGTGATGGAATGTTCTGGAACTGGATAGAGGTGGTGGCTGCACAATGTTGTGACGTGCTCCACGCCATGGCATTGATCACTTTTTTTTTTTTTGAGATAGTCTCACTCTTGCCCAGGCTCGAGTACAGTGGTGCAACCTCCACCGCCTGGGTTCAAGCAATTCTCCTGCTTCAGCCTCCCAAATAGCTGGGATTACAGGCATGCACCACCAGGCCTGGCTAATTTTTGTATTTTTAGTAGAGACAGAGTTTCGCCATGTTGGCCAGGCTGGTCTCGAACTCCTGACCTCCAGCGATCCGCCCACCTCAGCCTCCCAAAGTGCTGAGATTACAGGTGTGAGCCAGTGCACCCAGCACGTGTAGCCTGTTATTATAAAGAGCGTCCATGAAGGGCTGGGTGCAGTAGCTCACACCTGTAATCCCAGCACTTTGGGAGGCTGAGGTGGACAGATCGCTTGAGCCCAGGAGTTCATAACCAGCCTGGGCAACGTGGCCAAACCCTGTCTCTACCAAAAATACAAAATATTAGCTGGGTGTGGTGTCTCACCCCTGTAGTCCCCGCTACCTGGGAGGCCAAGGCAAGAGGCTTGCTTGAGCCCAGGAGGTGGAGGCTGCAGTGAGTCAAGATGGCACCACTGCACACCAGCCTGGGTGACAGAATAAGACCTTGTTTCCAAAAAAAAGTGTGCATGGCATTTGTGTGAGAGAGAGCTGGAGATGAAGCCTTTCTAAGGAAAGAGTGAGGTTTCTAAAGAAGTAAACAAAAAGTCCTGGTACAGTCGGTCCCCAGGCTGGGCACTTGGGAAGGGCTCTCCAGAGCTTGGGAGTCTGGGGCAGGTCTGAGGGAGGGGCTGGCTTCCCAGCACCCTTGGGCGCAGCGGTGCCCAAGTCAAGGGTGGATGTGCGGAGGAGGGTGGCACCATGCCTCCAAGCCGCTGTCACACCTGAAGGCAGCAAGGGTCCTCAGCCCATCCCCCTTGACTTAGGAGAAAATGGAACAGAGAGGGAGGGGCCTGCACACAGCTATGCTTCCTGGTCCTCTGGGAGCTGTGCAACGTAGGGACAGGGGCTGGGACCACCGTCACCGGGTGAAGCTGGGTGGGACCACTGTCACCCGATGGGACTGGGGCAGGTCCCCAGTATCATGCTATGCTCATCCTACGGCCCTGGGAACACATAGGTGGAATACACATAGGCCGGGAATACCTCCATGCCGCGCGTTAGCAAGTTCTCAAAAGACAGCCAGTGCTCCTGCCGGAGGATCCGCTTCAGCTTCCGAGGCAGCGTCTCCCCTGGCTCCCGGGAGCCCTGGACAGACACAGGCAGGTCAACAGGGCACTGAAGCGGGACCTCAGGCTGCCCTGGCACCCGTCTCCACTGGCCTGCCCATCGTGGGCAGCAGCCCAGCCCCGGGAGCCACAGGCAGGCGGCGTCTTGGGCTGGAGTGACATTACCCAGAACCAGCCATCTACGTCAGCATCTGTGAGCCTGCCATGGCCCGAGCAGGGGGCACTGGGCTGCAGGCACAACCTCTGAGGAGCAGCGACAGCCCCCAGGATACCCACCCTGAGCTCAGGCTCCCCAAGGATGACAGGACACCCCCTCCCTGCTCCCCTGGCGCCTGCCCCAGGCATTGCCCCTCCCAGCTCAGGCCCAGTGCAGCAGGCTACTGCAGTGGGTTCCCTGTTTGCATTCCTGTCTCTCCCAGTCCCACCCCAGCCTGTGCTGGGGCTGGCTGGGCTCCCAGACGCTCCCGAGCGCCACCTGCCTCAAGGACCTGACTCTACCCCGAACCTCCTCCTCCCCACACCCATCTTTCCCGTCCTACTTGTCATTCAAAGTCCCATTGAAACACCCATGAGTTTCTCATGAAGACTTTGCAGGCACGTCAAGACAGACACTCTCACCCTCAAGTACGAGTGCCCTAGAGCCAGGAACCCAGGAGGCCCCTCAGAGCGCCCCTCTCAGTGACCAGCCAGAGCTGACAGAGATGCCGGTGAGTGGAACCCCAGACCCAACCCCACGCTCCCCACATGGAGAGGCCAAAGTGCCAGAGAGCGGAGGGTGACTCGTGCCCCAGGGCTGGGTGTGCACAGGCAGAGAAGCCACTGGGTGAGAGCAGTGGGGCAGCAAGGGGACCCCGAGGCCAAAAGCCCCCTCTGCTGCAAGGTTGGTTCCAGCTGTGGAGCGAGGCCCCCCAAAGCACTGGGACTCAGCAGCTGGGCCTGGGCTCCGGAATCCCCGTTCCTGCCCAGAGGCCCTCGTGGCACTGCTGCCCTGCACACCACAGTGGCACACACACTCCCACACCAGCAGAGGCAGCCACCAGGCCGTGAGCTCAGGGCTAGAGAAATGCAACAGCTTCTTGCTGAGTTGTTGTAAGTGACATACTCCCCAGATCAGGTGCAGAGGAGAGGCCCTGCGGGGTAGGCTGTACCCCAGAGGTCCCGCACCATGGCCAGGCCTGGCAGGATTCAGACCTCCTAGCAGGACCAGCCTCTTCCATCCCCTGCAGTGAGGGGGCTGGAGGGCTGCGGAGACCCAGCTGGCCTGAGAGGAAACAGGAGCTATTGGAGGCACTTGAAGAGGAAAGGCCTGGGTCATCTGTCCCAATTGTGTCCACCCCTCCCACAAGACCCTGGGGTGCGCTCCAGCCTTAGCCCCACAACCAGCCACTGCCCCTGAGCTGAGGAGCCTGTGCACACCCCTGGGCCCTGCCTGACACTGTCCTCTCTTTATGGCTCAGCACCTGGCCCTGAAGGTCAGGAGCAGGTCGGTATCTGACACACCGTGAGGAGCTACCTCTGACCCCAACACCCTGAACCCCAAAAGGGGAGCCCAGGTGGCCTCCAGCCCAGCCCGTGCGTGGGACACAGTAGGTGCCCCGTTAGTGTTTATGCACCAAAAGATCCTCTGATCCTGGGTTTTTCTAACTGCACCAGGAGGAAACAGGAGGAAGAGGAGTGTCTTCTACAGACAAAATAGGCTGGGGTCTTGCACCCTCCCTGCCCGGGGGCTGGTGTGCAGTCTGTGGGTGGAATGGATGAATGGAAGAGTGACCCACAGACAGCCCAGTGGACAGAGGCCCCACGCGCTGCAGCCTTACCCCAGGCAGGGCCCAGTGCTCGGAGAGAGGGAGCTTCACCACCAGCACTTCCAGCATCTTCTTTATGCTCTTCCTGCAGATGGCTCCGTCCTCGTTCCGCCTCCACCTGCAGAGGGAGTGACCACAGCTGCCCAGGACCCGCTGTGGCCTCCAGCCTCCCCTGCGCCACGCTGGGGCTGGCCCTGCCTGGGGCGGGGCGGTGTCAGGTCCACCACAGGCTCAAACTGTGTTCTTTTTCAAGTTCTTCATCCCCAGGGAAAAGACTGAGCTAGTAACCACTTAGGGGATGTCCTTCCTCACTTCCATCAGCAGCTGGTAGGACTAGAAAGAGCCCCAGCCTTCATGGAGAATTTTTAAAGATTAAAACCCTTAGAGAGGTACCTGCCCTTTGACCCAGCTTTGCAGTTTGATCACTCTTAGAAAATGCCGGTGGGAACCCAGTGGGGTGATGTGGGATGCTGAGTGCTGCCCAGGGGTGACGTGAGGAGCCGAGTGCCACCCGGGCATGCCAAGGAGAGGCCAAAGGACCAGGGAGCAGAGGGTTTGACTCACACCCCAGGGCCATGCCTGCACGGCCAGAGAAGCCACTGGGTGAGAGGGGCTGGGCAGCAAGAGGACTCTGAGGCCAAAGGCCCCTCTGCTGGGGGAGGTCCCGGCTGTGGAGGCATAGCCCCCAGAGAGCACAGGGCACAGCAGCTGGGCCTGGGCCCCAGAATCCCACTCCTGCCCAATGTGGACAGCAAGAGCCCCCAGCAGTTTCCTCAGGGACGGAGGCGTCTGCACCCGCACAGAAGGCGGCCTGTGCCTTGGGTGAGAGCAGTGGGCCGGCTAAGAGTGCGGAGCAGTGAGTCTGAGGGGGTGAAAGTGGAGCTGTGTCCCCATCTGTGGATGGGTGTGGAGGAGTGAGCCTGTGGTGGGAGTTGAGTGTGGGGCTGTGGGGCTGTGTCCCTGTGGAGGGGGGTCCTCTAATGGGCTGGGACCGGCAGAAAAGTGAAGGCAGCCCCCGGAGAGGGGCATGGTCCTGGGATCTTGGGGATCCTGGACATTCCTGCCCCGTTTCGGGTGTATTCATGTTTATCCACAGACGCCCCTCACCTCCCCTTGATGCGCACCAAGTGCCAAGCACCAAAGCCGCCCTCCTGGCCCCTGGGCACCGGGGAGTGGCAGCAGCCCCTGGTGAAGGTGGGAGTGGCCGCGTTGCTGAGGTGCTGGTGCCCAGCAGGCGTGAACTCACCGCGTGACCATGGGGTACAGCGTGTGGTTGGGTCCAAAGCAGCTGAGGCTCCCGCGCCCACGCAGTCCCGTCCGGCCCATGGGGTTCCTGGGATGCAGAGGGGTCAACTCAGTCCACCATCCACCACTGGGGGAGGACAGGGCGGGGAGGGCAACTGAGAGGGGACAGCGGGCATCAGAAGCCGGCGCACAGTGGGATGTCGTTCAGGCTTCTTTAGGGACCTGCTCTGGCCTATGGGGGAGGATCCCCTTGGGACCCCCAAGGAGTAAGACCAAGGCTCTGGGTTACCTTGGGGTCACCTGGTGGGGGAACGGTCTCCCTGGGAGCAGAAGTCCAGCCACTGCAGGCCGGTGAGGGGCTAAAGTGCCACCTTCTCCCCACGGAGCGTAGAACTAGCCGACTGCTCGGGCCAGCACTTTGTGTCCAAAGGCCCCAGAGCATGGTCTGCATCCTGGCAGCCTTCCGAGGGGCAGCATGGGAGCCAGGCCAGACACCCAGAGGCCCTGTGTCCGAGTGGCCACAGAGACCCCAGCAGAGTGTGCTAACCACAGGCAGCAGGAGCCACAGATGCTTCCCCTTGGCCCAGGCTGGTCTCCCTGACACCACGAGGTCCTATACGAAACAGCAAGTTCTAGAAACGGGCGAGTTCCTGTGAATGCACCACTAAAACAGAAGGAAGAAACGCACTGCTGCTACCATGCGGTGGGGGTGGCCTCCATGTCTACAGAAAGTCCCCAGCAGTGTCCCCACCACAGTCCCCACCAGCATGCCCGCCACCAGTGTCCCCGCCACCATCTCCACCACCATCCCCGCCACCAGCGTCCCTGCCACAGTGGGGAGAGTGGGGACAGTGGGGACAGTGGTATCATTCCTCCACCAATCCACTCTGACCTCCAGATCCCACCAGAGCTGTAGCCTCCGACCCACCCCTCACGGGCCTCCTCTCTGTACAGCCTGGACTCCATCCTCCTGAGTCCGCGCGGCCGTGCATGGCTGCCCTGGGACAGCTTACCACCTCTAGCACTGGCGGCCACCAGCCAGGCCTGTGCCACCATCCCTGACCCTGCCTGGCGTGGCAGCCTCCAACTGGCCTCCCCGCCTCCACCCAGCCCCTCCTCTGTTGCCCCCCTGCAGTCGCCCTGCTCCTGCCCAGCTGTCAGGGACCCCAGCTCTCGCTGCACTGCTGCGCAGACCTGCCTGCGTCTGTGGTGATCAGAGTCCACACCAGAACCTGCCCAGTGTGTAGGGCCCACCTGGCCGGGCCTCTCAGACAGCCCTCCCAGCTCACTCTGCAGTCTCCTCTGTGGCCGGGGGGCCTTGCGCGGTGGGGCCCAGGCAGCCTCCCTAGAAGCTGCTCAGAAACCAGAGTCCCGGCCCCACCAAGCTCCAGAGCTGGCACCACATGCAGCAAGCCCCGGGGACCTCAGCTCCAAGGCCGGGGCTCACTCAGGGTTCTTGCGATGGCCACTGCTGCCTCCCCTCAACCCCAAGCCCGTCTCTCACTCCCGTCTACCCTGCCCTTGCCAGCCACCATTCTCCCTCCTGTACTCACACCACTGAGCGGGCAGAACCCGGAACCAAGGCCACGGACAAATGGGGCGCTGGGCAGAGCTACACTGAGCTCCAGAAGGAGAAGGCGGCGGCGGGTCCTGCTGCTGGGAGCAAGGCTGCCTCGTCTCCCCGTAACTGCTGTTCATGCCGAGTGCAGCGCATTGGTCAAGAAGCTCACAGAGGAGGCCACACGCTCTGCCTGGCACGAGTCCACCCCCACAGGAAGCTCCGGGCCCCAGGGCTCTGCTGTCATCTCACTGTCCCTGTCCCTAGTCGGCCAGTGGCAGAGCCAGGAGGGAGGTCAGGGGCCTGACGGCTCCTACCATTAAACCACATGCACGCCCGCTCCTGCCAGGAAGGAAACAAATGCTATGCACCCTTGCTTCTCAGTCAGCCTGAGTGGGCCGGGCAGCAGGGGCTTCGGACCACCAAGCTGCCCTCCCGCACCACAGCCCCCACCCCACAGCCAAGTCTTCAGCTGCTGTCACTGTGCCCTGATCTCTGAGCCCCCGGTCATGATCTCGTCCATACAGTTCTCAACCCCTCATCTCCCTGCTGTATGCTCGCTAGCTCCATCACAACGTCAAGGCATAGGCCCGTCCACAAACCTACCCACACAACCCCAAAGCGCGAACACAGCGACACTCCAGCTGCAGCAATCACATGTTCATTCACTCATCCACTCACAGCTCCAGAAATGCAGGTGGGTTGTGGGGTGGAGAGCTGGCCTTTGGGTTGAACAAGGCAGAATCCTTGCTGACCTGACCTCAACCCATTTCAGAAAGAACGGGCAAGACAAGCCCAAGTGGAGTGGATTCAAAAGAGGAAGGGACGAGCGGGCAGGGGCCAAGGAGACAGCGTGTTTAAAGAGTTATGTCGGGCCGGGCACAGTGGCTCACGCCTGTAATCCCAGCACTTTGGGAGGCCGAGACGGGCGGATCACAAGGTCAGGAGATCAAGACCATCCTGGCTAACACAGTGAAACCCCGTCTCTACTAAAAAAAAAAAAATACAAAAAACTAGCCAGATGAGGTGGCGGGTGCCTGTAGTCCCAGCTACTCGGGAGGCTGAGGCGGAAGAATGGTGTAAACCTAAGAGGCGGAGCTTGCAGTGAGCCGAGATCGCACCACTGCACTCCAGCCTGGGCGACAGAGTGAGACGCCATCTCAAAAAAAAAAAAAGAGTTATGTCGGCAGGAGCAACGCAAGAGGGCAGGAGGACCCGGGTGCAGGAGGAGCAGTATGTTCGGGATGAGGTCCTTGAGAGGCAATGGGAGACAGGTCTAGCACAAAGGTGCACTGGGGTGAACAATGCCCACAAATTTATGTCCTTCCCAGAACCTCAGAATCTGGCCTTGTTCAGAAATAGTGTCTGCAGGTTTAATTAGTTAAGATGAAGCTACACTGAAATAGGGTTGGCCCTAAACCCAGTATGATTTATAATCCTAAGAACAGAAGAGACACAGACACATGCAGGGAGAGGCCATGTGGCTAGGGGGCAGAGATCAGGGTGATGCATCCACAAGCCAAGGAATGCAAAGGGCTGCCAGGAACACCAGGAGCTGGAGAGGCAGGAAGGGGTCTCCCCTCAAGCCCTCAGAGGGAGTGTGGCCCTTGATTTCAGACTCCTGGCCCTCAGAACTGTGAGATAATCCATTTCTGTTAATCCCCCCAGTTTGTGGTACTTAGTTACAACAGCCATAGCAAACTAATATGGTGAGGGGGCTGGCCCCAGACGGACATGGGGGACAGTCACTCCTGTCAGAAAGGGCATCTGAGTGTGTGAGTGACGTGAGTCAGACAAGCTCACACAGGCTGCTGTTGTGAATGGGCCAAGAGGGTTAGGGTTAAGGTTAGGGATAGGGATTAGGGTTAGGGTTGGGGTTGGGGGTTAGGGTTAGAGTTGGGGTTAGGGTTAGGGGTGAGGTTAGGGTTACAGTCAAGCAGCTGCAACAACCCAGGGTAGAGACTGTGGCCACAGAGGACATTTCAATTTCAAGAATCTGCGTGTTGCCAATCCCACTCCAACAAAAGTGCAATAAAATTAGAAGGTGATAACAAAGAATGGCTTAAAAACTGTAAGTAGAGGACAAGGCATAGTGGCTCATGCCTGTAATCCCAGTACATTGGGAGGCCAAGGTGGGTGGATCACGAGGTGAGGAGTTCAAGACCTGCTTGACCATCATGGTGAAACACCATCTCTATTAAAAATACAAAAAGAATTAGCTGGCATTGTGGCACATGCCTGTAATTCCAGTGGTTCGGGAGGCTGAGGCAGAAGAATTGCTTGAACTGGGACCCTGCAGGTGGAGGTTGCAGTGAGCCAAGATCGCACCACTGCACTCCAGCCTGGGCTACAGCGCAAGACTCTGTCTCAAGATAAAAAAAACTAAAAGTACATCACTAAATAATCAAATGAAGATTATGCTGGGTGTGGTGGCTCACACCTGTAATCCCAGCACTTGGGGAGGCAGAGGCAGGAGGACTGCTTGAGTCCACGAGCTTAAGACCTGCCTGGATAATAGAGTGAGACCTCATTCTCCACAAAAAGAAAAAAAAGAGCAAAACAAAAGTGTAAGATGAAGATTATAATGAAATTTATATAGTAAAAAATAAAATCTCTACACATCAAAACTTAAGGGATACAGCCTACCAGATCTTAGAGAGAATTTATAGTCTTAGGTACCCTTATTAGAAAACCAGGAAAATTAAATAAAAATGAGCTCTAACACATAAATCAAGAGCAAATCCATAAGAAGTAGAAAGGAAGGAAAGATAACAACAAAAGCAAAAATGGATGAGATAGAAAAATTAAGACAATCAACAAATCCAAAAGTTAGTTTTTTGAAAAGATTATAAAATTAACCACTGGCAAGAATAATCAAAAAAAAAAAAAAAAACCAAAGAAGAGAAATACATAATAAATATCAATGCTCAAAAGAGAAATTACTGTATATTTATATTAGATTTTTTTAAATCATAAAAGAATATTATGGACATCTGTGACACAATATATTTCAAAAGTTAGATGAAATGATAATTTTCCAGAAAATTTACAATTACTAAAAAACGACCCAAGAAGAAACAGGAAATAAGGTTCCAAAATCATTATGGAAGATAAAGTAGTTAGAAATCTACTTGCTCAAAATATGTTAGACCTAACAGTTTTATAGGTGAGTATTATCAGACTTTAAGAGACAAATAATTATCTCCACCTCATTCAAAAAGTTCCAAAGAAGAGAAAAGAAGGAAAGCTGACCAGCTCATTCATTGAGATGGGTATAACCTCATACCAAAACCAAAGTAAGACAGTACAAGAAATATAAATTATAGGCAAATTCCACTTTTGAACACAGATTTTTTTAAATCTTAAATAAAATGTTAGTAAATTAACTCCAGCAGTATATTAAATATAACAGAAGAGTTTATTCTAGGAAAACAAGGATGGCTCAACACTGAAGAAGCTATAAAAATAATTCACACACTAATTGGCTAAAGGGGAAACATCTTATAACTATCTCAATCAATGGCAGAAAAACCATTTAGTAGCATTCAGCTCCTGACAAACTGGGACTAGATAGAAACATTCCTAATCTCATAAAAGGTATTTATAAATTTCTTCAGCAAATACCATACTTAATGGTGAAATGTTGATAGCATTCCCATTAACTCAGAAACAAGGAAACCTGTTAATATTACCAATATTCTAAAATACACTGAAGAATTTACCCAGCACAATAAGGCAAAAAAAAGAATGAGGCATGATTATTGTAAGGAGAAAGACAACATTGTTATTTGCAGAATATATATTATTTACATAGAAAATCTACAAACACTTTTATATAATTAATGAGAAAATTTAACAAAGTTGTTAGACATAAAGTCAGCATACAAAATTAATAATGCCCCTATATATTTTTTAAAAATTGAAAATAGAAAAAATATTATAGGCCAGGAGTGGTGGCTCATGTCCATAATCCCAGCACTCTGGGAGGCTGAGGCAAGTGGATCACCTGAGGTCAGGAGTTCGAGACCAGCCTGACCAACATGGTGAAACCCCATCTCTATTAAAAATGCAAAATTAGCCGGGCATAGTGGTGGACACCTGTAATTCCAGCTACTCAGGAGGCTGAGGCAGGAGAATCACTTGAACCCAGGAGGTGGAGGTTGTAGTGAACCAAGATCATGCCATTGCACTCCAGCCTGGGCAACAAGAGTGAAATTCCATCTCAGCTGGGCGTGGTGGCTCAAGCCTGTAATCCTAGCACTTTGGGAGGCCAAGACGGGCGGATCACGAGATCAGGAGATCGAGACCATCCTGGCTAACACAGTGAAACCCCGTCTCTACTAAAAAAATACAAAAAAAAACCCAACTAGCTAGGTGAGGTGGCGGGCGCCTGTAGTCCCAGCTACTTGGGAGGCTGAGGCAGGAGAATGGTGTAAACCCGGGAGGCAGAGCTTGCAGTGAGCTGAGATCCGGCCACTGCACTCCAGCCTGGGCGACAGAGTGAGACTCCATCTCAACAACAAAAAAAAAAAAAAAAAGAAAAAAATTTCATCTCAAAAAAAAAAAAAAGAAAAGAAAAAGAAAAAATGTTATAATTTCCCCAAATAACAAAAGTTATCAAATACCTGAGGAATAAATATTACTTAAAAGTGTAAGATCCTTATGAGCAAAATTATAAAACTTTAGGGAAGGACAAAGAGAAGACATAAATAAATGTTGACAAATATATACATAGACGATTCATTATCATAAAAGTGTCATCTCAAATTTTTCTATAAATTTAATACAATTCTTATCAATGGATTTGTCATGGAGCTAGAAAAACTGGTTTTTAAACTCACAAAAATGCTAAAGTCTCAAGACCAGAAAAGGCAAGTTTACAGACATGCTACCCCAGAGTCAGGATTATTGCAATGCTATGGCAAATCGTGGCATGATCTGCTACGAGATGAGTGGGACAGAGGCAGACAGAGCTATGAAAGAGGAGTCAGACCTCATGCACACCTCAGGGGAGGAGCCACACCTCAGGGAGGAGCCAGACCTAAGGGGAGGAGCCACACCTCAGGGAGGAGCCAGACCTAAGGGGAGGAGCCACACCTCAGGGAGGAGCCAGACCTAAGGGGAGGAGCCAGACCTAAGGGGAGGAGCCACACCTCAGGCAATGAGCCAGACATCAGGGGAGGAGCCAGACCTAAGGGGAGGAGCCAGACATCAGGGGAGGAGCCACACCTCAGGGGAGGAGCCAGACCTTAGCAGGAAATGAAGTCAGGCAGCTCACTTTCTGTGTGAATTCACAAAATAAATCAGGCCCCTCCTCACACTTTATACAAGCAGACTTCAACTATTAAAGACTCAGTGAAAAATCTAATTTTAAAACGTATCAAATGAATATAGGAAAGTGTGTCTTTATAATTTCATAGAAGAAAACACACCTAAGGAAAGACAATGAAAATAAGATTCATAAGTCCACAACAGAAGCACGGGGCATATAGAAAGTGCTCTTCTGTGCTACTAAAGCCCGCGTGGCCACCACATCCTGCCAAGTCCTGACACACCTGCCTGTGTGGTGACCGCCCGTGAGAGCAGGTGCTTGTGCCTTGTCACCCACACCAGGCACCTGCAGCTCTCCTCGTCAGCTTCCCACAGCCACCAGATGCACCTCCCTAAATACCCACCCTTGCCCATCCCGCACACCCCCAACACCAGAGCAGGCCACCTGCAGCTGCAGCCACCTGGCCAGGACCTCTGCTCTCAGGCCCCATAGCCTTCTACCACCTCCTTACTCGACCTCCAGCTCCGGGCAGAGGAGCGCACACCCTGTTCCAGAGCATTCCGCAAAGGCCTGCCATGCAGTCCCCCGGTCCTTCAGACCCCTTGGCTCCTCTGCTCCATGGTTCATGCCCCACATCCTGGCAACCCCCCAACCCCAGGTTCTGGTGGCCCCTCCTCCACCTCCTCCTCATGGCAGGGTCCAAGAGCCCCAGGCTCCTTCCCTCCAGGGCACTTGTAGGCCCTTGAGGGTCACCTGACACTACTTTGGGTTTCCTCACCTGTGTGATGGGTGCAGCGCCAATCCTGTGGGGAACACAACGCCAGGCGAGTCCACCTTCCCGGCCAGGTGAGCCTGCCAGTACCCATTCCTGTGTCCCCTCCCTGCTGCACAGCCCCTGCCCATCCGCCAAGGTGTCCCCCTCTCCCAGCACAGCCGTCCCCTCCTGCCCATCCTCCAAGGCGTCGCCCTCTCCCAGCACAGCCATTCCCCCCCCATCCTCCAAGGCATCGCCCTCTCCCAGCACAGCCGTCCCCGCCTGCCCATCCTCCGGGGAGTCACCCTCTCCCAGCACAGCTGTCCCCCCCGCCCATCCTCCAAGATGTTGCCTCTCGCAGCACAGCTGTCCCCCGGTACACAGACAAATCCAAGTCCCCAGGTTACGGCAGGGACTGGAGGCCAGGGGGTAAGTCCCACCATCCCATGCCCTATCCCAGGAGCTGCAGTGATGCCGTGAGTTGATGTTTTCTTCCTTTCTGTGGCTCACATGCATTTTTGGTTTGTTTTATGAGAAAAATGCCTCCTTTGCCCAGAGAGGAAACCTGCCCCCCAGGCAAACTCCAAAGGCTGACAGGGCGGGGCCTGTGGGGGGCACACTCACAGGGGCAACCCGGCCTGGACTTCGTACGGCCCGTGGAAGCTCCGGCGGTCCCTCAGGCCGTCCACCATGTTGTACTGGATCGTGGACAGCGGCTCCAGGGTGCTGGGAGCAGAGAAGAAGGCGTGTCTGTGTCCCCGTGTTGCAGGTGGGACAGAGCAGACAGGCAGGGTTCACCCCTCACCAAGGGCCCAGCCGAGTGGCTGTAGGCTGAGTGTATATGACAGTAGGAGCTGGGCCCCTTCAGGCCCCCATGGACCCCTCCTGCTCACCAGGGCCTCCCCAGGCTGGGCCCTGACTGGGATACTCGAGGGAGCCCCTGGGAGGTCCTGGGTTTGGGGCCAGCTGGTAGCACGGACAGCAGCTCACACTCACTCTCCCACGGGGTCCATGGCGGCCGCGTCCTTCCTCTCCACCGTGTAAAAGGGCGGGTCATAGATCAGGAACTCCGTCTGTTGCAAAACAGGGAATTTTCCCCTAGATTTTTACCCCTACTGCAAAGCTGGGCCCAGGCACCAGGGTAAAAGGGCTGCTACGCTGGGTCTGAACCCAACCCCAACATCCCAACATGCAGGGCAGAAGCTCCAAGCCGGGCAGAGCCGGGGGCTGGGCTCAGGGACCCCCACCCTGGGGCCAGCTGAAGGGCAGGCAGCCATGACTGGAGGCCTTGGGGGTCTTCCCAGAGTGAGGCAGGGGTCTAAGCTGGACCCTGGAGGCAAGGAGGATTCTGTGTGGTGGACAGAGGCAGCGAAAGCAGCAGCCTGGAATGTTCTGGATGGGCCAGAGAGAAGCCCTGCACCAGGAGGGCGAGAGTCTCCGCAGGGCCATTAGCCATCTCGCTGTCTCTGTGTCTCTGTCTCTCTTCCATGCCTGGCATCTGGAAAGGGGCCAGAGCCATTCACAGGGATGGGTGGGGTCTAGGACCAGGACATGACCTGGGGGAATGGAGCCAGTGGCGCTGGGCCCCAGGATGATCATGGGAGTAGCCTGAGCCTCGAACTCTGTGGGGGTCAGTGTGCCCCCCGAGGCCCCTCCACCACCTCGAGCTGTGGGGCCCCTGTGATTTGACTCTTCTGTGCCTCAGTTTCCTCAAATGTCAAGCAGGGGCTGCCAGACGTACAGATCCCCCTGTGGCTGCAGTGGCCGGAAACCAGGATTAACACCAGATGGTTGGGGACAGGGCTGCCTTCGCCTCCCCAGGGGCCCGGCCACTCTGCCTGGTTGGGCTCAGGCAGGCGCTCACCTCCCAGGGCACCTTCTCGTTGGGCACGGGGAAGCGCGTGATGGGGCAGTTGGGATAGAGGAGGTGCCGGGCATTCACGTGGTAACTGTCGCCTGGCTCTTCCATCTTCTTCCTGCCTCCCAGCTCAGTATCTGGCTCCTCCACGGCCTTCTGGGAAGCTGGGGACAGTCAGGAAGCCGTGACGTAAGGCAGAGCCCAGGCTCAGGTGCTCACCCGCAGGACAGGGACTTCCTCTGTGGTCCTTCCACCAAAACATCTGGGCTCCACCACCTCCCCAAGCCCAAATGGCCATGCAGGTCGAACACCAGCCCTGAAGTGAGCAGGGCCCCCGGGGAGGACGGCCATCAGAGGTCAGGGCAGCATCCCTGCCAGCACCTGCCCCTTTGTGCAGCGGCAATCAGGGACCTCAGTAATGAGCTGAACTCACAGTGCAGTTACCGAGAGAAATGTGCTCCTTGGAGGCCAGCGAAACTCAGTGGCCCAAGGAAGGCTACTTATGTCCATTTCATAGTCAGCTGCAAATTTAGGAAAACAGACTTTGCTTCTCGTCACTCAGCCCACCTGACCAGATTCAGACACAGTCTGCAGCTGCCCGGCTCACACCCCTGACTCCCCAGTGGGGTATGTGGGGAGCTCAGGGCACGGCAGGCCAGGCCTCCCCGTGGACGTCCAGGAACCTGGTCAGGTCAGGGATCGGGCGGGGCCTCGGCACCGGCATTGGTGGGTGGGCTGAGTTCCTGAGGGCGCTGGCTCTGCCAGGCCTGGGAACGGGCTCCAGCCAGTGCCTTCCTCCTGGCCAGAGCCCCGCCAGCTGCCTCTCCTTCCACTGACCCCAGACCCAAAAGAACACAGGCGGGTGAAGACCAGCTGCTGGCCTGGCCACCCACTCACCCAGAGTGGGGACGTCCACCTCCGAGCCGAAGCCGCTGGCCCGCAGTGTCTTCACAATCCAGTGCAGGGCTCGGGCCGTCTGGGCCACCTGGAAGGCACAGCCCGAGACACAGTGAGCACCTACCACCCACACGTATGGTACACATCCCACTGCCCACCGAGACCTCACTCCCCCAGCCAGGAGCCCCACCCCTGCCACTCAGCCCCTGCACACTTTGAAAGTGAGACACCACCTCCTCCCCAGGCAGCCACCAAGCCAGCCAGGATGCTGCCCCGGGCCCACCCAGCTTCCCTTGGGGGCTGCCGAGTCACACATCTGATGACGCAGCCTGCCCAAGAGATACAACAGTGGGACTGTCACTGGACTGGACAAGTCAGAGGATGGAGCCAGCATGAAGCTGCAGTCAGGCAATTCTCCACCACAGGGAGAGGTCACGGGCCGCCAAAGCCAGAGGTTTCCAGGGTTCCTGCACCTCCCAGGAGGAGCCTCCCCAGAGGCCGATGCAGCCCCCACAGGGGACAGCGGGACACCCATGTGGCTCAGAGCTGGGCACCCTGTCAGGGGTCCCAGCAAGGCCTAGACTGGGGGAGAGGGTGGCCTGGGCAGACCTCTGGGTGCAGCAGGCAGGACTGGTGGATGGTGGATGCCCCAGGAGCACAGGGCCCAGCTGGGAGCAACAGCACTGGGTGGCTGAGCCATCCACAGGGCTCAGTGCTGACCACAGAGGCTGCCTTGGCCTCAGGGGCTGTCGTTGGAAAGCACGGCCCGGCCCAGCTGGTGGACACTGATGGGGTGGGCGGGCAGACCCTCACAGGCCATCTCTAAGTCCTCCCCACCTCAGTCTCATGGCCTCTCCAGGGCTCAGAGGCCGGGAGGGACAAACACTCTGTTTCCTGGGAGCAGCCAGGAGCACAGCCCGGCCACAGAGGCCGCAGGGCACACAGGAGCAGCTCGGTCACAGAAACGCTCGGGCAGGCTTTTCTGGAGGACACACAGGGCGCCTCTTCCAGCTGGGAACGGCTGCCCTGACGTTCTGGCCTCCTCCTCCTCACCATCGCTTCTCAGAGCCCTACTCGGTGCCATCACATGGCAGAGCCGCCCACCAGGCCCAACAGTGGCACCTCCTGAACGGAGGCCTGGACCTCGGACCCACCTGCTCCTCCAGGGAGGCCAACCTCTGCTCCATGGAGCCCGACCTCTTCAGCGGGTCCAGGTCCAGCAGGTCCACCATGGCGTCAACCCTGAAAGAGGAAGCAGCTGAGCTGGATGCACACCAGGCCTTGGGGCCCTGGGAACACCACGCCGCACTGCAGACGGCCCTGCATCAGTCTTCGCTTCCTCTTAATATGAAACTATTTGTAACATGCATTTCTCCCATAGAACCAAACTGCCCAGGGCCCCAAAGGGAAAGACGTCTCAGCAGACGGACAGCCGAGGCTCACACGGCAAGCTCTGGCAGCCTGTCCGTCCCAGGAGAGGGGGCAGGTGAGCGAACTGAGGGAGGGCCAGGTGACAGGTCACAGTGAAGCTTCCTCTGGGCACAGCAGAGGTTGATTTGTTGTGGGGGTGATGTGGAGAGGCGCTGCTGTTCTGGGGATGTTTGGTTTCTGTCGTATTTTGCGGGGATTGTGGAGCAGCGCTGTTTTTCTGGGAGTATTTGGTTTCTGTCGTATTTTGTGGGGATGTGGTGTGGTGCTGTTGCTGGGGAATGTTTGCTTTCTGTCTTATTTTGTGGGGTTGTGGAGTGGCACTATTATTCTGGAAATATTTGGTTTCTGTCTTATTTTGCTTCACCCAGCCTTGGCCTGCTGTGTTTATGGTTAAAATAAGTCTGCGGCCAAACACGAGTCTCCAGCTCTCATCCACTGTCCCCTGGGCTCCCTCACTTCCTTGCGCCCACTGCAAGTGATATTCTTATAATATATTGAGCAACTATTTTAGTAACACAGAAATTTTCTGGGGATATGTCCCACTTTAAACAGTTATCTAGGGAAAGGGAAGAAAATGATTTCGCACCGGGCCTGGGAGTCTCCTTTCACCCACACTGCATTTTGCTTAATCCCACAAAAGCCGCTTAACTGCACCTGCTGTGTTTTCCCAGACAGCCTTGCAAACATGCAAGGGTGGTTACTGGCGCCTTCTCGGACCCGCGTGATTCCACCACCGTGAGATGCAGAAACTGTCTAGATTTGCAGACAGAGCTTGTCCTTGACCCCCAAGGCTCCAGCCCTGCTCTGTGGGCGAGGAGCTTTGGTGAACTCAGCTCACCTCAGTGCTGCAAGGTTATGGCATCCCAAGCTCATTCGCCTCCCGGGTCCCCGGCTTCCTCACTGGACCCACGGAGGGTCAGTGACCAGGTTAGGGCCCTTGGTGAGGGCCGAGCTCTTTCCTCACTTTCCCTGGAGCCCGTGTTCTGCAAGATCAGGTCGACTGAAGCACATCAGCTTCTGTCCCAGGCCCGTCGGTGGATGAGCCAGAGCTGCTGACCAATGGGAGTGACAGGTGAGCACACCAGCCAGCGGCCCAGCGGAAATACATTCTGCAGGCTCATCTTGGGAAAACTTCCGTTCACACATAAATACGCATTAGAGTCAGGGTCTCGCCCTGTCACCCAGGCAGCCTCAAACCCCTGGCCTCAGCCTCCTGAGCAGCTGGGACTCTGTGACCCCAAGTACACCACCGCACCAGGCTACTCTTTTTTTTTTTTTTTTTTTTTCGTCTGGGATAGGGCAGGAGCTGAGCAGCATTTGGGACTAAATTGTTTTTTGAGGTGGAGTCTTACTCTGTTGCCCAGGCCGGAGTGCAGCAGCACGATCCCGGCTCACTGCAACCTCTGCCTCCTAGGTTCAAGCAGTTCTCCTGCCTCAGCCTCCCAAGTAGCTGGGATTACAAGCGCACACCACCACACCTGGCTAATTTTTGTATTTTTAGTAGAGATGGGGTTTCATCATGGTAACCAGGATGGTCTCGATCTCCTGACCTCATGATCCAGCCACTTCGGCCTCCCAAAGTACTGGGATTACAGGCTTGAGCCACCATACCCAGCCTGGGACTGATTCATTTGGGGCCCAGCCCACTCCCTTAAGGCAGGAGGCTGCAAAATTGCTGGGGCCTGCATTCCAGGCCACACCGCTGGCCAGTGGTGGACGCTGAGCCACCTCTCTCACTTTCTTGGGCCTCCACTTCCTCGTGGGTAAAAGTGGAAGGAAAAATACCTCCCTCTGCAAAAGGGTTGAGCGAGATGATGCAGGTGAAGGGCGTGGTCCTCAGTGAGCCCTTAACACACGCCAGCCATTGTATTCCAGCCCTGACTATGTTGGTCATCAGCAGAGCTGTGGCCTTTCAGCTTCATCCTGACATGCGGAAGCCGCCTCTCCCAAGCACCTTCCCCCAGCATCTGGGCCCTGGGCATGGCCACTGCTCAAAGTCAGATGTCCCAGACAAGGCCATCCATCAAAGCTGTGCTTGGCCAGAGCAAGTAAGAGAAGGTTCTCAGGGCACTGCATGACCCCAGGTCTCTCCTCTGTAAGTGGACCATCGGAGCCAAACATCAGGCTGAGCAGGCCTGGAGACCAGCGACCCCAGCCTTCTGCAACCCTGCCAGACCAGGAACTAGCAGCAGTTCCAGAACTGCATAGGATTTGCTGAGCGCCTTCTAGGCACTGGGTCTGCTCTACATCCCACGATACTATGGGGAACGTGTGGGACTCTGTCCCTACTCTCACATGGAGCCTGGCTGGTAGACATGACCCAACCCACAAACCCACTAGCCAACCAACATCCAGATTCCAGAAAGACAAGGCATGGGGACAGGGTGGGTGGAGGGCAGGAAAGGCCCTCCAATGAAGTGAGGCATGAATAGAGAGAGACAGCAAGTCCTGACTCTCTCTGGGAGAAGACTGTTCTAGGCAGAGAGCATGCCAAGGGCTCAACTGGAAGTCATCGTGCCCAGACTCAAGCAAACAGGGCACCTGTATCTAGTTCACTCAGAATGGGAGCTAGAAGGGGCTTTGACATCAGCCAGTTCATTAAGGTCCTCACATTGTCACCATTATCATTACCATTGCCATCATAATCACCATCATCAACATTACTACCATCACATCCACCATCATCACCACCACCACCAGCACCACCACTACCATCATTACCACCACCACCATCACTGCCACCACCATTACCACCATCAGAAGCACCATCATCACCACCATCACCACTACTACCATCACCACCACCATCACCACCATTTCCATTACAACCATCAAAATCACCATTGTCACATCACCATCACTACCACCATCACCACTACCACCATCACCACTACCACCATCACCACTACCACCACCATCACAATCACCACATCACCATCATCACTAACATCACCACTACCACCACCACCACCACCATTACCATCATCACTATCACCACCACCACCACCATTACCAACACAACCACTACCATCACTACCATCACCATCACCACTACCACCACCACCAGCACAACCAATACCATCACCATCATCACCACCATCACCATCACCCACCACCATGACCATCACTACCACCACCACCATCATCACCATCACCACCACCATCATCATCACCACCATTACCACTGCCACCACCACCACCACCATCACCACTACCACCATCACCATTACCCATCACCATCACCATCATCACCACCATCACCATTACTGCCGTGACCATCACAATCACCATCATCACCACCACCACCATCATCATCACCGTTACCACTACCACCACCATCATCACTACTACCAGCACAACCACTACCATCACCATCACTACCTTCACCACCACCACTATTACCACCATCATCACCATCCTCACCATCACCACTACTGATATAATTTGGCTGCGTCCCCACCCAAATCTCATCTTGAATTGTAACTCTCACAATTCCCATGTGTCATGGGAGGGACCCAGTGGGAGGTAACTGAACCTTGGGGGTGGGTCTCTCTTGTGCTGTTCTCGTGGTAGTGAATACATCTCATGAGATCTGATGGTTTTATAAAGAGGAGTTCTCCTGCACAAGTTCTCTCTCTGCCTGCCGCCATCCACGTAAGATGTGACTTGCTCCTCCTTGCCCTCTGCCATGATTGTGAGACCTCCCCAGCCATGTGGAACTGTGAATCCATTAAACCTCTTTTTCTTCCCAGTCTCAGGTATGTTTTTATCAGCAGTGTGAAAATGGATTAATACAGTAAATTGGTACCAGTAGAGTGGGGGGCTGCTGGAAAGATACCTGAAAATGTGGAAGCGACTTTGGAACTAGGTAACAGGCAGAGGTTGGAACAGTCTGGAGGGCTCAGAAGACAGGAACGTGTGGGAAAGTTTGGAACTTCCTAGAGACTTCTTGAATGACTTTGACCAAAAAGCTGATTGTAACATGAACAATAAGGTCCAGGCTGAGGTGGTCTCAGATGGAGATGAGGAACTTGTTGGGAACTGGAGCAGAGGTGACTCTTGCTATGTTTTAGCAAAGAGACTGGTGGCATTTTGCCTCCACCTTAGAGATTTGTGGAAGTTTGAACTTGAGAAAGAGATGATTTAGGGTATCTGGCAGAATAAATTTCTAAGTGGCAAAGTATTCAAGAGGTGACTTGGGTGCTATTAAAGGCATTCAGTTTTATAAGGGAAGCTGAGCATAAAAGTTTGTAGAATTTGCAGCGTGACAACAGGATAGAAAATCCCATCTTCTGAGAAGAAATTCAAGCCAGCTGCAGAAATTTGCACAAATAACAAGGAGCCAAATGTTAGTCCCCAAGACAATGGGGAAAATGTCTCCAGGGCATGTCAGAGGTCTTCACAGCAGCCCCTCCAATCACAGGCCCAGAGGCTAAGGGAAGACCCATGGGCCGGGCCCAGGGTCCCCATGCTGTGTGCAGTTTAGGGACTTGGTGCCCTGCATCCCAGCCACTCCAGCTGTGACTAAAAGGGACCAAGGTACAGCTTGGGCTGTTGCTTCAGAGGGTGCAAGCCCCAAGCCTTGGCAGCTTCCATGTGGTATTGAGCCTGCAGGTGCACAGAAGTTAAGAATTCAGGTTTGGGAACCTCCACCTAGATTTCAGAGGATGTATGGAAATGCCTGGGTGTCCAGGCAGGAGTTTGCTACAGAGGCGGGGCCCTCATGAAGAACCTCTGCTAGGGCAGTGCGGAAGGGAAACGTGGGGTCAGAGCCCCCACACAGAGTCCCTACTGGGGCACTGCCTAGTGGAGCTGTGAGAAGAGGGCCACTGTCCTTCAGACCCCAGAATGGTAACTCCACCAGTAGCTTGCACCGTGCACCTGGAAAAGCCACAGGTACTCAATGCCAGCCCATGAAAGCAGCTTGGAGGGAGGTTGTGCCCTGCAAAGCCACAAAGGTGGAGCTGCTCAAGATGGGAGCCTAGCTCTTGCATCAGCGTGACTTCAATGTGAGACATGGAGTCAAAAGAGATCATTGGAGAGCTGTAAGATCTGACTGCCCCACTGGATTTTAGACTTGCATGGGCCCTGTAGCCCCTTTGTTTTGGCCAATTTCTCCCATTTGGAATGGCTGTATTTACCCAATGCCTGTACCCCCACTGTATTTAGGAAGTAACTAGCTTGCTTTTGATTTTACAGGCTCATAGGTGGAAGGGACTTACCTTGTCTCAGATGAGACTTTGGACTGTGGACTTTTGGGTTAATGCTGAAACAAGTTAAGGCTTTGGGGGACTGTTGGGAAGGTATGATTGGTTTTGAAATGTGAGGACATGAGATTTGGGAGGGGGCAGGAGCAGAATGATATGGTTGGGCTGTGTCCCCACCCAAATCTCATCTTGAATTGTATCTCCCACAATTCCCACGTGTTGTGGGAAGGACCCATTGGGAGGTAATTGAATCATGGGGGCAGGACTTTCTCATGCAGTTCTCGTATAGTGAATAAGTCTCATGAGATCTAGTGGTTTTATACAGAGGAGTTCCCCTGCACAAGTTCTGTCTCTTTGCCTGCCACCATCCATGTAAGACGTGACTTGCTCCTCCTTGCCTTCTGCCATGATTGTGAGGCCTCCCCAGCCATGTGGAACTGAGTCCATTAAACCTCTTTTTCTTCCCAGTCTCAGGTATGTCTTTATCAGCATGAAAACAGACTAATACAACCACCACCATCAATACCACCATCACCAGCATCATCCCTACCACCATCACCAGCATCGTCCCTACCACCATCACCATCATCACCCTCACCACACCACTACCACCACCACTATCACCATCGCAGCCACCATCATCACCATCGCCACCACCACCACCACTACTCGTAAGAGTAATGATAAAAGCACCAGGCCACGTTAGCAGAGCCCTGACTATGGTTCAGCATATGTGCTCAATTCTTTACAGTCAGGACCCCACTGTATTCTGGAAACAACTCCAAGGTGTCGACAGGGACTATCGTGTCTCCATCTTACAGACAAGGCTAGGGAGGTATGGAAAGGCAGGAGTACATACCTGTCTCTAAGGTGGAGGGCACTTGGCCTGGTCTGTCCAGAGCCCACAGTCTTGGGTATCCCTGCCAGTTCCAGGTATGCCCGTTTGTGACTACAGGAGCCTCCATACTGCCATAACTAGGTGGCACTGTGTCCATATTCCCCTTCCTCCTCTCATGCCATAGTGAGACGCACACTGAGAGCAGGACACTGGGAACAGCCCTTCCTGCTGCCCACTGCTGGGCCATTAGGCCCTGCTGACACTTAGCAGGGCCAAAGGGCTGGCAGTGGAGAGAAGGAAGCAGAAAGATTTTCCCCCAACACTGACCTCACACCCTGCAAAGAAGCAAAGTGGGAGGAGCCGAGAGGGAGGATGGTGCTGAGCGTGGCTGACCTCAAGGGCTGGGCTGCCGAGGCCCTGCAGAAGCTACAGTAAGGCTGTGCACCAACAAGCTCACAGAGCAAACCACCCCCAAACCAGCCTGGACCCCATGTGCACATCCCCCCAGGCCTCCAAGCCAGCTCCTATGGGCCAACCTGCCCCTCCTCCAGCCGCCGAGGCTTCCCTCCCAGCCTCTGACCCAGTGCCCTGTGGGGCCCAGCCTTCCTAAGGACCCCAGAGGGCCCTGGGTCAGCTGTGGGCACAGGCCCAGATGCGTGCAACATTGCAGGGGCCACGGGGTACAGCGTTCCCTCCCCAGTGAGGCATTGCTGGGCCTCCCCATGTGGGACATGTACTCATGGTGCCTGTGGACCTGCAAGAGGTTCCCTAGAGGCTCCCCGCCCCCAGGCCCGCCCGAGCCCCCGTACTTATTGCTGATGTCCTCGATCTTCTGCTCGGGCCGCTGCTTTTGCTGGAACTGCTGATTCTGCAGGTAGTTCTCCTTCAGGTAGATCTCCCAGGATAGCAGGGCCGCCTCCTCGTTCTTCTCCAGTTTGTTCTCTGTCAGGGTGGGAGGACAGACCAGGGGATCTGGAATCCTCAGGACGGTGGGCCCTGAAGCCCTGACCCACCCAGTGGTCGGTCCTGAGTGGCAGGAAGAGCCCTCCGCACACCTGCCCCGAGGGAGCCTCTGGGCTCGGTCCCCATCACTTGCTCAAGGCCAGCAGAAGGGGAGCAGCCTGAGTGGCCTGCAGGCCTGCCGAGCGTCCAGGGTTCTGGGCAGAGCTGCCACACCATCTCCACCCCCTCTGCACCCAGGCGGCCAGGAGATTTAGGAGAGGCACTGAGACTGACGTACTGAGCTGCTTGTGCCTCCTGGCCGGAGTCTTCAGGATCACCCTCTTGATGAAGAGCTGCAGGTGGCTGAGGAGGATGAAGGGGGGCGGTGCAGCAGGGCGGCTGTGGTACTCCTCGATCAGGTCATGGCGCTGGAACTTCCAGATCTGGTCCGTGTGCTCCTGCACCTGCTGGAAGGTGTAGCTATCAGGGAGGAGAGAGCGACACCTCGAGGTCAGGGTGTTTACCTGGAACAGACCCCTCTCACCGCCCGCATACCCACTGTGATGCCACAGAGAGCAGAGCCACACCGTGTGCCCACTCTGATGCCACCGAGAGTAGAGCCACGCCACGCAGGAGGCCAGCTCCAGGCACAGAACTCAGCCCACAGACCTCACAATTCCAGGCTTCCTGGGAACCAAGGCAAAAAAAAAGGAGAAGCACACAGACTTTCGATTTTATAAGCCTCACTGGTGAATAACACAAAGTGGGTGTTTATCAGGAGACAGACACTGTCTGGCATTGAACTCTAAGAGTTGATCTGCAGATTCTGACAAGTACCAGAGCCAGACCCCCCAGAGGTGCATGTGGAAGGGGCAGGGCTGCAGGGGCCTCCTGGGTGTGTCTCAGGGTGACAGGCACAGAGCCCTCCGCAACGGGAGCTGGCAGTGTGGGTGCCATACTTGCTGCAGGAACGGTATCCTGCCACCAGCCCCTTGGCCTCGAGATGACAGTCCTGGCCCATGCTCAGTTTCTCTCAACGTTCAGAACCCATGTTAAAGCAAAAGGTGGCAACCTCAGAAGCTTAGCCAATGAAACAAGAAGAGAAACAGTTGGTTCCTAATAAAACCAGGAACAAAAGCATTTTCAGAGTCCCGGATAGCACAGGGCCTGTCTGCAGAGGTTGGGAAGGGCTCTGAGGGCCTAGGAGGTTTTCTGAATTATGGGGGCAGCATGGGGAGACTGGGCTTTCTGTGGGCCATGACGGTTCCGCATCCATGCTGGGCTCCTCAGCTCCACTGTCAGGGCCAGGAATTGGCCACGGAACCCCCAAAGCCAACCCAGGGGCCCACCAAGACCCTAAACATCTGCGCTTTCATTCTGCGTGGCCTCCTGGTTCCCTGGAGTTCTTTTTTATGCTGCCTCTGGTGTGAGGTCCTCAGCATTTAATTTGTTCTAAGTTTAAAACCTGCAAGAGCAAACTGGAACCCCCAAAGCCTGGGACCCACAGCTGCTGCGGCTGATCAGAGACGCAATCCCAGAGGACCACGTCCACCAGGGGCCGGATGGACAGCCACCTATTTTGTCCTTCTTGTTTCAAAAGCAACAATAGCAAATAATATTCCAAAAGTTCTATGATAAGACTGCATGCTTCAAGACACTAAGGATTTAAAGAAAATGCTAGACATTTCCAAAGAGAAGGAACAGCCACTGCATGAGTCTCCTGATGCTGCTGTAGTGAACCGCCACTGCCTTGGCAGCTTAAAGCAATCAGACTCTTCTCGCAGTCCTGGAGGTCAGGAGCCTCACAGGGCTAAAACCAAGGTTCAGCAAGGCTGTGCTCCTCCCGTCGGTCAGGGGCCTCCATGCCTTGCCTTTCCTACCTTCCAGAGGCCACCAGCATTCCTGGGCCGGAGGTCTCACCTCCCCCCAATGCCCATTTTCATCGTCACATTCCTTCTCTGCCTCCGTCTTCCACGGCCCCTCGTGATGATGTCGGGCCCGTGCAGACAACCCCGGATAATTTCCCATCTCAGGATCCTCTACTTAACCCCATCCTCCTAGTCCCTTTTGTCATATAAGGCCCCATAGCCACAGGGTTAGAGTGTGGACATCCCTGGGGCTGTTATTCAACCTGCCACAGATGCCACAAACACCAGGCCCAGAGGAGGTGGACACGTGTGTGCAAACCCACAAAACCAGCAAAGCACGTGAAGACGGGCAGATGAAGAAGCCCCTAATGGCGCGGGAGGGCGGACACGGAGCCGTCCACAGATGGATCAGAGCTCAGGGGAAGGCGCCACAGAGCCAGCGCCCTCCGAGGCACACGGTGGGGACAGCAGGAACACGTCTAGGGCTGGGGAACTGGCCCCAAAGAGCTAAAGAACCCAGCAACTAACAGAAATGCTCACACTTACAGATGGCAGACAAGGAAAGAAACCACCTGCTGGGATGCTGAGACTCGCTCGCAGGAGCTTTTAGAACTGGCTGAGGTCAGCTGGAACCAACGTGGGCAGTTGGAGTCTGCAGGGCCCAAGCTTGCTGACGCCACAGCCCGAGTTTCCACCCCGGGGTCCCGGTAACTCAGCCCAGATGTGCACACGAGACCCATGAGGAGACACAACTTTCCAGACCCCCCTTTTCTTCCACCAGCCACCTACTAATCCACGAACCCACCCCCGAACCTTCCCTAATAGAAACACTGCATTAAAGCCAGCACGGGGGACAGACGTGAACTGCACCCCGTCTCCTTGTGGATTGGCCCAGAAGAAAAGCGTTTATTTTCTCAAAAACCTGGTGTCGGCCGGGCGCGGTGGCTCAAGCCTGTAATCCCAGCACTTTGGGAGGCCGAGACGGGCGGATCATGAGGTCAGGAGATCGAGACCATCCTGGCGAACACGGTGAAACCCCGTCTCTACTAAAAAATACAAAAAACTAGCCGGGCGAGGTGACAGGCGCCTGTAGTCCCAGCTACTCGGGAGGCTGAGGCAGGAGAATGACGTGAACCCGGGAGGCGGAGCTTGTAGTGAGCTGAGATCCGGCCACTGCACTCCAGCCTGGGCGACAGAGCCAGACTCCGTCTCATAAAAAAAAAACAAAAAACAAAAAACCTGGTGTCATAGTATTGGCTTCCTGCACATCGGGCAGTGAGACCTTTTGCTCAGTCACAGGGAGACACAGGCAGAGCCCTCGGAGTGATGAGGGGACAGCACTGAGCAGCAGCGGCCCCGGCACGCCCCCAGGTAGGGCAGTGAGCTCATGGATACTGATGCTCCTGTGCAAAAGGAACGAGGCCGACACCAACATCCCTGCCCCGCAGGAGGAAGCTGCCTCCAGGAGACACCTGCGCCATGAGCGCAGGGCCTACGTGGATCCATCCGCAGCACCGCGGGTCCCCAGCAGCCACAGGGACAGACCCACGCCAGCTCAACAGACGCAGCAGTGACCACGGACAGTGGCTGTGCACGCTCCACTAGGATATCAGTGAGGCGCCTCTGTGCACCAGCCATCCACACTGTCCACAAGACCCTGGAGACAGCTTGGCCACTGCGGCCCAGGAACGCCGTCCACCCACCCGCCCGCACGCCAGCCCCACCCAGGCGCTCACTTGAACATGGCGATGAGGAGGTTGAGCAGCAGGATGTTGGTGAAGAGCAGGTAGAGGCAGAGCAGGAGGACCGTCAGCCACTCGGGGAAGGCGGGCCTCTGCTGCGTCACGTCACTCTCGGGGCACTTGGGTTTGTAGGGGTCGGTGCCGTTGGGGCTGCAGTGCTCCGGGTTGAAGTTCACGCCTGGCGTTGGGAATGGGGGTGGGTGAGCCAAGAGAATAACACAGAGTCAAGAGGATCCTGGCAGGAGGGGACCCTCGAGGCCTCCAATCACTGCCAGGTCCCCCGCAGGCCTGATGCCGCTCATCTGGGTGACCTCAGCTGTCACCTCTGGGCCTGAAGTCCAGAAGGAGGTATCTGTCTCCAGCCAGATACAGGTAAGAGGCCCCTGAGGCAGAGCTGCACCCAGACGGGCCCGTGCCTCTGCCCAGGGTACGCCACCCACCAGGGCACTGCCAGGGCCCCAGCCAGGGCCAGCACCAGGTCCCAAGCCTGGGGAGTTCAATTCGGTGGGAAATAATTTAAAAGGAAAGGCCAGGAGCAGTGGCTCACGCCTGTAATCCCAGCATTTTGGGAGGCCAAGGCGGGTGGATCACCTGAGGTCAGGAGTTTGAGACCAGCCTGGACAACATGGTGAAACCCTGTCTCTACTACAAATACAAAAATTAGCCAGGCATGGTGGCACATGCCTATAATCCCAGCTACTCAGGAGACTGAGGCAGGAGAATCACTTGAACCCGGGAGGGAGGTGGAGGTTGCAGTGAGCCAAGATCGCACCATTGCACTCCAACCTGGACAACAAGAGCAAAGCTCTGTCTCAAAAAAAAAAAAAAGAATTGAAAAGGAAAAAAAATTAACAACTATCCCCAAGAGAAGGGAGAGAAGGGAGATGTGGAAAAGGGAAGACTCTGCTGAGACAATGCATGGACAAGTGAAAACTGGTGATTGTGAAGCAAAATAGCATCCTGCATGCATAGAAAGTAAGGGCTGTTTAATACGTAACCAGCTTCTACCTTAAACAAATCTCTAAGGAAACATAGGAAGTTGTTAACAAAGGTTAACTCTGGGAGGTGAAATTATGAATAACACTCTTTCTTTATACTTATCTTGAATTTTAAAATTGTTCAACAATGAGCAATGCAGTCCTGGATAATCAAACGTATTTTGAATGCGTTACTAATTTTCTAAGATAGAAACTCACTCTGATGGCTATAAATTCCTATATTTTAAAAGAAGAGCTAAAATTATTAACGTAACTTTCCACTGTAGCAAACTAGAAAAAGAAGAGCAAACCACCCTTTCACAATAGAAACACTCAAGAAGATAGGACTCAAAGAGAACCTCTTTGATTGACAGGACATTTACAAAAATCCTGCAGCTAACATCATACCCAATGGGAAAGACTGGATGCTTTCCCCCGAGACAAGCCAAAAGCAAGCGGAAGGAAGGAAATAATGAAGATTAGAATATAAATGAGATCAAGAAAGCAAAAACAATGAAGTCAACAAACCAAACTCAGTTCTTGAAAAAGAGCAACAAAAAATTGCCACCTTGTAGCTAGACTGATCAAGAAAAAAAAAGAGACAAGGCTCAAGTCGCTAAAATCAGAAATGAAAGAGAGGATAGTACTACTAATCTTACAAAGGAAATCCTAGAGAAAATTATATGCTAAGAAATTAGATAATCTAGAAGAATGGACAAATTCCTAGAAAGACACAAACTACCAAAGGTGACTGGAGAAGAAATAGAAAATATAAATAGACCTGTAACACATAAGAGATTGAATTAGTAAGGCAAAAACATCACGCAAAGGAAAGTCCACACTCAGAGGAGTTCACTGGTGAATTCTACCAAATGTTTACAGAAAAATTAAAACCACTCTTTTACAAACTCTTGCAAAATATAAGAGGGGGAACTACTTCCTGAGCCATTGTATGAGGCCAGTATTACCCTGACACCAAAACTAGGCAAACATATTACAAGAAAAGAAAACCGCAGACCAATATCCTTCATGAATGTAGGTGCAAAAATCATCAAAAACAACAGCTAGCAAAGTGAATCCAGCACCAAATAAAAGGGATTATTCACCAAGACCAAGTGGGACGTGTCCCAGGAACACACAGTTGGTTTAACATTCGAAGATCAATTGATGGAATGCACCATATTAATAGCGAAAGGAGCAAAAACCATCGGAACATTCGAATAAGTGCAGGAGAAGCAGCTGACACGGTCTACCACTCCTTCACAATAAAAACAGTCAAGAAACTAGGAATAGAAGGAACTTCTTCAACCTGATAAAGCACATTTACAAAAGCCCCACAGCTAACATCACACTTAATGGTGAAAGACTTGTTCCCTAAGATCAGTGGACTCGTTGTCTAAAATCAGGAGCAAGGCAAGGATGTCCCCCGTTGTCCCTTCTGTTCAACATTGTACTGGAGGTTCTAGCCAGGGCACTTAAGCAAGAAGAAGAAATAAAAGGCAACCAGTTTGAAAAGGAACAAGTAAAACTGTCTCTTTTTGCAGATGACATGGTCTTGTATATGACAAATCCACTAAAAATCTATTAGAACTAATAAAGAAGTTTAGCAAGGTTTCAGGGTTCAAGATCAATCTACAAAAGACAATGTATTTCTATAAACCAGTCATGAACAATTCAAAATGAAATCAATAGGACAATTCTATTTATAACAGTTTGGAAAAGAATAAAATATTTAGGAATAAATTTAACAGAAGAAGCATAAGACTTATTACTGAAAACTATAAAACATTATTGAGATAAAGAATTAAATAAGCAAAAACACATCCCATGTTCACAATCAAAATCACAGATGCCCTTTTTGGAGAAATTGATGAGCTGATCCAAAAATTATTGTGAAGATAAGGGATCCAGAGGCCAAAGCAATCCTGGAAAAGAACAAATTAGGACTCATACTTCCGAATTTCAAAATTTACTACAAGGCTACGCCAACCAAGACAGTATGGTCAAAACTTACTACAAAGCTACACTCACCAAGATAGTGCAGCCCTGGCACAAGGACAGACATCAGTGGAACTGAACTGACACTCTAGAAATAAACTCTTATGTTAATGGTCCACTGATTTTCAACAAGGATGCCAAGAGGGAAAGAACAGTCTTGTCAACAAATAGTGCTAGGACAACAGGAGAGCCACAAGGAAGACTGACCCTTACCACACACCAGGCCAAACAAAAAGCGAAAGCTGTAAAACACTTAGTAGAACACAGGTGTAAATCATGGCCGTGGTTTTCAACTAGGACACCAAAAGCACAATGATCAAGGAGATTGATAAGTTGAATGTCATCAAACGTTCAAAAGTTCGTGCATCAAATGACACCATAAAGAAAATAACAAGTCAGCCCACAGACTGACAAAAACAATTCAAATCATACATTTGGTAAGAGACTGGCATCCTTATGTAAAGAACTCTTACAACTCAATAACATAAAAGACAAATAACCCAACTGAAAAATGGGCAAAGACGGCCAGGCGCAGTGGCTCACACCTGTAATCCCAGCAGTTTGGGAGGCCAAGGTGGGCGGATCACGAGGTCAGGAGATCGAGGCCATCCTGGCCAACATGGTGAAACCCTGTCTCTACTAAAAATACAAAAATTAGCCAGGCATGATGGCAGGTGCCTGTAATTCCAGCTACTCAGGAGGTTGATGGCGTGTGCCTGTAACCCCAGCTACTCGGGAGGCTGAGGCAGGAGAATTGCTTGAACTAGGGGGGCAGAGGTTGCAGTGAGCTGAGATCACACCACTGCACTCCAGCCTGGGCGACAGAGTGAGATCTCATCTCAAAAAAAAAAAAAAAAGAAAAGAAAAATGGGCAAAGGGCAGGAAGAAACATTTCTTCAAAGAAGACGTACAGATGGCCCAATTAGCACCAGAGGAGACGCTTGACATGGCAGGTCCTTAGAGAAATGCCAGTCAAAGCAACAAGGAGAGCCACTTCCCACCCACTGGGATGTGAGCTTTTTTTTTTTTTAATGGACAATAACAAATGTTGGCAAGAAGGTAGAGAAACTGGAATCCTGGGACTGGGCAGGCAGGAATGTGGAATGCGACAGGCTGTCTGGAAAACAGCCCAGCAGGTCCTCAAAAACTTAAACATGGAGTTCTCATGAGCCAGCCACGCATTCCCAGGTGTCTAAGAGAAATAAAAACATACCCGCACAAAACCCTATAACAGTTCATGCTACGTTATTCACAGCATTTGAAAAGTGGAGGCCGGGCGCGGTGGCTCAAGCCTGTAATCCCAGCACTTTGGGAGGCCGAGACGGGCGGATCACGAGGTCAGGAGATCGAGACCATCCTGGCTAACACGGTGAAACCCCGTCTCTACTAAAAAATACAAAAACTAGCCGGGCGAAGTGGCGGGCGCCTGTGGTCCCAGCTACTCGGGAGGCTGAGGCAGGAGAATGGCGTGAACCCGGGAGGCGGAGCTTGCAGTGAGCTGAGATCCGGCCACTGCACTCCAGCCTGGGCGACAGAGCCAGACTCAGTCTCAAAAAAAAAAAAAAAAAAGAAAAGTGGAAACGGCCCAGTGTGGTGGCTCACGCCTGTAATCCCAGCACTTTGGGAAGCCGAGGCGGGTGGATCATCTGAAGTCAGGAGCTCAAGACCAGCCTGGCCAACAAGGTGAAACCCCATCTCTACTAAAAATACAAAAATTAGCTGGGCGTGGTGGCAGGCGCCTGTAATCCCAGCTACTCAGGAGGCTGAGGCAGGAGAATCGCTTGAACCCAGGAGGCAGAAGTTGCAGTGAGCCGAGACTGTGCCGCTGCACTCCAGCCTGAGCAACAAACAGAATGAGACTCCCTCTCGGGAAAAATGAATGAATGAATGAATCAATGAATCAATGAATGAAAAGTGGAAACAACTCATATGTCCACCAGCTCTGAATGGATGAATAAAATGTGGCATGTCCATACAGCAGGGTCCTATTCAGCCATAAACAGGAAGTAAATACTGATACACGATGACGAACCTTGAAAACATGATGTCAAGTGAAAGAAGTCAGACACCAGAGACTGCCTATTACATCATCCAGTTTCTATGAAATGCCCAGAAAAGGCAACTTGCAAGTAGCTTCGTGGGTGGCTGTGGCTGAGGGGAGGGAACGGGAGTGGCTGTGAGATGCAGGGTCTTCTCAGGGTGATGCCAATGTTATAAAATTAGATTTTGTAAAGATACTGTAAACCACTGACAGGTACACTTTATCCAGGTGAACGTTCTCTCAGTGAAGCTGTTAAAAGAAAAAAACCTTCTATATGGAAAGTGTTCTATCTGGCAGGCACGGTGGCTCACGCCTGTAATCTCAGCACTTTGGGAGGCCAAGGGGCGGATCACTTGAGCTCAAGAGTTCGAGACCGGCCTGGGCTACATGGCGAAACCTCTGTCTCTACAAAACATACAAAAATTAGCCAGGTGTGTTGGCGTGCACATGTAGTCCCAGCCACGCGGGAGGCGGGTGGGAGGATGACTTGAACCCAGGAGGTAGACGTGCCACTGCACTCCAGCCTGGGTGACAGAGCAAGACCCTGTCAAAGAAACAGAAGGGAGGGAGGGAGGGAAGGGGGGAGGGAAGGAAAGAGAAGGAAAAGGAAGGAGGGAGGGAGGGAGGGAGGGAAGGAGGGAAGGAGGGAGGGAAGGAGGGAGGGAGGGAGGGAGGGAAGGAGGGAGGGAAGGAGGGAAGGAGGGAGGGAGGGAGGGAGGGAGGGAAGGAGGGAAGGAGGGAAGGAAGGAGAGAAGGAGGGAGGGAAGGAGGGAGGGAAGGAGGGAAGGAAAAGGAAGGAGGGAGGGAAGGAGGGAAGGAAAAGGAAGGAGGGAGGGAAGGAGGGAGGGAAGGAGGGAAGGAAGGAGGGAAGGAGGGAGGGAAGGAGGGAAGGAAGGAGGGAAGGAGGGAGGGAAGGAAAAGGAAGGAGGGAGGGAAGGAGGGAGGGAAGGAGGGAGGGAAGGAGGGAAGGAGGGAGGAAAGGAGGGAAGGAGGGAGGGAACGAGGGAGGGAAGGAAGGAGGGAGGGAAGGAGGGAGGGAAAGAAAAGGAAGGAGGGAGGGAAGGAGGAAGGGAGGGAGGAATGAATTCTCTCCATCAAGAGAAGGAAGTTATTTCTGATTGAGGTGAGAGGGAAAGGGGAAACAGGGTGACATTCCATTTCGGGGGGCTGTCAGCTGATGCCCCAGGTGCCCTCAGCCCACTCTGACCTCTGCGTGGCACCACCCACCCCCACCCCCACCAGGCCCCCCCTCCTCCCTCCCCTGGGCAGTGGGAGCCCCTTCTACTTCCTGCCACGGGAGCTGGGGAGTGAATGTCCCCAAGGAGGACGCCGACCAGGTGGGAACTGCAGGACCCCGGACAGAGCCGGCCTCGCTCCCACTCAGGCTGCGGCCCCTTTCCAGCCTCTCTCCTGCTTCCTCCACCCGAGCTCCCATGGTGCCCGGCTCCTACCGTCGATGTAGCCCGGGATCTGCCCGAAGATGGTGAGGTAGGAGTGGTAGACGGCCCCTCGGAACAGCCAGTCCACCCGGCGCTCGTTGTGGATGAGGATGGCCTGCTTGGCCACCCCAAAGGACACCACCCACACGGCCAGCAGGAAGAGGAAGAAGAAGACATCCTTCATCTGCAGGACAGAGAGGTGTGTGGGCTACACTCTCCCGGCCCCCGATGCTCACTGGGCCCAGAGGCAGGCCCAGCAGCGGTGGAGATGGCACTGCCACTCACAGCACAGACGCGACATGCGGGAGACTCCCAGGAGCAGCCCTGGGGCTGCCTCCACACTCTCGTGGACGGCTGACATCTTTGTGCTGGCACCACAAAGACATGACGAAGAGGGGTCAGACATAACCGTGACCCCAGGAGGAAAGCTCCTAGAGCTGAATCAGAGGTCAGGAATGAGCGGGGATCAGAAAGGAGAATGAGGGAAGGCTTCCTGGAAGAGGCGACACACAGGCAAAGATACGAGAAGGGCATTCTTGGGAGCCCAAGGGGCAAAGCAGGACAGGGGGCCGGCAGGTGTGGTTAAGCCCTGGTCTGAGCCGCAGGCAAGGGGCCTGCCCTCCCCGAGGCCCACCCTGGGCTGCAGGCCACGATGGAGCTGGTGCCCCCGTCCCCTTACCATCCGCTTCACAATGATGATCTTGGGCCCCAGCGTCTTACTGACGGTAAAAATGTGCATGAGCCGGAGACAGAACAGGATGAAGTCCAGAGAGAGGATGACGCGCCCGGGATACAACGTCGCCGGGATGAGCCTGGCCGCCAGGCAGAAGCACACGCACCTCAGCCACCCGCCACAGTGGCCCTCGGAGCTGTCCCCCGCCACTCCTCCAGCTGTCCCCGCCCAGGTGGTCCCTGGAGGCAAAGGGCTCTGGTGGGCCCTGCATCCCAGGTGTTCAAAGCCGGCATGAGATCGAGGAGCAGAGCCTCCCACTTCTCTTCAGAAAGGTCTGCACGCCCAGCCCCACAGGGCAGTCTGGCATGGGGGCACCTAGGGAGCCAGCAGGTAGCCAGGGCTCTCTTGCCTCACAGAAAGGGGGCCATGGCCTCGCAGAGACCCGAGACCATCACAGGCAGTGCAGTGACCCCACAGCAGGGAGGTAGAGGGAGAAAGGGGCAGCTGCGTGTCCGTGGAGCTGGGACAATTCCAGTGGTTGCCATCCATGGCCCCTAGCACATGGACAATCTCAGCTCTGCCAGGAGCTCTCATGCCCCTTCTGTGCTCCCTCGACAATCCCAAGGGTAGGTGGGACACTGTCACCCGGACACCCGTTAGACAGATGACAATCCAGGGTTCACAGAGGAGCTGAGCCTCGTCTGGTATGGCTGGCTCCGGGCCCGGCCTGTGCTCATCCCCTGCGGGGCTGGCTGCCTCAGACAGGGGCCCACCATCGGGGTGAGGCCACTCACCTGCAGGTCAGCCCTGCCACGAAGAGCAAGATCGCACCGACGTCCAGCTTATTCCAGAAGTCACTGAAGTACAAGGCTGCCTTCTTCATCAGCCCGCACTCGTCAGGGTCATAGAAGAGCTACTGGGAAGAGGGGCGGTGGGGAGGCAGACATACTGTCACTCTTACTATCCTCACTGTCACTGTCACATCACTATCCACTATCATCATCACAATCACTGTTGTTACTATCACCACTGTCACTATCACCACTGTCCTCGCTGCCACCATCACTGTCACATCACTATCCACTATCATCACAATCACTGTTGTTACTATCACCACTGTTACTATCACCACTGTCCTCGCTGTCACCATCACTGTCACATCACTCTCCACTATCACAATCACTGTTGTTACTATCACCACTGTCACTGTCACTATCACCAGTCCTCACTGTCACCATCACTGTCACATCACTATCCATTATCATCACTATCATCACTATCACTATCACCACTATCCTGTCACTGTCACATCACTCTCCACTATCATCACTATCATCACAATCACTGTCACTATCACTATCATCACAGTCACTGTTGTCACTATCACCACCGTCCTCGCTATCACCATCACTGTCACATCACTATCCACTATCATCACTATCACTATCATCACAATCACAGTCACTGTCACTATCATCACTATCCTGTCACTGTCACTATAATCACTATCACTGTCACTATCACCACTGTCCTCACTGTCACCATCACTATCCACTATCATCATCAGTCACTGTCACTATCATCATAATCACTATCACCACTATCCTCACTGTCACTGTCACTATCACAATCACTGTCACTATCATCACTATCACCACTATCCTGTCACTGTCACATCACTCTCCTCTGTCATCACTATCACTGTCATCACAGTCACTGTTGTCATTATCACCATCACTGTCACTACCACCACTGTCCTGTCACTGTGACATCACTCTCCACTATCATCACCACAGTCACTATCATCACTATCACTGACACTGTTCATCACTATCCTCACTGTCACTGTCACATCACTCTCCACTATCATCACAAAAACTGTCACTATCATCACTATCACCACTATCCTGTCACTGTCACATCACTCTCCACTGTCATCACTATCTCTATCATCACAATCACTGTCACTGTCACTAGCACTATCACTATCATGACTATCACTGATGCTGTCATCATGGTCAGCAAATCCGAACATTGGTTCTGGTCTGAAGAGAGCTGGGTCAGTGAGGGAGATGGGAACAGGACATGGAGGAACAATGTGGAGTAGTGCTGGCAGCAGCTCCCCTGGCGCCCTGCTCACTCAGCACCTGTATGTGCGTATATGTGTATGTACATATATTCTGCATGTATGTGTGTATATGTCTGAATATGTGTGTATGTGTGTGTGTGCAGGTATTTGTGTATGTGTATGTGTGTATATGTGTGTGTGCACTGTGTGCATACATTTGTGTGTATGTATATGTGTGTATGTATTGTATGTGTGCATGTTTGCATGTGTTTATGTGTGTCTGTGTGTATATGTATATGTGTATTTTTCTTGTGTACGTGTGTATATATGTGTATGTGTGTGTGTTCATATGTGTATGTGTACGTGTATGTGTATGTGTGCATGTGTATGAGCTTGTGTGTATATGTGTAGGTATGTACATGTGTGTGTATGTGTATGCTTATATGGAGATGTGTATATTTGTGTATGTGGGTATGCATGTGTATGCATGTGCATATGTGTGCATGTATGTATGCATGTGTATGTGTGTATGTGTATGTATGTGTGCTGTGTGTGTGCATGTGTACATGTGTATATGTGTATATGTGTATGCACGTGTGTAATGTGTATGTGTGTATGTACATGCATGTTTATGTGTATATTTGTGTGTGTGCATGTGTGTATGTGTGCACATGTGCATGTGTGTTTGTATATTTGTATGTGTGTATGCATGTGTATGTGTATATGTGTATATGCATGTGTGTGTGCATGTGCATGTGTGTATGCATGTTTATGTGTGCATGTTTGTGTGTGCATGTGTGTGTATGCATATGCATGTGTGTGTGTGTAATGTGTGCATGTGTGCGTGTATGCGTGCATGTGTGTGTGTGTGCATATGCTTATGTGTGCATTTGTGTGCATGTACATGTGCGCATGTATCTGTATGTGTATGCATGTGTGCACACGTGTGCATGTGTGTGTGTTGCAGCAGCCCCCTCCTCACTGTCAGGCGCCAGCTGCCTTCCCACAGGGATGTTTGTTCTGTTGGGGGCCACATCGCTTCTTCAGCAGGCCAAGAGTGCAGGACCCTGGTAGGAGCTGTGGGAACCCCCATTTGGCCTGCTTGGCAGGAGTCCCCACACCCTCCCTAGCCACAGGCCCCAGGACCCAGCAGCTGGACAGGTGGGGCAGGTGACCAGCAGGACCAACCAGGGCCTTCCCGGGATCACAGACAGATGCAGGGAGTAGGAAGTGCCCCCTCTGCTCTCAGGCTGCTGCCCATGGGGCTGGGGCTAGGGGTGCATGGAGGCCTCCAGAGAGGCCTCGTAGAGAGGGTCTGGTGGCAGAAGCCATGTGGCAAGAGGAAGGCCAAGGAGAGCCCAGCAAAGCCAGGTCCACAACACAGCTCCCAGGCCCCGCCCAGTCCTGGCCCTGATCTTCCTTCCTGGGGATGCCGGTGCCTCCCCGAGGGCCCCAGTAGGCAGTGGTATTTACACAGTGCACACCGCTTTCTAACTGGGGGCCTGATGCTCCACCAAGGTCAGAGAGCACAGGTGAGTCAAAGCCAGGACCACTGCCCTGTGGCCAATCCCACCCCCTCACCACTTCCCTGAGGGTCCCATGGGCCTAGTTCCCATTCACCAGCTGCCAGCAGGTGCGGGCACCATAGGGACATGGTGGAGACCCCACACAGTAAGGGATTCGCCCCACCTGGAGGGCAGCTTGGCCTCGCCCAGCTCCAGGTAGGTAGCCTCTGAGCCCTTGGAATGTCCACCTGATGAGGCTGTCCTTGTTTACCTGGGGCCTGGGCCATGCCAGGTAGTCCCACAGTGTGATTTGGGTTGGGGTGGGGTCCTGGGCAGTTTTCAGTTTGACCTTTGGAGGGCTAGAGACTGAGCCCTCATGAGAGACTGAGTCAATCATGTGGTGTCAGCCGCGCTCTGTGACTGACCTCTAGTAGACACCAAGGCCCGCGAGCTTCCCTGGGGACCATGCCTCCATGCCTGAGGCCACACATCATCACTGGGAGGATGGAGTGCCACCCACCCCTCCACAGGGAGGGGCTGCCAGGATGCCCTGGGCTCAGAGCTGTCCTGGATGCAGCTGTGTCCCTCCCCCTGGCTGCTTTAGTCTGTAGACTTTTGCTTAATAAACCGTAAGTCAGCATTGCCACTCCCCAGCGTCTGTGGGTCCTTTTGGCTAGTTACTGAATGTGAGAGGGGTCTTAGGGACCCCCCACCTTGCATAGCTCTTCCTGGGGGAGGGGACACACCCATTCAAAGTCCACAAGGTCAGGGCATCCACCTGGAGCTGATCAACTGGTCTCCAGGAGGGGAGGATGTCTGGGCTGAGGGAAAGCAGGGAAGCAGGCACAGTGGGCACGAGGAGGGAGGGGCCCCAGCCACCCATTTTGGGGAGGGAGCACTGGCTCTGCCCAGCTCCCAAGGGGCTAGGCAGGCTAGGTGGGATGGGCTCTAAGCCCTGGGTCCCCTACCAGAATGCAGCCAAGTGGGTGGCCCCGGGCTGGGGCGTGGAAAGGCGGATGGGGCTGTACCTGCCGCGTCTCCTCACACACCAAGGAGAACAGCCAGAGGTAGATGGCACACTCGCACCAGGAGGGCGTGGGCTGGAAGTCTACCATGAGCACATAGGCGAACAGGCAGAGGAAGGCGAAGTAGGAGAGGATGTTCAGGTGGAAGACGACCACGGGCGCGGTGAAGAAGGCGCGGGCGCGGGCCACGGGGCTGCTTGCTCCCTGCAGCCTCTTCTCTCTGTGGCCGTCGCAGTGGAGAGGAGACAGTGACTGCCAGGGCCAGCGTCCTGACCTCCACAGGCTTTGGCCACCCCGTGATCCCCCGTGCCCCTCAGAGAGATGTGCTTTTAGGGGCAAAAGCACTCAGGGATCCAGGGCCAGAACAGCAGCTCCAGGCGGAGCCAGCACAGTGCAGCCACCAGAGTGGGGCTGGACCCCACGGCCCAGCAAAGTGAGGACACAGGGATGCCCGCTGACACCCTGCCCATGGCCATGACCCTCATGGCTGCAGACAGGGAAGCCCAGCCTGCCCCAAGCCCAGCCTTGGGTGGACCCCAGCTTCAGAGCTCCCGGTGCTCAGTGGACGCTCAGGCCTTAGTGACCCTCCTGTAAATGGGGACAGGCTTTCCTCGCCATCCTCACTGGGGGCAGGGCTGACCACACTCCCCCTGTGGCATGCCCTGATCCCAGGTCCCTATCCCGGGGCCGCTGGAATGGGAGCAGAGGCGGCCATCAGTGATACGGCTCTGCCATCCTCAGGACAGCATGGGAGAAGCCAGCACTGCTTTAGGACACCTGAGCCGCTCCTCCCTGTCTCAGTTTCCCACCAGGATTCCTGAGCATTCAGGTACCCATCGTGGCCATCAGGAGAAAGGGAAGGAGGTGGGCAGTGTGGCCTGTGAGTTGCAGAAGGGGCTCAGCCACCTCGCTGGAGTCTTGAATCTGCCCCGACTTCCAGGAGACCCTGAGACTCCATCCAGCCCTCAGTAAACCACAGCAGACCCCACAACGTCCCAGCAAGCCTCTGAGGAGATGCAGGTGGGGACACCAGGCCAGGCCAGGTCTTCAACCATGGCCAGCCATGTCCTCCTCCTTCGGAAGGGAAAGCGATTACATCAGACTCTGCATACGGCTCTGCAGCTGCGAGGACACGGAGGCACTCAGCCGCGGCTCACTGCCCCTACCCTAGACCTGCACTTACTGCCTGAGCCCCAGACTGGCTCAGGTCTGCAGTGCTGGCAGGAGCAGGAGACCATCTTTCCTGGCCTCCCCGACCCCAGGCTGCTGTGGCCGAGGGATGGGCTCACCAGCATCATGCGATCAGCGCTGGGGCTGGGGCAGGGCAGGTGCTTCCAGCATGTGGGGCCCTGCTCCACTTCCCACCCCCATCTCTATGGCCCCAGGATCAGGCACAATTCTGAGGACACACGACTTGCTCCCAGCGAGGGGATCTGGGGAAGGTCCTGAGCCCCCAGGAGCCCCTCCCACAGCCCCGCAGCCCCGCAGCCCTGCAGCACCTGAAGGAGATGAGGCCGGTGAGGAGCAGCGGGAAGGCCAGCATGCACAGGGTCACACGCCACAGCCCGTTGTCCACACAGAGCTGGCCCCACCACACCTTGGTCAGGAAGGCCTGTGGATGGGGGCAGTCTCAGTATGGTGGTGCCCAGCCCTGTGCCCCAGAAGGTGCCCATCAGCTGTCTGCTTAGGACTCGGGGTGCCTAGTGGACAGAGCTGCCTGTAGTCTCACAGCAGAAAGTGGTGAAAACACAGAGCTTGCCCGGGGGCATTTGGGTGCCCAATCCCACCCTTCACATGACCTTGAGCTATGGGACCCCATCTCTGCTGGCTTCTAAGGCCCCGCAGTTGCAGGCTGTCGAGCGCGGGCCCCTCTGAGCTCTGCAGTGGGGGACAGGACCCCTCTGCAGGCCCGGCACAGCCCAGGACACAATGGGAGCTCATGGACTTGGCAATAGCTCGGAGCTCCAAGGAAGCCCAGCATGCGAGGGGCACTTGCTGTGGGCCAGGCCCCGCCGGGGGTGCCAGGGCGATGCTGAGGGCAGCCATGCCCAGGAGCCCCTGCGTCTCCAGGGAGGACACGCCGTGTCCCGCTTATCCCTTCAGGAAGAGAGGGCAGACGCCATTCCCAGAGCCACCTGGGCTGCTAAAGCAGCCTGCCGCTCCCAGATAGGAATGTCCGTGGGGCGGTGAACTGTGACCTCCGCAGCCACCAGCTCCTGCTTTTGCTTCACATTAGTTTCCCCGTCTGCAAAATGGGAGGCCAGAGCCTGGAGCAGGTGGCCAAGGGGTCAGGCACTGTCCCCGAGCCTCTGAGGGCCCTGAAGCCCGTGTGAGTGTGTGTGCCGACTGCGTGAACCGGAGGCTGTGTCCGCCCTGCAGGCACCACAGGCATCTGCTTCTGGAAGGCGCCCTTGGGAGGTCACCTGGATGCCTCCGTGAGACACAAACTTCATGTCCTTGGCCTCCAGGGCGAGCTGCAGGCAGGTGGTCTTCCCCCAGGCCTCGGACACGCGGATGAGGAGTTTCTGGGCTCTCTCTTCGTCCTTCCGGTAACATTCAGTGAAGACCCCTGGGCGGAGATATAAGAGCCCCGTCAGAGAAGCAGGTCACGATCACTGAGCCCTGGGGCCGAGTCAGAGGGTAACCACTCTGGAAAGCACCACCAGGAAACAGGGAAGGGCACAGGGCAAATGTGAGGCTGATGTCTCAAAACACCCGGGCCCGGGGAAGAGGACCCCAGGGAGAGGGCACATAGGGCTGGAACCACCTCTACAAAAATTACAACAGGGAGAAAATTATGACCGGGACAGAGAACTGACCTAACCAACTCCATCTTGCTTCTAACCTCCAAGGTCTATTCCTGGGCACAGGCCACACTAACTTTGAGAGGAACTTCGTTTATAGTTTAACTTCCAAACAAAGATGATAGTAACCCTTTCCCAAAACAAACCCCCTTCTTGCCGGGGACCAGTCTGCCTTTGTAAGACTAACAAAGTAGCCACAAATTAGAAATTACAGTTTAGGAATCATACAGCCAGAGGCCACAAGATTCCAAACCGCACCAACTCTTCCTAGGAATAACATCACTATCGGAAAACCCAGGATATTTTCAGAGCCTGCGTTCTGATGCACCACTGTTGCCACCCCGACTGCAAATCTGGCCCAACCAGTTCTGTGACCACATCCAGGAACAGCAGACAGCGAGAAGAATCCGCTGTGATTTCACCTCTGGCCCAACCCATCAGTGCTCCCCACTGCCTGGTCCCCTATCCACCAAATTATCCTTAAAAACCCCCAGTCTCGCCAGGTGCAGTGGCTCACGCCTGTAATCCCAGCACTTTGGGAGGCTGAGGTGGGTGGATCACCTGAGGTTAGGAGTTCGAGACCAGCCTGACCAATATGATGAAACCCCGTCTCTACTAAAAAGACAAAATTAGCCAGGCGTGGTGGCATGTGCCTGTAATCCCAGCTACTCAGGAGGCTGAGACAGGAGAATTGCTTGAACCCGGGAGGCAGAGGGTGTGGTGAGCTGAGACTGTGCCATTGCACTGCAGCCTGGGCAACAGAGCCAGACTCTTGTCTCAAAAAAAAAAAAAAAGTCTCCAAATTTTCAGGGAGACTGATTTGGGTGATGAAACTCCAGCATCCCATTCAGCCGGCTCTATGGGAATTGAACTCTTTCTCTATTGCAATCTCACTGTCTTAACAAATGGGCTCTATCTGGGCAGCAGGCAAGAGAAACCCAGTGGGTGGTTATGGGGCCAAGACTCAGGGATGAGGGAGGACCCCAGGGTGAGCACGCAGGGCTGAGACCCAGGGACGAGGACCCCAGGGTGAGGGCGAGCATGGCTGAGACCCAGGGATGGGGACCCCAGTGAGAGCATGCATGACTGAGCCGTGGCCTGCAGCCCGTGCCTGGCAGAGCTCACCGATGGCTCTGTGCTCACACTCCTCTGCCAGTGCCAGCATCTCCTCCGAGCTGTCCGTGTCCTCCTCCTCCTTGGACAACTCCTTCAGGATCTTGCTGCAGGCCAAGGCCGCTGCGATGCAGTCCTGGCTCTGGGGACCGGAGGAGCCACCGTGAGACTCTAAAGGGCCTAGCCAGGCTCGACCCAGCCTGGGGAACCCAACACACTGCCCTGGGTGATGAAAACAAGGCCCGGGGACAGTGCGGGCCGCTGGGCAATCACTGTCTGTGACCACATCTACACAGACAATTTAAGCCCCACTCCAATCAGTACACAACCTCTGACGGTCCAGGCTCCCGCGTGGCCTGTGGGAGGGGACTGCTTGCCCTGCAAAGCCTAATGGACAGCACGTGCCCAGCGCATGCACCGGCCCCCACCAGAACCAGTGTGAGCTGCAGAGGGCGGCACCACCCGGCCTGTGTGTGTCCAGCAAGACTCGGCCCTGGACATAACCACAGAATGAGTTTTTTTAGAACTTTTAATTTAAAAATTCCTTTCCTAGGCCAGGCACAGTGGCTCATGCCTGTAATCCCAGCACCTTGGGAGGCCGAGGCAGGTGGATCATGAAGTCAGGAGTTTGAGACAGCCTGACCAATATGGTGAAACCCCATCTCTACTAAAAACATAAAAAATTAGCTAGGCGTGGTGGCACATGCATGTTGTTCCATTTACTCAGGAGGCTGAGGCAGGAAAATCGCTTGAACCCAGTAGGCGGAGGTTGCAGTGAGCCAAGGCCATGCCATTGCACTCCATCCTGAGCGACAGAGCGAGACTCCGTCTTTAAAAAAAAAAAAAAAAAATTCCTTTCCTGCCTAGAGCTAAGTTCTTTGTTCTCCAACTCTGGGTGCCCCAAGTCCTTCCTGACGTTGGAGATGCCCACACCCCTCCACAGGCCCCGCTGGCACTTGGCCTCAAGCTCTCCAGCCACGCTCCCCAGTTGGCCACTGGCCTATAGCTGTATCTGCTCAGAAGCCGGTCTTATTACCTGAGCCCAGATGATTCCTGCCAGCTCCCGACGGTTCTGGACGATGGCCCAAATGAGAAGGTCACGGACGGGGTCCATGGTGAAGGTCACATGGCCTGAGGAACGCTTGTAGAGGGACCGGAGGCTCACTCCCTGCACCTGGTAAGCAGTGGACAGTCAGAGCCCCAGCTGGTCCCCACTGGCTCAGAGTCACTGGAGGAACCTGTTAGAGGTGAAAGCCCTAATCCCAGCCCTGACCTTCTCAGGATCTCACTGTCCCTGGAGAACTATAGCCTGAATTTTCAGCAACAGCCTAGATCATTCTTATGCACACTGAAGTTTTTTAAAGCACTGTTCTAGAGACATCTAGAAACATCTAGAAAGTGAAATACCCATCTAACTCCTTTACCAACGTTTGTAGACTCTTGTTTCATGCCAGGCACTTCAAGGTTCCCTAGTCTTATCTGATGGCATCAAAGCCACTTTCAACGAAGTAAACTTCTAGCACAGTGGAGGGTGTTAACAGGTCAGTGACTGTCTTCTCCCTGAGGGAATCTCCTTCAGTGTCTCTGGCAGAGCAGCCACTAGGAAAGATCTGAAGGGTGGGCGACAAGGCTCACACACGAGCAAGGACGGGGCACCTTGCCCAGACCCACCTCCCCTACACGGCTGGGCTTTTCCCCAGACCAGGAAGCACGTCCTCATGTAGCTGGGAAATACTTCCCGGAAGTAGAAAACACATCTCCAAAATCACATACTGTAAAAAACACACCTCAAGGGGTCCTAGAGATTTCCTGAAGGTTTTTCATTATAAAGAAATGTGTTTTTCTTCCTAAACCACAGGTACGGATAAGCCTGAGCTTCTGTTTTGGACCTTCCTAAGCATATTCCAACTGAGCGTCCTAAATAAACTCTCTGGACTTAAGAAGTGCAGATTGTTAATGTATAAAACCGAGCCATACCCGGCCTAATGCAGTAGCTCACGCCTGTAATCCCAGCACTTTGGGAAGCCAAGATGGGTGGATCCTAAGGCCAAGAGTTCGAGACCAGCCTGGCCAACATGGTGAAACCCCATCTCTACTAAAAATACAAAAAATTAGCCGGGCGTGGTGGTGGGAGCCTGTGATCCCAGCTACTCAGGAGGCTGAGGCAACAGACTCAATGGAACCCAGGAGGCAGAGGTTGCAGTGAGCCGAGATTATGCCATTGCACTCCAGCCTGGGCAATAAGAGCGAAACTTCGTCTCAAAAACAAAAAACAAAAAAACCAAGTCATACCCATGTCTTTCTCAAGAGTGAAGACAGAGCTCACCTGGAACAATGGATCGATTGGAAAACCTGGAGGAAATAGACTATTTTCTAGCAGGAAAAAAAACAAAACCAAATGTGAGCTTAGAGGAGATGGAGAACCTAAACATAAAAATAATCAGAAAATAAACAAGAAAGTTACTAGAACTACTACCAATTTTAAAAAAAAAAAGGCACTGGGCCCAGATGGACTCACAGGGGAGTCAACCAAGGTTATAAGAAGCGATTAACTCCAGATGCATAAACTGTCCTGCAGCGGAGAAGGAAAGAAAGCTTCCCAAATGGTTTTTACAAAACTAACATAAAATTGCTATCAAAACCTGACAAATATAGCTCCCCAAATAAAACTGCAATCAAAGGCTTAAACATTCTGATGCAAATACCCTGAAAATGTTGTTAAGAGAATTCAGTATATTAAACTTGCACTGAGGCCAAGTTGAAATTCAAAACAGGAATAAAAACATGTTTCACTGTCAGAAAATCTGTTAAAATAATTCACCAAATTCATAGGTCAAAGAAGAAAAGCAGCTCAATCCTCTCAAAGGCATCTGATGCTTTGTTTTGTAAAACCTTAATGAATCAGAGATAAATACTCCCAAGAGGCCGGGCGCGGTGGCTCAAGCCTGTAATCCCAGCACTTTGGGAGGCTGAGATGGGCGGATCACGAGGTCAGGAGATTGAGACCATCCTGGCTAACATGGTGAAACTCCGTCTCTACTAAAAAAAAAATACAAAAAACTAGCCGGGCGAGGTGGCGGGCGCCTGTAGTCCCAGCTACTCGGGAGGCTGAGGCAGGAGAATGGTGTAAACCCAGGAGGCGGAGCTTGCAGTGAGCTGAGATCCGGCCACTGCACTCCAGCCCGGGCGACAGAGCGAGACTCTGTCTCAAAAAAAAAAAAAAAATATACTCCCAAGAGAAAAACAAATACAAAATCCAGCATCATTCCTGACATTCAGTCACTGCCAGGTTCCCACTGAATAAGGGTACACAGACTAGGGCAGGGTTCTCATTGAATCAGGGTGGAGATTACAGCAGGGTTCCCATTGAATCAGGGTGGAGATTAGGGCAGGGTTCCCATTGAATAAGGGTAGATATTAGAGCAGGGTTCCTATTGAATCAGGGTAGAGATTAGGGCAGGGTTCCCATTGAATCAAGGTGGAGATTACAGCAGAGTTCCCGTTAAATAAGGTTGGAGACTAGAGCAGGGTTCCCATTAAATGAAGGTGAGACTAGAGCAGGGCTCCCATTGAATCAGGATGCAGACTACAGCATCCTCTCTCCTACAGCTGCAGTGCACACTGGGCATCTCACAAAAATACTCTGGAATGTTACTGACCTGACTGTAGGAAAAAACAAGCACATCTACTGGGCAGGAGTGGGATCAGGGCAGGCGGATCATGCTCCCTGCAGAACCTTTTGTACTGTTTGGAACTTTTAGAAAGGGTATGGTATGGACTGAACTGTGTCGCCCTAAAATTCATATGTTGAAGCCCTAACCCCCAATGTGACTACAGCACTTGGAGATAGGGTCTTTAAGAAGGTAATTAAGGTTAAATGAGGCCACATTGTGGGTTCCTAAGTGGATAGGTGTGTTCTCTTTATAAAAAGAGGAGTGAGGCTAGGTGCAGAGGCTCACACCTGCAATCCCAGCACTTTGGGAAGTCAAGACAGAGGATCACTTGAGCCCTGGAGTTTGAGACCAGCCTGGGCCATATAATGAGACCCCATCTCTACAAAACATAAAAAAACAAAAACAAAAACAAAAACAAATTTTAAAAAACCTGGGCATGCTGGCACGTGCCTATAGTCCCAGCTACTCAAGCAACTGAGGCAGGAAGATTGCTTGAGCCCAGGAGGTGGAAGCTACAGTGAGCCATGATTGTACCACTGCACTACAGCCTGGGTGACAGAGCCAGACCCTGTCTCAAACATAAAAATAGGCAAGTTATGGTGGCTCAAGGGTGTAAATTCCAGCCTTTTGGAGGCTGAGGAGAGCGGATCACTTGAGACCAGGAGTTTGAGACCAGCCTGTCCAAAATGGCAAAACCGTCTCTACAAAAAATTTTAAAAATTAGCCAGGTGTGGTGGTGCACACCTGTAGTCCCAGCTACTTGGGAGGCTGAGGTGGGAGGATTGCTTGAGCCTGGGAGGTTGAGGCTGCAGTGAGCTATGATCACGTCACTGCCCTCCAGCCTGGACGACAGAGTGAGACCCTGTTTCAATAAAATAAAAAATAAATAAAAGAAAAAGAAAAGGAAGTGGCACCAGAGACTTCTCTCTCTGTCATGCGAAGACACAGCAAGAGGGCAGCCACGTGCAAGCAGGAAGAGGCCCTGGCCAGAAGCCAGCCCTGCTGTTGCCTTAATCTGGGACTTTGGGCCCCGAGAACTTCCAGAAAATAAACTGGTAGTTTCTGCCCCATCTGTGGAATTTTGTTACAGCAGCCCAAGCAGCCTAAGATAGAGCATGTGTCTTTTCTAATAAAAATAAAAGCTAATTTTAAAAACAGAGAGCTCTAAGAACATGGCAGTATCCCGCGCAGGCAAGGCCAGGTTGGGCCCCGTTACCAGCACGCACATTGAGCTTGATGTGGGACACGGGCAGCAGGAGCCGAGGCCGGTTGCTGTGCCAGGGCCGGGGGTAGAGCGGCTGTGTGAAGTCCCCCAGCAGCTCCCGCAGCACCTGGGCCACATGGTGCATCTGCAGGCGGGGCGCAGCGGGTGCACAAGCCAGGCGCTCGGGTTCCTCCGCCAGCACCTTCTGCAGCTTGCTGTGGAACAGGCAGGAGGGCTCCAGGTTCTCATACAGATAAAGCAAGGTATCCCAGGTGACGAACTCCTTCAGCTGCACCCCGTTCTCCAGGAAGAGCTTCACGAACTCAGGCTTGTTGGAAATGAGGGCAGCCGTCATCATGGGGTGCAGATCTGAAGGCTGAAAGCAAGCATTGTGTGGTGACGAATGCATTTGGTCATCATCCCATGTCATCCTGATCTCAAAGACCCTGGAGATAGGGGCTGCTGTTGCTGGGGAGGATGAAAGCTGCCCGGGTCACCCACCCTCAAGGGAAGGGCTGGGATCCAGATGAGGCGATCCTCGCCTGCCCTTGTTTCGGTGGTGCAATGCACGTGGGCCCAGTGGGCCCCTCCACAGGGCACTCAGGAAGACTTACCTTCCACTGCCACTCATCCGTGAAGATTTCACTGCGGGCAATGTCCACGCGATTCCATGCCACTGCCAATTTCAGCTGGTGGTCCCAGTTCTCGTGGCCAAAGTGGTCTTGGCTCTGGGAGGCTGCAGATGAACAGGTGCACACTGGGCCTTGATCTGGGGCTCAAAGCCATTTCCCTCCAGGGCGACTGACTTATGATGTCAGAGGCAGAGATGTGTCATGAGCCCTTGCCTCTCAACAATTCAAAGTGACAGGTGCAGCACCCAGTGACCTCCTCCCATACACACAGCCTTGCAAAATCATGTTCCATTTCAGAGTCAGAATCAGTGAATCTTGGGGCTTTAGTCATCATGTCCATGCACCCCTATTTCCCCTGCCCTCCTCCTGGCCATGCCCTGGCCCCTGAGCAACAGGTGGGCAGTGAGCAAGAAAAGGGCCTCCCTGTTTTAAGAAGACATAGGTCTCTGGAGGGCAGGCATCTTACACTAACTCATCCAAAACTCAGGACTCAGAAGCCATCGCATTTCCAATCCTGCCTCAATTGCCTGTAAATGTTCAATGGCAACAACCACCTCACTGGTTCTCAGGACAAGTTATTTTGCTCAAGTACTTTCTGTGCTCTCTTTCTGGTTTAACTTTTCAAAACATGGGTTGTTATTTGGGGAAAAAGAAAAAAGAACTTTGACCCTTACCTCACACCATACACAAGAATCAACCTGAAGCGGTTCATAGGCCCAAACATAAAGGCTATGTCTACAAAGCTGCTATCAGAAAACAGAAGAAAATATCTGCAACCTTGGGATGGGCAGAGATCTCTTAGCTATGACACAAAGAACAAGAACCATAAAGAAAAACTAATTAAATTGGCTGGGTGCAGTGGCTCATGCCTGTAATCCCAGCATTTTGGGAGGCCAAGGTGGGCGGATCACGAGGTCAGGAGATCGAGACTATCCTGGCTAACATGGCGAAACCCCGTCTTTACTAAAAAAACAAAAAATTAGGTGGGCGTGGTTGTGGGCGCCTGTAGTCCCAGCTACTTGGGAGGCTGAAGCAGAATGGTGTGAACCTGGGAGGTGGAGCTTGCAATGAGCCAAGATTGCACCACTGCACTCTAGCCTGGGCAACAGAGCGAGACTCCGTCTCAAAAAAATAAACAAATAAATAAATAAAAATAACAATAAAAAAATTTAAGGCTCCTGCTCTTCAAAGACATCTTGAAGAAAATATGAAAGCAAACTACACACCATGAGAAAATATCTGACAAAGGATTTGTATCAGAATATAAAAATAACTCTTACAAATTGAAAATTGGAAGACAAATAATCAAATAAAAATGGACAAGAGAGCTGAAAGACATTTCAGAAGGAAGACAGGCAAATGGCCAAAAAGTCCTTAAAATGATGCTCCACATCAGTAGTCCTCAGGGAAATGTAAGTTCAAACCACAATGAAATGTCTCTTCATGCCCACTAGGATGGCTGCAGCTTAAAAGACTGACAACACCAAGTGTTGACAAGGATGTAGGGTAACGCTCATCCATTGCCAGCAAACAGGAAAAGGAATGCAATCTTTTCAATCTTTTCAGAAAAGTTTGTCAGTTTTTTACAAAGTGAAACATACACTTACCATAAAGGCCAGTAATTCCACTCCTAGATATTGACCCAGGAGAAATGAAGACAAATAGCAGCTTTATTCATAACAGCCCCAAACTGGAAACAACCTATGCCCACCAACAGATGACTGGAAAAACAACCTGTGGTATATTCACACAATAGGACACTCCTTCACAAACAAAAAAGAATGAAGTTCTGACACATGCAACAACATGGATGAATCTCAAAAACAATGCACTGAGCAAAAGAAGCAAGACACGAAAGAATGTATCATGTATGATTTCATTCATGTGAAGTTCTAAAATGGGCAAAACTATTCTAGAGTGACAGAAAGAAGACAGATGACTTCCAGAGCCAGGCTGGAGGGAGGCTTAACTACAAAGGGCCATGAGGGAACATTCAGGGTAAGGGAGATGTCCTGTATGGAGACTGTGGTGTGTCACGGTGTCTATGCTTGTTATACAATACATTTAGAATTGGAGGAGCTTATTGTCTCTAAGCTGAACCTTCATAAAGTTGATATTTTAAAATTCATTATGTTTTTAAATTGTGGTAAAATACATGTAGCATAAAATTTACCATCTTAACTTCTTGGGGTTGTTTTGTTTTGTTTTGTTTGAGACAGGGTTTTACTCCGTCCCCCAGGCTGGAGCACAGTGCTGTGATCATATTTATAATCATGAGGCTTATTGCAGCCTCAACATCCTGGGCTCAAGCAATCCTCCCACCTCAGCCTCTTGAGTAACTAAGAGTACAGGTGTGCGCCACTATACCTGGCTAATTTTTAAAATTTTTTGTAGTGACAGAGTTCGCTATGTTGCCTAGGCTGGTTGCAAACTCCTCGGTTCAAGTGATCCTCCCACCTTAGCCTCCCAAAGTGCTGGGATTATAGGCATGAGCCAGCTCACCCAGCCAAATATTTTTAAGTGTACAGTTCACTGGTGGTAAGTACATTAATAATGTTGTGCGGCCGTCATCACTGTCCTCCATATATCTTTTTATCTTGGAAACTAAAACTCTATCCCCGTTAAACACTAACTCCCCAAGGTCAACTCCCTTCCCCCAGACCTTGGCACCCACCATTCTACTTTCTGTCTCCATGAATTTGACTACTCCAGGGACCTCATGTAAGTGGAATCATATAGTATCTTTTGTGACTGGCTTATTTCACTTAGCATAATGTCTTCAAGGTTCATCCATGTTGTATCATGTGTCAGAATTTCCTTCCTTTTTAAGGCTCGGTAATATTCCATTTAGGTATAGACCATATTTTGCTTATCTATTCTTCGGTCGATGGACACTTGGGCCTCTTCCACTTTTTAGCTATTGCGGATAATACAGCTATGAACACAAGTGTACAAATATCTCTTCCAGACCCTACTTTAAATTTGGGGGTGGGGAGTGGCATATATATCTAGAAGTGAAATAGCTGGATCATATAGGAATTGTATTTTTAAATTTTAAGGAACTGTCATCCTGTTTTCCATGACAGCTGCACCATGTTACATATCCACCAGCAGTGCACAAGGGTTCCAGTTTCTCCACACACTGGCCAACATTTGTGATTTTCTGTTCTCTTTTATAGTAGCTATCCTAATGTGTTTGAAATGATATCTCTTAGTTTTGATCTGCATTTCTCTAATGATTAGTGATGCTGAGCATCTTTTCATGTGCTTATTGGCCATTTGTACATCTTCTTTAAAGAAATGTCTATTCAAGTCCTTTGCCCATTTTTGAATTGTGTTGGGGTTTTTTTATTGTTGAGTTATAGGAGTTCTCTATATATTCTGGATACCAATCCCTTACCATATGTATGATTTGCAAATATTTTCTCCCATTCCATGGGTTGCGTTTTTACTCTGTTGATAATATCTTTTGATGAACAAAATTTTTAATTTTCATAAAGCCCAATTTATCTATATTTTCTTTTGTTTCCTGTGCCTTAGGTGTCATAGCCAAGAAACCACTGCCAAATTCTTTGTCATGAAGTTTTTGTCCTGTGCTTTCTTCTAAGAGTTTAGGTCTTATATTTAGAAGTCCTTGACCTACTTTGACTTAATTTTTGTATATGGTGTTAGGTAAGGGTCTAACTTGATTCTTTGGCATGCAAATATCCAGTTTATCCAGCATCATTTGTTGAAAAGACTATCCCTCTCCTCACTGAATGATTTCTGCATTCGTGTCAAATATCATCTGACCATATATGTGAGGGTTTATTTTTGGGCTAACTATTCTGTTCCACTGTTCTCCACATCTTTTTGGGTTTTTTTTGAGACAAGGTCTCACTCTGTTGCCCAGGCTGGAGTGCAGTGGTGCAATCATAGCTCACTGCAGCCCCAACCTTCTGAACTCAAGTGATCCTCTCCCCTCAACCTCCCACATTGCTGGGATTACAAGCATGAATCGCCATGCCCAGCTTTTATATTTTTTATAGAGACAGGGTTTCACCATGTTGCCCAGGCTGGTCCCAAACACCTAAGCCCAAGCAATCAGCCCACTTTGGCCTCCCAAAGTACTGGGATTACAGGCATGAGCCACCACACCCAGTCCTCTATGTCTTTCTTTACACCATTGCCGGACAGTTTTGATTACTATAGCTTTGTAGTGAGTTTGGAAATCAGAAAGTGTGAGTCTTCCAGCTTTGTTCTTCCCTTTCAAAATTATTTTGGCTGTTTGGGATCGCTTTAGACTCCACATGAATTCTAGGATGAGCTTTTCTATTTTTGCAAAAAAAAAAAAAAAAAAAAAAATCACTGGGGTTTTGATAGGAATTGCATTGGACCTGTAGATTGCTTTAAGTAGTATTGACATCTTAACAATATTAAGGCTTCCAATTCATGAACATGGGATGTCTTTCCATTTGTTTATGTCTTTCGTTTCTTTCAGCAGTGTTTTACAGTTTTCATTGTACAAGTCTTTCATCCTCTTGGTTTAATTAATTCCTCAGTATTTTTTTTCTTTTTGATGCTACTCTAAATAGAATTTTTTTAATAATTTCCTTTTCTGAGTATTCATTTTTAGTGTATAGAAATGCAGCAGATTTTTGTGTGTTGATTTTGTGTCCTGCTACTTTGCTTAATTCATTTATTAGATCAGGGGTTTGTTGTGGAATCTTTACAGTTTTCTGCATAGAAAATTGATATGGTTAGGCTCTGTGTCCCCACCCAAATCTCATCTTGAATTATAATCCCTATGATCCCCATGTGTCAAGGAAGAGACAAAGTGGAGGTAGTTGGATCACAGGGACATTTTCCCCTATGCTGTTCTCATGATACTAAGTTCTCATGAGATCTGATGATTTTAGAAGGGGCTCTTCTTTCTTCATTTGGCACCTCTCTTTCCTGTCACCTTGTGAAGACAGTGCCTTGCATCCCCTTCATCTTCCACCATGATTGTAAGTTTTCTGAGGCCTTCTCAGCCATGCTGAACTGTGAGTCAATTTAACCTCTTTCCGTTATAAATTACAGTCTTGGGCAGTTCTTTATAGCAGTGTGAAAATGGACAAATACGAAAATCATATCATCTGTGAACATAAATAATTTTACTTTTTCCTTCCCAATGTATAAGTTTTTTTTTTTTTTTTTGGTCTAATTGCTCTGGCTTGAACTGCCAATGCAATGTTGAATAGAAGTGGTGAAAGTATGCATCCTTCCCTTATTTCTATCTTGGAGAAAAAGATTTCATTTGTTCTTATTTTTCTAATTACTTAAGTTGTAAAGTTAGGTTGTTGGTTTAAGATCTTATTTTTTTTTTCGTTTTTTTGTTTTTGAGAAGGAGTCTTGCTCTGTCGCCCAGGTTAGACTGCAGTGGCGCAATCTTGGCTCACTGCAAGCTCCGCCTCCCAGGTTCACGCCATTCTCCTGCCTTAGCCTCCCGAGTTGCTGGGACTACAGGCGCCTGCCACCACACCCAGCTAATTTTTTGTAATTTTAGTAGAGACGGGGTTTCACCATGTTAACCAGGATGGTCTCGATCTCTTGACCTCGTGATCTGCCCTCCTCGGCCTCCCAAAGTGCTGGGATTACAGGCATGAGCCACCGTGCCTGGCCTAAGATCTTATTTTTTAATGTAAGCATTTATAGCTATAAATTTCTCCATTAGCACTGCTTTTGCTACGTCCCATAAGCTTTGAAATGTTGTGCTTTTGTTTTCATTGGTTTCTTGATTTCCCTTTTGATTTCTTCTTTGATCCATTGGCTGTTTAAGGTAGTGTTTAGTTTCCACAACTTCGTGAATTTTCCACTTTTACATCCATTATTGATTCCTAACTTCATCTTGTTGTCAGAGAAGATACTTTGTATAATATCTACCTTAAATCTATTGAGAGATAAATTAAGACTTAATTTGTGATCTAATATGTAGTCTATCATCTCGCTGTGGGTGTGAGGTTTTATGCACATCAAGTGCTTGATAAGGGGAGTCTCAAATCAACACAGAAACAAGATGAAAGTCTGGCCTTTATCACAAAAGTTCCCTGCTGATCCCAGCCTGGGCCCACTCTGCTGAGCCCTTCAGAATCAGCCTGGGGCCTCTGACCCTGGAGGGTGAGAAGCCCAACATCGGGCAGGAGGAGCACGTATAAGACCAAGGCTTCCCAGTGTCAGGGATGTCCTGGCCATGTTGAATCCAGCTAGGTAAGACAAGGAGGCATGAGCCTTCTCACCTGTGGCATAAGAAAAGGACAGCGATGTTTGTGGCCTGGAGAATGGGCCAGGCTAAGCAACAGAAGTTACACAGAGAGCCACTGCAGCTCGAGTACACCACACCATTCCTGAGGCCCTGCTCTGCCTCTACACTCTCCTGCATCAGAGGTAGAGGAGCTAAAGTAGCCAGCAAGCAGGAAAGGCAACTTCCACACTCTTCCTTTCCACCCTGAAGTTTTGTGAGAAATTATGACTATTACAAAGGTATAAATGACAGCAGCTGCACTCGGATTCCAGTTACAAATAAAGGAACTCATACCTCTAACATCAGGTGACAGGCAGGCGCCCACCTGCCCATCGCCAGCTGCCCTCTGGCCAGGGTTTCTGACTAAGGAGGAATATTCTGGTTCCCAGAATCATGGCACTTCGAGACTAGAACTTAGCATCGTCAGAGCCCACATTCTGGCCTCCACCCCATTCCCCCCATGTTCCCTGACCCTCACCTTTCAGCAAGGCCTGCAGGATGGCCACATCCACATCCTGCTGACCATCCTTGCCTTCCCGGAAGACAGTCAGCAGCTGCCGCCTCCGGACAATATCTTGGATCTGCAACAAGCATTTTCCAAGTGAGACACACAGTGACCCCTGAACCCCTGCCTCCTCCAAGACACACAGAATTGAGGCCCCAGACACAGCCAGAGCCCGGGGTCCTGCCTGCCCTTGTGGTCAGGACACCACCACATCTCCTCTTGCCTTAGATGGTGTGGATGAAGATTCATGAGGACCAAATACAACACGTTTGTGAGAGTCCGTTGGGTGGAAGACACAATCCAAGAGCAACGGATCTTCATCCTGATGCTAGTGCAGCTTCATGCGAGGCTGCTCCTCCCGGCCCTCCTGCTAAGCCGGGGCCACTCCTCACCACCTGCCTACCTGCCTATCTATCTGTCCATTTATCTATCTATCTATCTATCTGTCAATTGATTTATCTGTCAATCAATCAATCTATCTATCCATCTATGCATCTATCCATCTATCTATCTACCTAATCTTATCCATCTATCCATCTATGCATCTATCCATCTATCTATATTATCTGTCTATCCATCCATGTATATATCTATCCATCCGTGTGTGTTTCATCTATGTATGTATGTATGTATGTATCTACCTATACACCTATCCATGTATCCATCTATCCATCCACATGTATCTATCTATCGTCTAGCTATCCATCCATCTATATACACACCCACCTACCAACCATTTATCCATCCACTTATCTACCTCCCACTCACTATCTATCATCTATCTATCTATCTATGTATTTATCAATTCATCCTTTTTTTTTTTTTTTGAGACAGAGTTTTTGCTCTGCCACTCAGGCTGGAGTGCAGTGGCACGATCTTGGCTCTCTGCAACCTCTACCTCCTGTCTTCAAGCAATTCTCCCGCCTCAGACTCCCAAGTAGCTGGGATTACAGGCACCCACCACCATGCCTGGATAATTTTTGTATTTTTGGTACAGACATGGTTTCACCATGTTGGCCAGGCTGGTCTCGAACTCCTGACCTCAAGTGATCCACCCACCTCAGCTTCCAAAAGTGCTGGGATTACAAGTGTCAGCCACTGTGCCCAGCCCATCCATTTTATCATCTGTCTGTCTGTCTACCTATCTATCCATCCATCCATCTACCTATCATCTAGCTACCCATCTATCCATCCACCCATCCACATGCCCACCCACCCACCTACCATCCATCCATCCATCCATCTATCCATCCATCTTTCCATCCATCCATCCACACACCCACCCATCATCCATCTATCTACCACCCACTCACTATTCATCCATCCATCCATCCATCATGGTGTCCCTAGCAGGTATGTCTGCTACAGTTATTCCTCCTTGAAGCACCTTCCCCCTGTGTCCAGGGCAGGCAACTCCACAAACGCATCTTCCCATGGCTCCCACTGCTCCCAAGGCTGGCCACGCCTGGCCTCTTCTGCTTCTCTCCTCGTCCCCAGCCTGGCCTCATTGCTTCCACACAGACTCTGCCCTCACCTGGAGGGCTCCTCACACTCCACCTCCATGCCTAAGACCCCAACGGTGCCCCATCCCTGGGGGTCCAGCTTTCGTGACAACTCCAAAACACATCCTGGACTCCCTGGCGAACTCCACCCTCATCCAGCAGCCAAAGGTCTCCTGGCTTTCAGCCCCCGTCCTCACATGGCAAAACAGCTCCCAGCGTCTGAGCCCATAAAAGTCTCCAGCCTTCAGCCCACCCTGTCCTCATACGGTCAAGCAGCTCCCAGCGTCCGAGCCCATACGGACACCAGGGCCTGTTTCCTCGTCTGAGTGGAACACTCAGTACCCCTACTTGATAGATGAGAAAGGCGAGGCTGAGCAAGGGTGGACAGCTTCTTCCTGGCCACAGCTGTCAGACCTTGCAGGGAGGCCCCAGGGCCCCTCTGACGGGGCCGCCCACCAGCGGCAGCACTCACTCCAGGATGGGTCTGCAACTCCTCCAGTGTGTAGACGGACACTCCCAGAAGGCGTGTTAAGGGAGCGCGCTGACCCCAGCTGTGTGGCTCAGCCTCTCCCCACTGAGCAGGAGCGTCAGTGAAAAGCCGAGCCCCTGCTGAGGCCTGACGGCTCCGTGTGAAAGCACCACTTTCAGGGCCTTGGCTTGGCTATGGAGAGCGCATTAAAAATAAGCACCTTTCAACAACAGCTGATTAAACTCAGTTCTGAAAATTGCCTGAATAATTTATCAACCGGCAGAGAAAGGGCTCCAGGGCCTGCCTGACAAGTCCCAGTGGCACTGGGAAGGAAGGAAAGCCGCCCTGACTTTGGGAGCTGAGCGGCCGCTCACAGCCGGACCGTGATGCTTTCACAGACTGATCTGACGCTTGCGGCTACATCATGTTATTCTCCTGCCGGGCAAACACGCTCTCAGAAGACATCCGTGCAGAACGAGGTCACTCTGAGACCATCACAAACCACAGAAGAAAACAAGGTCGCTGTGCCACCCACAAATCACCAGTCATGGAAACTGCTTCTAGACGGGCCAACGGGGCCAAGACCTCCACCCAGCCCTTCCGATACCCGTGGTTCCTGAGGGTGCACGTTTTTAATCCATTCTCCACAGGCCCAATCTGGCCAAATACATGTGTCCCTGTGGCCTGCAGCTAGGGGCCACCACTGCCCACAGAGCCCAAATTAAACACAGCAGGAGCCGTGGAAAGTGCATGTCAGCCACTCAGAACCTGGGGATGTCCAGGCTCTGCAGGAAAGACACAGACTGAGGGCTCTGCCGGCCCCGGCTTGCTGGGAAACAGGATGAAAAGGCCCCAGTGCCAGCCCCCGCCAAGAATCCTCCAGGGACTGAGTCAGATGACCCTGGAACCAGCAGGTACAGAGAGGGGAGGGACTCTCCACTGGAGCCCGCCCCCCTGGTCAAGGGCTTTGTGAGGTGGTCAGGGCTGACCAACCACGGCCCTTCACAACTAACCCCCTCTGGAGGCTGGGGTCATGGCAGGGGCCACCCAAAATCTACCCCTGGACTGGGGGCAACGGCCCCTCCTGAGGCCACTCCACGTGCCTCCATTAACTCACCCATGAGGCTATGAGCTGGACTGACCCTACGACCCACAGCCATTACTCAGCAGCTGCCCTGCTGCCCAACTCGGCTGAGGCCTCCCCAACGCCTGCCTCCCACCCCTCCAATCCAGCAGACTCTTTTCACAGCACCATGAGCCTGGCAGTGTTCCCAGCCCACCCTGCTGTGCTGCCGGTGAGGTTCACACCCTCCTTTCACGTGCTGTCACGGGATCTGACCTCCGGAACCCAGCCAGGAGGCTTGCCACCTGCGCCCTGCCCTCTGCAAATCGCTCTGGCACCCGCTCAAACCCGGTGGGTTCTCCGCATCGATCCGTGAGTCCTGGTGCTGCCCACCAGGCTGACGGTGTTTCTGTGAAGCAGCCACATGCCGGTGACCACCGTGCCTGTCAGCCTCACCTTTTTGGTCCACTCGACAATCCTGCTTTCCGTGAAGGTCTCAAACATCTCCTGGAAGAACACACTCAGTTTCTGCTGGATCAGGGAGACAGTGATGTCCGAGACAGGCAGGTTGGCCACCTGGGCAATGACGTCGGCCACGCGGCCTGAGCCCTCCACAACTACGCAAGGGGTGCCGTTGGTGGTGGCGTTGTAGATGGTCTGCAAGGCAGGCGGGGGCGTGAGCCCGGGACTGGGTCCTCACCTCGCTCCAACGCTTTCTGAACGGAGAATTCTCCAAGGCCAGCTAAGGGAAGGGCTGGGCTAACACTACTCCCAGATCCACTGAAAGCATTTATCAGTTTGGTGGCATCCCCTGCTCGGGGGGAAGAGGGAGCTGCCCCAACACACTGGGGGCTGCACACCTGGCGCCTCTCAGGCCTCAGCACCAGCAGAATCAAAGGCTCTCAGCATTTTTGCCTATGGACCTGCAGACGTGAGGGCCTCGCAGCAAAGGGGACGCTGCATGGACCTGGAGTTACCAACCTCATAGAAGCCCACAGTAAGAGCAGGGCAATGAGGAGGGCCCCCGGGCTCCAGGGGGTGCTGGACTTCAGGAAGGGACTGGCCACAAGGCCGTCTGGCAGAAAGGACCCTGCCATGTGTATGAGCATCTGCCTGGGGTAAGGAGGCGGGTGTAGCCGCCCCAGCAGGAGAGCGTGAAGGGTACTTGGCATGTGTAGGGAGTGAGGACCCAGTGCTCTATGGATTCCTGTCCAGCCTTAAGCCCCCAAGGCTCTGTTTTGACCTCCTGCAATCATGAAACATAAATGGGACACTGCCTATGATTCCATCCTTCACAAAAGCCCACACTCTTGGTCCAGATCCGCAGGCTATATGTCCTCATACGTTCCTACAGCAGGTGAGGTCGCCTCGCACCCTGCACGTCACAAAGCGGTTAGGATTCGAGTCAGGAAGGAAGGCCAGCAGAGCAGCGCATTCAGGCCGCATGCCAAATCCGCAGTCACACAGCTGCTGGCACCACAGATCTGGGATGGGGGCTGTGGCCCTGTACTTTGAAAAATGCTTCCTTTGCCGGGCGCGGTGGCTCACGCCTGTAATCCCAGCACTTTGGGAGGCCGAGGCGGGTGGATCACGAGGTCAGGAGATCGAGACCATCCTGGCTAACACGGTGAAACCCCGTCTCTACTAAAAATACAAAAAATTAGCCGGGCGTGGTGGCGGCACCTGTAGTCCCAGCTACTCGGAGGCTGAGGCAGGAGAATGGCGTAAACCCAGGAGGCGGAGCTTGCAGTGAGCCGAGATCGCGCCACTGCACTCCAGCCTGGGTGACAAAGCGAGACTCCGTCTCGGTGGCTCAAGCCTGTAATCCCAGCACTTTGGGAGGCCGAGACGGGCGGATCACGAGGTCAGGAGATCGAGACCATCCTGGCTAACATGGTGAAACCCCGTCTCTACTAAAAA
>NC_037670.1:18698182-18767169 GCF_003255815.1 Theropithecus gelada
GCGGTGGCTCAAGCCTGTAATCCCAGCACTTTGGGAGGCCGAGACGGGCGGATCACGAGGTCAGGAGATCGAGACCATCCTGGCTAACATGGTGAAACCCCGTCTCTACTAAAAAATACAAAAAACTAGCCGGGCGCGGTGGCGGGCGCTTGTAGTCCCAGCTACTCGGGAAGGCTGAGGCAGGAGAATGGCGTAAACCCGGGAGGCGGAGCTTGCAGTGAGCTGAGATCCGGCCACTGCACTCCAGCCTGGGCTACAGAGCGAGACTCCGTCTCAAAAAAAAAAAAAAAAAAAAAAGAAAAATGCTTCCTGGAGGAATCTTGGGGGCAGAGCTGCAGAAACTCCCCAGCCTCCCCGGCAGGTCCCGGGAGCAGAGGCTCCCCACTCGCTCCAGGCCCTGGGACCCCATCCTTTCCTTCCATGCCGGTCAATGGCCTGGTCACAGCCAAGCCCAGCTTCCTCCCCCAGGCACCTTCCTCCGACCCGTCCTCTGCCCACCTGGAAGCAGCCCTGTCACAGGACAGACGCTCTTTCTCGTCTCCTGGTGGGCAAGCTCATCGCTCTCTCTTGCCAACAGTCTGGAGTGCTGAGACAAGCACCTCTGGACAGTCATCTGCCTGCAGCGGGACGGGCCCACACCCACCCCCTCCCACCCAGCCATGCTCACCTGCAACGTGCCCGGGCCGCCCTCCAGCACCACACACACGATGGGGATCTTGATGGCCACACCTAAACAAAGCACAGAGCCGAGTGAGGGGACAGAGGTGGGTGGGGGGCAAGACCCTGCACTGGGGCACTCTCCCCTGCCCCCTGCCGGCTCCAGCCTAACCACACACTGAAGCACCTGCTGGGAGACCTCTAGCCAGTGCTGAGTTGCCATTGAAGGTCAAAGCTCCACATTACCAGGGGACCCACCTGTTCCACATCGATGAGCAGACTCGAGAGCCCCCTGCTGCCCACACCTCCCCCGCTCGCTTGCATCCCATCTACCCCCTCTTGCTTTCTTGGGAGGGAGGGAAGGAGGGAGGGAGGGACAATCAGAGCTGACGTCCCAAGCAGGTGGGCATAACCTGTCACGTGTAGGTGGGAGCAGAACACGACATGTCCATCCTTTGTCCCTCTGCCCGGCCCCACCCTGAACTTCATCCAGCCCAACAGCAGGAGAGCCTGAGAAGGACTTAGCAACCCTTTTCCCCAGGCAGCCAACTCTGTCTATGAGACCCCACGGGCCCATCGCCTTCACACACTCACCCACACATCCCACCCTGGGTGTCCTAGTCAAGCAGGGTTCTCAAAGCGGGGTCCCTGAACCTCAACATCACCCCCACCAGGGAACGTGCTCCTAATGCAAGTTCTCAGCCCACCTGGAGCTGCTGAGTTGGACCCTGGGGCCGGGGCCCACGCACTGGTGAGGAGCCCTCCAGGGGAGTCTGCTGCACAAGGAAGCTTGCAGGGGACCCCTGCCCACCAGGGCACAGGCCAGACACCTCCCATTCACCATCTCCTCTTTGAGCCCTCCTCGAGTGACAGGCAAAACCCCACACTTGACCTCCCGACATCCTCAAACCCATCCCATCCCACCTATGAGGCAAAAGGTGTCAAATCCTAAGTTTTGACTATTGTACATTCTGATTTCTGGACCTGAGACCAGACCATGGTCACGGTTTAAAATAATTGTAGGGCCAGGCACAGTGGTTCAAGCTTTGTAATCCCAGCACTTTGGGAAGGTGGTGGGAGGATCCCTTGAGCCCAGAAGTTTGAGGCTACAGTGAGCTGAGATCACACCACTGCACTCCAGACACTGTCTCAAAAAAAAAAAAAAAAAAAAAAAAAGTAGGCTGGCCTATTACCTGTGAGCACACAGGTGAGCTGCCAGCCCCCCCCGACCGCCCTCCCACTGGCTGAAACGGGCAAGAGAAGATGACCCTCCTGGAACAAAGTCTAAAGAGACATGGGATAGAAACCCAGGTGTGTTCTGAGGACGCTCCAAGCGCCACTAACATCCTGGTTGTGACCAGCTGTACCTGACACTCTGACCAGCCCCCTGTGCTGTCTGCTGAGCGCCACGAACGTCCTGGTCGTTTCCAGCTGTACCTGACACTCTGACCAGCCCACTGTGCTGTCTGCCGAGTACCACACCTGTTGAATGTCCTGGTTGTGACCAGCTGTACCTGACGCTCTGACCAGCCCACTGTGCTGTCTGCCGAGTACCATACCTGTTGAATGTCCTGGTCGTTTCCAGCTGTACCTGACACTCTGACCGGCCCACTGTGCTGTCTGCCCGAGCACTCTTGAAAGCAAGCTCCCTACCTCCTCTTTCCTTGGTCTGCTCCGATATGAACTTCTCCAGCCTGGTCCTCAGAGGAATCTCCACCCCATACTGGCCGTGGGTCCCGTCGTCCACGAGGATGAAGTGAGAGTGGTTGCTGTCTAGGCAGGTCAGGTTCCCTTGGCCGTCCTCATCCAGTATGTACTCAGCAGGGAAGCTGCCCTGGAATGGCCAGGAAGCGTCAGACACAGCTTCTGGAAAGCTCTGCCTCTCTAACGTGAGCAGGCTGAACACCAGCCCCCAGAGAGACCAGGTCCCAGTCTCTGGAATCTGTGGATGTGGCCTTATTGGAGAAAGTGACTTTGCAGATGTGATCGAAACATGAGAAGATTAACCAGGATGATCTGAGTGGGCCCAAAATATCATCACAGGTGTCCTTACAGGAGAGAGGTGGTGGGAGACACACATAGGAGAGGAGGACACGGGACCACAGAGGCAGGGACGAGCGACACAGCCACAAGTGGAGAAAGCCAGAGCCCCCAGGAGTGGAGAAGGCAGGGAAACAGACCCTCCTCCCAGGCCTCAGGAGGGGTGTGACCCTCACTTCAGAGTTCTGTCCTCCAGACACGTGAGAGACCACAATGCTGCCGTTTCAGGCTTGTGGCCATTTGTTACAGCAGCCACAGGAAACAGATACAGGTCTGGGGTGAGGAAGTGGGGTGCCGCTGTAACAAGCACCTAAAAATGTGGAAGTGGCATTGAAACTGGCAATGGGGAGAAGATGGCAGGATTTTGAAGCACCATGAATAGAAAATGTCTCAACGTCCTTGAAGAGAATATTGGTGGGAATGCGGTGTTAAAAGCCTTGCAGAGACGGGCACAGTGGCTCACGCCTCTAATCCCAGCACTTTGGGAGGCCGAGGCGGGAGGATCACCTGAGCCCCAGAGTTCGAGACCAGCCTGGACAACATGGCAGATCTCATGTCTACAAAAATAAAAAAAATTAGCCGGGCATGGTGGCGCACACCTGTAGTCCCAGCTACTTGGGAGGCTGAGGTGGGAAGATCACTTGAGCCCAGGGGCTCAAGGCTGAGGATCACACCAACGCACCCCAGCCTGGGCAACAGTGAGACCCCGTCTCAGAAAAAAAACAACTTGCAGTAAGGGCTCGAAAGGCAGCAAGGAGCAGGGCAGGGAGGGTTTTGTTACCTTAGAGCAGGGGTCCCCACCCCCTGGGCCATGGACTGGTAATGGTCGGTGGCCTGTGAGGAGCTGGGCTGCACAGCAGGAGGTGGGTGGCGAGTGAATGAGCGAAGCTTCATCCCTATTTGCAGCCGCTCCCTATCGTGTGTGTGACTGCCCGAGCTCCACCTCCTGTCAGATCCGCGGCACTAGATTCTCATGGGAATACTAACCTTGCTGTGAACTGTGTGTGCGAGGGACCTAGGCTGTGTGTCCCTAAGAAAAGCTAATGCCTGATGATCTGTCACTGTCCCCCATCATCCCCAGATGATGGGACCATCTAGCTGCAGGAAAACAAGCTCAGGACTCCCACTGATCCTACATGATGGTGAGTTGTATGATTACTTCATTATATATTACAATGTAATAATAGAAATAAAGTGCACAATAAATGTAACGTGCTTGAATCATCCCCAAACCAACCACTCACCACCCCGCCCCCATCTGTGCAAAAATTGTCTTCCATGAAACCAGTCCCTGGTGTCAAAAAGGTTGGGGACTGCTGCCTTAGAAAATACATACATGGGCCAGGCACAGTGGCTCACACCTGGAATCCCAACACTTTGGAGGCTGAGGCAGGCAGATCACAAGGTCAGGAGTTCAAGATCAGCCTGGCCAACATGGTGAAATCCTGTCTCTAGTAAAAAAACAAAAATTAGCTCGGCGTGGTGGTGGGTGCCTGTAGTCTCAGCTACTCGGGAGGCTGAGGCAGGAGAATCGCTTGAACCCAGGAGGCAGAGGTTGCAGTGGGCTGAGATCGCGCCACTACACTCCAGCCTGGGCGACAGAGTAAGACTCTGTCTCAAAAAAAAAAAAAAAAAAAGAGAGAGAGGGCCAAGGGTGTGCCTGCGCAACCCCTGCTGGTGACGAAGAGACTAGGCAAGGAGACTGCGATTCACTCAACCATCTCAGAAGACAGGAGTGGAGACGGCATCACAGGAAAGGTCTGCAGAGCCCTGTTTGTCTACTGGCAGAAATTCCTATGGCATTCAAAGGAGGCACACAAAGTTTTCACAAATGTTACATCAACAACAACACTGCAAATTTGGACTGAAAGGGACAGAGGCGGGATAAAATGAAAGGTCGTCAGACTCCTTAAAATCTTCAAGCAGGAAATAACCTATAACCTTCAGGGAAAAGGATCGTCCTGAAGGCAGAGCTGTGGACACAGAGCAGGGTGGGGGGTGCCCAAGCCACAAAGGGGTCTCCCCAGTCTCACCACCTAGTGCGTTCCCCCTGCTGGGTTTTGGAATTGCCTGGGGCTGGTGATGCCTTCGTTCCTCCCGTGTTCCCCCTTTGGGAAGGAGAGTGTCTACAGCTGTGATGCTATACCTGCCCTTCCCTGCTGTTCCCTTGTATTTTGGAGACAGGTACTTGTTGTCTCCTCTCACAGGTGCACACGTGAAGAGAAAATCTGCTCCAGGATGGATCAGACCCAGAGTCTTCAGCATCCCTGACTTAAATGATGACATTTGGGACTTTTGAGCTGATATTTTTGTTTTGTTTTGTTTTGCTTGAGATGGAGTCTCGCTCTGTCATCCAGGCTGGAGTGCAGTGGCACAATCTTGGCTCGCTGCAACCTCCGCCTCCCGGGTTCAAGCGATCCTCCTGCCTCGGCCTCCCAGGAGCTGGGATTACAGGCGCCCACCACCATGCCTGGCTAATTTTTTGTTGAGACGGGGTTTCTCCATGTTGGCCAGACTGGTCTCGAGCTCCTGTCCTCAGGTGATCTGCCCGCCTTGGCCTCCCAAAGTGCTGGGATGACAGGTGTGAGCCACCGTGCCCGGCCGAGCTCATGATATTTACATGAGATTCTGATCTTGGAGTTTCTGCTGTAACGGGTTGGTAGTTGGAGGGGATCATTTGGTTTGGTTTGGACAGAGTCTTGCTCTGTCAGCCCGGCTGGAGTGCAGTGGCATGATCTTGGCTCACTGCAACCTCCGGCTCCTGGGTTCAAGCAATTCTCCTGCCTCAGCGGGATTACAGGTGCCTGCCGCTATGCCCAGCTAATTTTTGTATTTTTAGTAAAGACAGCATTTCACCATGTTGGCCAAGCTGGTCTTGAAGTCTCGTCCTCAAGTGATCCGCCCACCTCAGCCTCCCAAAGTGCTGGGATGACAGGCGTGAGCCCCCACGCCCGGCCAGGATCTGGCAATGGGGTGAACGTATTTTGCATGTGGAGTGGACAGGAGTCTGAGGCCAGAGGGAGGACCGCAGTTAGCTGAATCACGGCCACCCAAAGACATCAAGGCCTGCTCGTGGACCTGGTAAGTGCTACTTCTCATTTCCCTGTTTGGAAAAGCATCTTTGCAGATGTCAGTTAAAGATCTTGATATGAAGGCATCACCCTAGATGACCCCAGTGGGACCTCAACACCATCACAAATGTTCTTATGGGAGACATGGGGAGATTTCGCACAGGCACACAGAAAAGGCCACGGGACGCAGAGGCAGAGACTGGAGGGAGGCGGCCACTGGCCAGAGGATGCCCATCAGCACCCAGACGCTGGAGGCAGCAGGAATACTCTTCCCCAGGCCCTGGAGGGAGGTGGCCCCGCTGACATCGATGGCTGGATGATGGCCAAGCGACGCGGATTCCAGATCTGATAGACTAAGTTTCTGCTGCTTTAAGCCGCCAGGTTTGTGAGCCCGGGTTACAGCAACCCTGGGAGACAGATCCAAGGCAGGGTGGCAGCGGGGCTGGGACACCCACCCTCCGCCATCCACAGAGAGGGAGCGCGGCTAAGTGGAAGCAGCCACAGTCCTGTTCTTCCAACAACACCAGCAACGGTGGTGTCACAGGAAGTCATCTGAACTCAGCGTGGGGAGGAAAGTAAGGAGTGACCTGCGACATCACCCAGCCGCTCCTGGCTTCAGTTTTTCAATTCATAAAAAGAGCAAGCAAAGCCAAACAGCCGGTCCAGTCAGACCCCACCAGACATATTCATGATTCTGATGCAAAAGGAAGGTGGAGGCTGAGCTGCGGCTGGCCAGGGCTTGCTGGGCCCTCGTGGGCATCTGGGAGTGTCCCCCGCCCCCGGGAATGGACACACAGTGTCTGTGATGTTGCCAGAGGAGTAAATCACCCCTCGGGGTGACGAGGGAACCTGCTCAGTGAGTCACAGGCCAGTGTTTGTGGGCTTTCCTGACCACGCGGATTCAGGGGCACACACGCATTATGCCAAAGTTAGTGTGTCCTTAGAAAATCTGGTTGAATGACTCATTATCTGTCCCAATTCAAGGCTCTGGATTAAAGCAACTGCTTCTCCTGTGGCCAGTTAACCAGAGGCAGGAGTGCTCCATCCTCAACCTTGACAGAGAAGCTGGGGGTGGGTCCTGGCTGCCGGGGACCGCAGCACGGTGGGATTCCTGGATGCAGGAGACCTCTGAGTGCAGGGACTCAAAGTGCTAAAAGCTCCAGTTCAGGGTCAGATCACCCTGGCTCAGCCCTGCCAAGCTGCCCGCCGGCCACGCTCCCTCCCTCTGCTGTTAGCGGAGCCCTCACAGCCAGTGACTCTCATGTGGATCCCTCTTACAACCTTGAGGGAGATACCAGAGTCCAGCCAAGTTAGCCATTCATCCAGGTCACCTGGGTCAGGGACCGGGCCAGGAGTTGCGCCCGATCTCCTGAGTGCGCCCGCCATCCCTGCACACCCCACCTGCTCCCTACAGCGCCCCATCAGACGTCACCCACACCCCGGCCCCTGCACACTCCACCTGCCCCCTACAGCACCCGGTCACACGTCACCCACACCCCTGGTCCTAGGCTCCCCTCCCCAGGGGGCCGCGCTTACCGTGGGATGGATCAGGCCCTCGCGGCGGTGGACGGTGCCCCAGGTGGCGACTCCAATGGTGATGACCTCACCTTCCTTGTAGCTGCTGCTCAGGCTGAAGTCCCGCACCGCCTCCCCCACCTGCTTCATGACGCCGGCGTGGGAGCCCCCCGTGATGATCCAGGCCCCTGGGGAAGCAGCACGGGTGGGCAGGCCCCGCAGTACTGACGGGCACCCTGATACCCAGGAGCCTGACGCCTGAGCCCCTCTAGGCTCAGCGATGCCCGGCCCCCATCGACACAGAGCCCCTCACTCAGGGGCTTTTAAACCAGCATCAGGTGTAAGGAACTGGGGTTCCCACGGTCCTCAGGCAGGGTGGGAACAGGAGCAGGCCCCACCCCTCTCCCTGGTCCCTGCCACCTCCTCTGGCCCCAGACTCAGGATCCCGGTTCTCAGCACGCTCTCCGCATTCTATTTTGCTTTCCTTCTTCCTCCCAGCTTTCAGGACCCAGGTGCGGCAGAGTGCGTCCTTGCTCGCACCACTCAGCCTGGCCCCTAGGAAGGACTCCCTCCACTTCCCACCCACTACCTGCTGCCAGAGGTTTGCAGCCAACCCTGTAAGAAACACACCTCCGGCCGGGCACGGTGGCTCACACCTGTAATCCCAACACTTTGGGAGGCCGAGGCAGTCGGATCATCTCCCAGGTCGGGAGTTCAAGACCAGCCTGACTGGGCCGGGCGCGGTGGCTCAAGCCTGTAATCCCAGCACTTTGGGAGGCCGAGACGGGCGGATCATGAGGTCAGGAGATCGAGACCATCCTGGCTAACACCGTGAAACCCCGTCTCTACTAAAAATACAAAAAACTAGCCGGGCGAGGTGGCGGGCGCCTGTAGTCCCAGCTACTTGGGAGGCTGAGGCAGGAGAATGGCGTAAACCCGGGAGGCGGAGCTTGCAGTGAGCTGAGATCCGGCCACTGCACTCCAGCCCGGGCGACCGAGCAAGACTCCGTCTCAAAAAAAAAAAAAAAAAAAAAAGACCAGCCTGACCAACATGGAGAAACCCCATCTCTACTAAAAATACAAAATTAGCCCAGTGTGGTGGCACATGCCTGTAATCCCAGCTACTCGGGAGGCTGAGGCAGGAGAATCACTTGAACCTGGGACACAGAGGTTGCAGTGAGCCAAGATTGCGCCACTGCACTCCAGCCTGGGCAATAAGAGTGAAACGCCATCTCAAAAAAAAAAAAAAAAGAAAGAAAGAAACACACCTTCCACCCCACATTTGGTCTGACCCAATGTCATGAGCTGGCGGCAGCTTTGCCTGAGAGCAGGAGGTCCCCAGGTGTCTGCTCGCCTGGCCTGCCCCAGGGTGAGAGGCACAGGTGAAGCCACGGCTGCTGCCCCACAGCCTCCCCTTGAGGCACCAGCGAAAGTCACATTTGTTCGTTTTTGGGATTTGTCCCTGGTATAATGCTGCCATACCAAAGGCTGGGTCACAGTGTCACCATAAAAACAGCAATTGGGCCAGGCGCTGTGGCTCATGCCTGTAATCCCAGCACTTTGGGAGGCCAAGGTGGGCAGATCACCTGAGGTCAGGAGTTTGAGACCAGCCTGACCAACATGGTGAAACCGCATCTCTACTAAAAATGCAAACATTAGCTGAACGTGATAGCACGCACCTGGAGTCCCAGCTCCTCAGGAGGCTGAGGCAGGAGAATTGCTTGAGCTCAGGAGGCAGAAGTTGCAGTGAGCTGAGATTGCGCCACCACCACTGCACTCCAGCCTGGGCAACAGAGCAAGACGCAAGACTCCATCTCCAAAAAAAAAAACAGCCAATCAGCCAGGCACAGTGGCTCATGCCTGTTATCCCAGCACTTTGGGAGGTCAAGGCAGGAAGATTGCTTGAGCCCAGGAGTTCAAGATCAGCCTGGACAACATAGACCTTGTCTCTATAAAAATTAGCCTGGCATGGTGGCATATGCCTCTAGTCCCAGCAACTGGGGAGGCAGGGGCAGGAGGATCACCTGAGCCCAAGAGGTCTAGGCTACAGTAAGCTGAAATCGTGCCGCTGTACTCCAGCCTGGGGAACAGAGCAAGACCCTGTCTCAAAAATAAATGGATGGATGGATGGATGGATGGATGGATGGAGAGAGAGAGAGAGAGAGAACAGTTGAAAAGCTGGTACTAGCTTTGGGCCAGGAAGCAGACAGCAAGGTCACTGATATTGAAAGCTAAAAAAATGCAACATCAAGACCTGGAGCGGGTGAGACCCGAAGAAATCCACGGTGTTATTTAAGAGAGCGAAGCATCAGACAGTGCTTATGGGACGGTGACCTGCGTTAAACCTAGTCCCACGTGACCAGACTGAGAAAAGGTCTGGTCATTTTACAAGCAGGGCTGTGGGGCTCACAGGTCAAAAGATGCAGCCATGCCTCACAGTCACCAGGCAGACAAACCGAGGACTCTGAGCCGCGCAGGCCAAGTCAGGCTCAGTTACGACTCCACTTGGAGGCAAAGACCACAGCCCAGGAAAAGCGAGGTGACTCCAGGCCCATCTGGACCCAACATTGCCAAGTAATCACCTCAGGGCCTCACTATTCACCCAGTCCCCTCCAGAGAGGACCGGGGAGCCTCGAGGACTTGGGGCCCCCTCCCCATGGAATCAGGGTAAGGCAGGGCACCAGGTCAGGGCCCCTGGGATCTCACACCATCCACCAGGACTGGGTCCCTGCCTGGCTCTCACTGGTGGTGCAAACTTGGGAGGTGATTTGACTCCAACCAGGCAGTTGCCTCAAGTGAAAAGATGGAAATAATAATGCTCCTTGCCTGATGCTGATGGAAAAAAGTGATCATGGAAAATGTGATGACCGGGAACTCTCGCTGGCCCCCTACAACTGTCCCACAACGCTGGCCCCAGCCGTGCACCCAGGCCACCGAGGTTCCCAGGCCACTGAGGTTTTCATCTCTGCTTGGCCCTGGGCACCAGCGGGGCCACGCACTGAGCCATCTCCAGCCCACAGGCAAGCCAGGGGCAGCGCCGGGCGTCAGGGAGCAGCTGTGCCCAGGTGAGGGGTGCACAGGTCCGACTCAGGCTGGGGCACGGCCTCGGCGGCTCCTAGGGACTTTTTGGGTCCTGATGGCCCTGACTGCCCCGGCACAGCCTCCACAACCCACCCCGTCCACCCGCCGGGGCCTCGTGTCCCTCCAGCCTCCGAATTACCTGTGGTCTGAGCCACCTTGACCAGGCCTCTGCGGAAAATGCTCTTCAGCCGCGGCTTCATGTTGAAGTTCTTGGCCCCCCCGGTCACTGAGATCAGGAGGTTGGGGACGTCCAGCCCCCAGTGCTGGGTCATGAGGTGGTAGATGGCGCTGGAGGGCGTGTCCTGGGAGACTCTAACATACTGCGGGACAGGGAAGATGGCGGAGGGAACCCGTGTATCAGTGGGCAGGGACAGCACCAACCCACACAGGCCACACGGAGAGGCCCCAGTGGGCGGCAGACACCGCACACCTTTCCGGCTCAGACCCAGTAAAGGGGTCCCCGTGTGGGCAAGGCACGGATCATGAGAGAAGAGGGAGGCACAGAGGCCCAAGCCTGGAGCAACAGGCTGTCCCTTGGGGACCAGAACCGCCCTCAGCAAACCTCCCCCGGCCCTCATGCCCCCACGGCACCCACTTTTTCCTCTTCCTCTCGATTTTGGGAGCGCCTCTCAGACATGCACCAGCACAGACTCCAATTCTGGCCCTAGCGCCTGGGCCCTGCCTTTCCAGGGTCTAATCATCTCCTGCACTGGGGTCTCTGCCCTCCTGTCCTTGTGCGCCCAGCACTGCCCTTCTCCTGTCCCCTTTCCTGTCCCCTCTGCTCTGTGGCCCCTGTGCCCTGGCCCATCCTGGGGATTCAGGGGGCCCAGCTTCCTGTGCCTCCCGTCTGAACATGGCTCTCCCAGGCTCTGTCATCACTCTGGCCCCTTGTGCTCCAGGAGACCCTCACAAGTACACAGTGGACTTTCCCTGTTCCGCTAGGTGGGCCGTGTCTGAAGAGACCCAGCCGGGCCAGCAACCCCCGCCAGGATTGGCCCACTAGAGACACAAAGGTGATGGGTGAAATCCAGAAATGCCATGAGGTGCCCTTAAAACAAACATGTGGTAGCATTGTCACTAAAGAAGGTCCAGTTAACCCACAACCACGGTGCCTGTCACCATCAGAACGTGGGCCCCACCGGGTCCACCAGGCATCTGGAGGTGCTGGTCTCCCTGGGAGGAGCAGGGCTGTGGCCTGCATGGTGGACGCTCCTGGGCTTCGAGCCAGACCTGCTGCACCACAGGGTCTGTGTCCCAGCTGACACTCACTGTCAGGCCACAGGCGTTTTTCCCTCACACCACCTGCCCCTGTCGGCAGCTGCAGGGCTGGGAGAAGCCGGGGAGTGGGGGAGGGATGCAGCCAGAACTCCAGGCTCAGACGCAGCTGGACTCAAACCCACCACTGGCACTGCCACCATGGCCTTGGGCAACGGGTGGGGTCTGCCCATACCTCAATCCCTCATCTGAAACCCGACAACGGGACTGTTCCCATAACCACAGAGACAGAGGGGCCCAGGGGCCTGGAGAACACCCACATGTGATGGTGACACAGGGTGGCTCAGGGGCTGGGCCAGCCAGGAAGCCTGGGGCCACACGACCCCGTCTCCGAGACCTGCCCCACTCAACCTCTTTGGTCACCTCATGGCGTCATCACGCATCGAGTGGACAGGTCACACTCAGCAGGTACCAGATTCAGGGCCCCAGACTCCAGCACAGAGATCAGTGCCACCCCCTCCCAGGACAGTGGCACCCAATCGCTGTCTCAGAACCCTCCAGAAGGCTGGTCAACACACAAGGGGCCGAGTCTCTGACTCCACAGGCCTGGGATGGGGCCTGAGAATTGGTCAGAGATGGCTGGTCCTCCAGGGACCACAGTGAAGTTGTGCATGAGAGAACCCAGCCCTGCGCCTGGGCCTCCCTCCAGCAGTCTGCACCCTCACAGCGCTCTCCTGCAGGCCAGGCTCAGCCTGGATCACGCTGTGCCTGGCCCAGCCTCCTCGCAAGGACTCTCGCCTTTGCTTCCAGACTTGCCATATGGGCCTCCCTGCCATCCTGGGCCCCTTCCCCCTGCTTTTCCCTCCCTCTCCACACCCTTCCTGCCATTTCCCCAAGCACACCCTGAGTGTGTCTGTGTCCTACATCCCTCTCCTTCCTCCCTACTTGCCCCCAGGCCCTGACAAATGCTACCCAGGGCCACCCAGCCAGAATTCACTCACCACTCCCGGCTTGCACCTTCCTAGAAAGGTCACTGTGCCCCACACTGCTTTGCAGATGACCAAGCACTCCGAGAGTGGGATGCATCTCCTGCTTGCCTTGCAGAACCCCCTCCCCACCCCCTCCTTTGCTGTGCAGTGGGCTCTATGCACCCTGGATCTTTGCCAGCCTCCTGCTCTTGCCCCAGGAAATGCCAACCACCATGTGTCACTGTGGGGCCATGCAGCTCCACCCACAATTCAGAGCAAGAGTGATGGAAACCAACCTTCTTCACCTCCTGGCTCAGGCCCGTGAAGACGATGTCACCAAAGGCATCTGTTGGCATCTCCTGGACATGTTTCTTTGGGTCCCACCGTGTGCCCTGGAAGGTGTCGGGCTTGGTAGCCTCCTCCAGGTGCTGCTCACGCGTGTAGCCACACTGACACACCACCTTCCTGCAAAGACACAGCACCAGTCACCCAGGGAGTGCGGTGCCCTTCCTGCTCCCTGTGGAGGCATCGGAGGAGGTCCAGTGGAAAGCCGCAACCTTCCCCCACCCAGCAAAAACCGGGCACCTGCCCCTTCCAGCCATGGGGGAGGCAGCAGAGGCCTCATGGTGGGCTGGAACTCTTCTCACCCTCAGCAGTAACAAGAAGCTTCCCCAGGAAGTCAGTGGATCAGTGGAGGCTGCAGGGGGCTTTGACTTCACCCTTCATGGGGCACTGACGGGGGGGACTCCTTCCTTCACCATAGACATGTCAAGGGGACCAGCTAAAACTCAAGATCTTGAGTCTCTTAACACAGAATCTAAACTATCAAGGTTTCAGTCAAACATCATTAGTTGTACCCAGAGCCAGGAAAATCTCAACCAGGATGAGAAAAGACGGCTGACAGCCACCAACACCAAGATGACACAGATGTTTGAGTTATCTGAAAATGATTTTAAAGCAGCCACATTAGAAATGCTTCAACAAGCAATCATGAACATGCTCAAAACAAATGAAAAAAACATAAATTTCCAGTAAAGAGAAGATATACCAAATGCAAATTTTAGAACTGAAAAATGCAGTAACTGAAATAAAAACTCAATGGATGGACCCAACAGCAGGATGGAGGAGACAGAGGAAAGAAGCCGGGAGCAGGAAGACAGAACAGTAGAAACTGCCCAATAAGAACAACAGAGAGAAAACAAACAACAACAAAGTAAACAGAACCTCTGGGACCTGCAGCACTGTAACAAAAAATCATACATTCATGTTCAGAGTTCCCAAAGGAAAAAAAAAAGACAGTGATCCTGAAAATGTATGTAAAGAAGTATGGTCAAAATTTCCCATATTTGACAAAAAAGACATAAACCTACACACTCCACAATCTGAGTGAACACCAGACAGGATAAACCCAAAGAGATACATGCTAAGACACATAACAGTTAAACTTCCGAAAACTAAAAACAAACAAAAAATCTTAGAAGCGGCCGGGCACGGTGGCTCACACCTATAATCCCAGCCCTTTGGGATGCCAAGGCGAGTGCATCACGAGGTCAGGAGTTCGAGACCAACATGGCCAACATGGTGAAACCCTGTCTCTACTAAAATCCAAAAAATTAGCTGGGCATGGTGGCGGCCGCCCGTAATCCCAGCCACTCGGGAGGCTGAGGCAGGAGAATCAATTGAACCCAGGTGGTGGAGGTTGCAGTGAGCCGAGATCAGACCACTGCACTCCAGCCTGGGCAACAGTAGGAGACTCCTCAAAAAAAAAAAAAAAAAAACAACCTCAGAAGTGACAGGAAGTTGGGACCTTCTTCACTGAAGGAAGGTTAAGGAATTTGTCACCAGCAGACACACCCTAAAAGAATGGCTAAAGGACGTTTTCTAAACAGAAAGGAAACAAGAAAAGAAGGAATTTTGGAATATCTGAAAGGAAGAAAGAATAACAAAAAGAGTAACCTCTCGAATTTCGTAACTGATGTTTGATGGCTGAAGCAAAAATTATAACACTATCTGACATGGTTTTCAATACATGTAGAAGAAATATTTCAAGCAATTATAGATTAAGAAGGGGACACAGATTTAAAAGGAGATAATGTTTCTATACTTCACTCAAACTGGTAAAATGTCAACGTCAATAGATTGCAATAAGCTATATTATATAATATACTACCTAGAGCAAGCCCTTTTTAAAAAAAAAGTGATACAAGAAGATACACTCAAAAATAGTATGGTGTAAGCAGTGGCTCACGCCTGTAATCCCAACACTTTGGGAGGCCAAGGTGGGCAGATTGCTTGAGCGCAGGAGTCTGAGACCAGCCTGGGCAACATGGCAAAACCTTGTCTCTACCAAAAATACAAAAATTAACCGGGCATGGTGGTGCATGCCTGTAGTCCCAGCTACTCAGGAGACTGAGGTGGGAGGATCACCTGAGCCCAGCGAGGTGGAGGGTGTAGTGAGCTGAGATCATGCCATTGCACTCCAGCCTAGGCAACAGAGTGAGACTCTGTCTCAAAAAAAAAAAAAAAAAAAAAAAAAGTATGAATAATCAAAATAGAATTCTAAAAAATGTTCAAGTATCCCACAAAAAGACAAAAAAAAAGAGAACAGAAAACAAAAAATAAAATGGCAGATGTAAGCTCTAACATGCCAATAATTACACTAAATATAAATTTTCTAAATACAACAATTAAAAAACAGATTGACAGAATGGATTTTAAAAAAAAAAATGGGTCCCAATTATTTGATGTCTACCAAATTCTCACTTGAAGTGTAATGACACAGGCAAGGTGAAAGGGACAGGAATATTCAGCAGTTACATAATATTGACACAAGGCTGAGCATGGTGGCTTATACCTGTAATCCCAGCACCGTGGGAGGCCAAGGTGAGCGGATCACTTGAGGTCAGGAGTTCAAAGCCATCCTGGCCAACATGGTGAGCCCATCTCTACTAAAAATACAAAAATTAGCCAGGCATGGTTGCACGTGCCTGTAGTCCCAGCTACTTCCAGTCTCCGGGAGGTGGAGGTTGCAGTGAGCCGAGATCGTGCCATTGCACTCCAGCCTGGGTGACAGAATGAGATTCCGTCTCAAATAATAATAATAATAATAATATTGACACAAGCAGCAACTCGGGTGCTGTGCTGAGGGAAAGGACATGGGTCATGTAGCATATGATTCCATTGATGTAACAGTCTCAAAATGACACAATGATAGGCATGAAGAAAGATTGGTGGTTGCAGGGTTCAGGGATGATGGGGGAGAAGGTGAGTTGACCATACAGAGGAAGTACAGGAGGAGTTCGGTGGAGATGGACAGTGCTGTGTCGACCATGGTGGTAGTTACACAAATAAACATGGGAAAAATGACACAAGGCCAGGTGTGGTGGCTCACACCTGTAATCCCAGCACTTTGGGAGGCTGAGGCAGGCAGATCACTTGAGGTCCGGAGTCCAAGACCAGCCTGACCAACATAGTGAAATCCCATCTCTACTAAAAATACAAACATTAGCTGGGTGTGGTAGCGCTCACCTGTAGTCCCAGCTACTCAGGAGGCTGAGGCAGGAGAATCGCTTGATTGCTTGAACCCAGGAGGCAGAGATTGCAGTGAGCTGGTGTGGTGCCACTGCACTCCAGCCTGGGCAGCAGAGCGAGACTCCGTCTCAAAAAAAAAAAAAAAAAAAAAAAGACATAAAACTAAACACATGCACTCTACCAGTTTGAATTCCTGGCTTGGGTACTGTACTACAGTTATGCAGAATGTAGTCACAGGTGGAACTGCGGGGCCTATCTGTAGTATCTTTGGAACTTCTGTACCTCTATATTTCAAAATAAAAAGTTAAAAACACACACACAAATGGAGGCTCCGAGCACATGACACGGGGCTAGCACCTCGCCCAAGGTCTTCCACCTCCTCCCCTCACCCGGGGACGGCGGGAGCTGCCGGAATCGCAAGCCTCCAGGACCTGCTGCTCTGCCTCCTCCCCTTCCTCTGGCAAGAATGCAGCAATCTCTTTCTTCAACTGCTACCTTTCCTCTTTTTTCTTTGTAGGTTGAAGTCTTTTTGTTCCTTTACTGCAATTCATTGGTGTTTCAGGGCAAGAAAAGATACATTTATGTGTTCTTTATAACTTATTTAATTGGAAATCCACAAATATTTTTAGATTCCGATGTTTTGCTAGTAACAAATAACCTAGAAAAGTACAGATGAGGCCGGGTGTGGTGGCTCACGCCTGTAATCTCAACACTTTGGGAGGCTGAGGCGGGCGGATCACAAGGTCAGGAGTTCAAGACCAGCCTGGCTAATATGGTGAAACCCTGTCTCTACTAAAAATACAAAAATTAGCCAGGCGTGGTGGTGTGCACCTGTAATCCCAGCTGCTGGGACGCTGAGGCAGGAGAATCGCTTGAACCCGGGAGGCGGAGGTTGCAGTGAGCCGAGATAGGGCCATTGCACTCCAGCCTAGGAGACAGAGTGAGGCTCCGTCTCAAAAAAAAAAAAAAAAAAAAAAAAAAATACAGATGAGACAGGAAAAAAAAAAACACAAAAAAACCTCTAAAACCAGATGAAACCTAAACCAGATGGCACAGGGGAAAGACCACTGAGCAGTAAGAAAGGAAACGGGTTTCCCCGCCACGTATTGACTGTGTGATCTTGGATATTTCTACACTCAGTTTCTCAATCATTAAAATAGGAAAAATAATTCCTTCCGGATGTGCACCCTACAAAACCGTACAAACCCCTAAGGTCACACTCAAGGCACTATAGACTTGCAGAGATCTTGCCAGCACCTGATGTCAGAGGTGAAGCCAGCTGGATTTCTGGGTTGGGGGCAGACTTGGAGAACTTTTCTGTCTTATAAGAGGATTGTAAAATATGCCAATCAGCACACTGTAAAATGGACCAATGGGTGCTCTGTAAAATGGACCAATCAGCACTCTGTAAAATGGACCAATCAGCAGGACATGGGCGGGGACAAATGAGGGAATAAAAGCTGGCCAGCCTCCGCCCCACGCCCAGCCAGCAGCCACAACCTGCTCAGGTGCCCCTTCCCAGCTGTAGAATCTTTGTTCTTTCACTCTTCACAATAAATGTGGCTGCTGCTCACTCTTTGGGTCCATGCCACCCTTGAGAGCTGTAACACTCACCACAAAGGTCCACGGCTTCATTCTTGAAGTCAGTGAGACCAAGAACCCACCAGAAGGAACCAACTCCAGACACAATGTGACCTCCACAGTTTACGGATAAGAGACCTGGGGTCCGAGTTGGGGAAAGGAGTTCCCTGGACAAGGACCTCAGCTCTCCCCAGTCTTGCTCCAATAGTGCTCCAAATGTCCTTGTATGTTCCTAACAGCCTATCGCAAGCTACCTCCTGTCCGTCTTCTCCTTGAACCATCACCTCTGATGAGACTGGAACTTAAACCTGCATGGTGTTTGCAAGCCTGATGTGATGCTGGAAACTGCATTGCGGCCACTGACCCAGAAATTACCTCATCAGAGAGCTTGCTCGGAACTCGGCCCAGATAGGCGTAAACAGGACACCACCCGCGGCACCCCACGGGAAATGAGAGCTCTTGGAAGTGCACTCTCTCCAACCTGGGCTCCTTCCTTCCACCTGAGGGGGGCTCCCTGCCCACCCCCCGCATGTACATCTGAATTCTGAGGCATCCCCTCCAGTCTCTGCGCTTCATAGATGAGGATGATGACTGGCGGCTCAGGGAAGAGAAGCCATGTGCCCAAGGTCATGAGATCCGTGGTGGCAAAATGTGAGCACGAAGGTCTGGACAGGGGTGTCCAGAGCAGAAACGGACACAAGACGAGTCTGTGCGGAGCTGAGGAGGATTACCAGGACGTGGGGCTAAGCAGTGGGATTACACGGGCAGGTGTCGAGGGCCTCCAGGTCTGGACGAGTGGGGTGGAAAGACCCTACCATGCTTAATGGAAACACATAAGTGGTATAAATAAATCTGCTTCGAAAGCTGTGTTTGTGGCGGAGGATGCTCACCACTCATTCCGCCCTGGTCTTTCCACAAAAAGGAGGGACATTGGCCGGAACACACCTGGCCCCTCTTCCTGCTGCAGTGACCACCGTGGTTGGTGAGATGAGAGAGGCTTCTGTGCGGGACAGTCTCAGCATGGCAGATCTGCGGCTGCCTTCTCAGAGGGGCCTGCTTTCAAGGTGGTGTCTGGGAACGGGGCTTTTGGAGCGTCTCTCCGTCCCCTGACTGCTAGGAGTGCTTTGCCGGGCCTGGACTGTTCCTGCAATGGGTTTATGAACAGCTGCTTTCCTGCTGGGAGTCTGGGATTTGGGTGGTTGCCATGCAGAGGGGCCCACGTGGCCAGTGCAGGATGCATGCCCTGGGCTCTGAGCCTCGAATGGGCTTTGCGGGTTGCCGCATTCTTCTCGGCTGGAGGAAGGAGCACGTGTGGCGCCCACACAAGAGAGCGGCAGCGGCCTGTGCTCAGAGTCTCCAGACTGGGTCTGTGTCTTTCTCCTTTGCTAAGCCTATCACATAGGCCTTCACCATGATAAACCTTAGCTGTGTGCACAGCTGTGAGTCCTAGCAAACCCCTGATCGTGGGGGATGGCTTTGGGGACCTCCAGAAGCAAGTCTGTCCTGCTTACATCTGATCCAGGTCAGCACCCCTTCCTCTCTGGGCCCTGCTGCCCCAAGGGTTCCCACTGCCATGTGAGAAGCACGCAGAGCTGACCAGCAAAGGCCCCAGACCCACGGGGCCTCACCTAGGCTTCTCAGGACACAGCAGGTCAGGGTGTCAGCGGCATTCACTCTGGCATTCACTCACAAAACCAGAGTGAGTCCATCTTGAATAGGCACTGGGTGAAATGAGGCTGAGACCTACTGGGCTGCATTCCCAGACAGTTAAGGCATTCTAGGTCACAGGATGAGACAGGAGGTTGGCACAAGACACAGGTCACAAAGACCTTGCTGATAAAACAGGATGCAACACACTGGCTAAAACCCACCAAAAACCAAGATGGCGACAAAAGTGGGCTCTGGTTAACCTAGCTGCCTATTACATGCTAATTATAATATATTAGCATATAAGAGACACTCCCACCAGCGCCATGACAGTTTACAGATGCCATGGCAACGTCAGAAATACCCTAGATGATCTGAAAGGAAGAAGAAATCAGTTCTGGGAAATCCCCACCCCTTTCCCAGAAAACTCATGAATAATCCACCCTTGTTTAGCACATGATCCAAAAATAACCATAAAAATAGCCAACCAGCCAAGCGCAGTGGCTCATGCCTTTAATCCCAGCACTTTGGGAGGCCAAGGCTGGTGGATCACCTGAGGTCAGGAGTTCCAGACCAGCCTGGCCAACATGGTGAATCGCGTGAACCTGGGAGACAAAGGTTGCAGTGAGCCGAGATCGTGCCACTGCACTCCAGCCTGGGTGACAGAGCGAGACCCCATCTCAAAAAAAAAAAAAAAAAAAAAGCCAGCCAGCAGCTCCGGGAGATGGAGGTTGCAGTGAGCTGAGATCGAACCACTGCACTCCAGCCTGGGAGACAGAGCGAGACTCCGTCTCAAAAAATATAAAATAAAATAACAACACATTGGCCAGGCACGGTGGCTCACGCCTGTAATCTCAGCACTTTGGGAGGCCGAGGTAGGTGGATCACTTAAGGTCAGGAGTTGAAGACCAGCCTGGCCAACATGGTGAAACCCCATCTCTACTAAAAATACAAAAATTAGCCAGATGTGGTGGCGCATGCTTGTAATCTCAGCTACTAGGGAAGCTGAGGCAGGAGAATCCCTTGAACCTGGGAGGCGGAGGTTGCAGTGAGCCAAGATTGCGCCACTGCACTCCAGGCTGAGTGACAGAGAAAGACTCTGTCTCAAAAAAAGAAAAAGAAAAAACCCACACAACAACAAAAATACAAATTTTTTTAATGCAGTTTAACTATTTTTATAACATCTACATTGTATCAGGTATTATGAGTAATCTAGAGATGAATCAAGTATGCTGAAGGATGTATGTAGTTTATATGCAAATACCACACCATCTCATATCAGTGACTTGATATGAGATTTTGGGACTGATATGAGATATGGGATTTTGATATCTGTGGGTGTCCAAGAACAATTCCCCAGGGATGACGAGAGACAGCTGTTTTACTGGTGACCGTGAAACTCTGATGATGTACCATGTACGCTAGAGGTTACCGGCTACTTTCGCTGCCTCAGCATCTGCTCCTGTTACTGCCCAGGGAGAAATGGGGCCCTTATCCAAGGAGGGGCCACCCTGGGGCAGCACAACCTTCCTCTGTTTCCCATGCACAGGATGCTCCTCCCTCCCCATATTCAGTAAATATGAGCTAAAGGCCACTCTCTGGGAATATAACATTCTGCTTTGGTCCCAGCCCCCCAAAACTCAGCATCTAGCAAGAAAGATGAACACAAAGGTGCACAGCTACAGCACGACAGCTGGGATCAAAGAGAGACATGCCACACGGTGTGGTGGGAGGGAAGCTCACTTCCTGGTAGAGGTTGTATAATCAAGGCAGGCTGCACGGCAGAGGCGGCATCTGCAATAGGCCTTGAGGGATAAGTAGGAGCTCACCAGGCAATGAAGGAGTCAAAGGAGAAAGCGTGTGGCCCATTTGTGAAAGAGCATGAAATGGGTGTGGCTTGGGGAGGGCACACAAACACAAATCAACACTCTGTTGGTGCCTAAAGGGGCGCCAACTGTGGGGAGCACCATCGGCTCAGGAGGGCCATATCCAGCCGCTCAGAGACAGTGGCCATGTTGCCTGCGAGGGGGTCTTGGCCACACCTGAGTCGTGGGCTCTGTGGGGAGAAGGGGTAAAGGGGGCTCTGTGGGGCCTGGGGGTAAGTCGGGCCTCTGGCTTTGGCAAGCTGTGCAGGGGGGCTGTCTGCTGGCCGTGGACTCTCCCTGAGGCCCTTCTAGTTCCTGGACCCTGGGACTCCCTCTCTCTTGGGGTGGGGGCAGGTGTGGAAATGAGAGGATTAGAGGATGCACCTGTGTTCAAACCACTGGGCCTCGCCGCACGATAGCGCCATGATAACCCCAAACAAGTCACCTAAACTCTGCACCTTGGTCCCCGCACCTGCGAGGCAGGATGAGGGTCAACTGTCCCCCACAGGAGGCTTGGGGGGTAAGGTGGAAGTGCTCTATGGACTCTAAGCCTCGGACGGACACAGAGGTATCTCCACTGGCCTTTCACCGAGGCCCTGAGGGGTCTTGGCCTCATCAGCTATTCCATGTGGGATCAGAATGGAAGAAGTCAAAGGCCTTACACACAAGTCTCGTCACTTACCCAGCATCAGACAGTTTGGAACTTTCCACAAAGTACACGCATTCTTTCTTCTTGATGTTCTCAGGAATCCATGAACTGAGGCTTTCTTGCTGAAGGTAAAGAGGGTGTGTTGAGATCCTCCGACGTTCGAAAGAGCACCCCCAGCCCCCCGGAGACACATCCGTGCTCCTTGAGGCGCTTCCACACTACTTGTTTGAAGGAAGGAAGCCTGCGTGACCCCGAGCCGAAGATTAGAAGCACCTTGCCAAGACTCTCAGGTGGCGATTCAGGAGGGAGGAATGAATCTAAGAAATCATTTCCACTTGGGACCGATTTGAATGTGCGCGCTTTAGTTTATACAGCACCACCACCTTCCTTGGGAACAACGTGGTGTGGTGGAAAACGTGGAGGCTGGGAATCTGGGGACCTGGATCTGGCACCGTTGGGAAAAGGGCAGCTACCCTCCTGCCTGGCTGGCAGGGGGACTGCAAGATTCCATGTGCTTTCAACACACTTGCGTCTTTGTATCCAGGACTTGGGGGAAAGCTAGCCCAGGCCCAGGCCCTCCCAATCAGACAAAGGATGTGAAATCATTATGCAACAAGGTAAGCATGGGTAACAGATTTCCAGGACTCTAGCGCAACATTTTTGAGTTAACCTAGTGATTTCCCAATCAGACCAACCATGGGAAATGATTGTGCAACGCAGAAAAGGCCAGAAAGGCCAGCCACGCATCACCCTCCCCAGTTGTGTTTTCCCAAGGGCATGGCTGGGCGGGAGCCCCTGAGGTCAGCAGACCCTTGCCCACCCCCATCGTCACAGCCTCAAGCTGCAACGTGCCCAACAGTGACCTCCGCGGCCACGTGCCAGCTGCAGGCTGACCGGCAGAAAGCTCACCTTGTCGTTGCCAAAGGGGCACTGCGGCCTCCAGCCCTTGAAGAGGCTGCTGTTGCTACGCCGGAGATTGGAGACCATCCCCAGCTCAGCGACCCTCCTGGGCGGCTCCACAAAGCCCTCCTCCTGCTCGGAGCCAGCTTTCCTCAGGGCCGAGGGCTCCATCCTGGGACCCCCACGCCAGCTGCAACCAGGCCTGCTGCCCTCAGGACAGTCCTCCCTCCAGCTCGCTACACTGGGGGTTCTAGAAACACACGGGGTGGTTGCTGAAATAGATCAGAGACAGGAAGACGAGGCTGATGTTCTAAGAAGGCCACATGCTTCCTCACGTGAAGCCCTCATCCGGTTCTCTTCATCAGCCTGCACGTCTTCCTGGCTGCCTGAGCTCTGTCCCTTGGCTGGGGCCCCTGGACACTCCGGAGGAGTACGTGCACATGCAGGGGTCCCAGCGCCCATTCATAATGGTAACAACCTCAGGTCACTGCAGGGCCAGAGACAGAGCTCCCTCCCCCACGGGTGCAGCCCCCGCCCCCCGGCTGCACTGCGCACCGCACAGAGAAGTCTCCGCGGCCAGCGCCGGCTGCCGGCGACGTGGTTTCGCAACCGTGCACAGCTCCTGCTTCCAGACACCAGTCACTACTTTCATATTCCAAAAATAAAAAATAGCCCCCACTGTCCACAAAGGAAGTGTCTTGTTGTTGATTTTTGAGACAGTCTCACTCTGTCGCCCAGGCTGGAGTGCAGTGGCACGATCTCGGCTCACTGCAACCTCCGTCTCCCAGGTTCAAGTGATTCTCCTGCCTCAGCCTCCCCCGTAGCTGGGATTATGGGCACCCATCACCACGTCCCGCTAATTTTGTTTGTATTTAGTAGCAAAAGGGTTTCACCATGTTCGTCAGGTTGGTCTCGAACTCCTGACCTCAGGCGATCCACCCGCCTCCGCCTCCCAAAGTGCTGGGATTACAGGTGTGAGCCACCGTGCCCAGCCTAGAAAGTTAGTTTTGGGGGGTACCACATCTCTCCACTCCAGGACACAGACAATAATTCAAAGGAATCGTATTCTCTCATGTCCTTTCTCCCTGGCTCTGATGTGGCCTTCATCACTGAGGCCATAGGAAGCCACCAGATGACTGCCCTCCCTTTACAAATGAGAAACAAGCGCGTTCAAGCCCTGCAGGGTGTCCCTGAGCCCCTGGCACCCACAATGCGGTTCTCATGAGGTCATCCATGGTCACCCCCAGCCACTGCCCCAAAATGTGAAGGGGAGGGTTGCTTGGAGGCAAAAGATCTGACTGCAATTCCCCACTCATCCCTGCCCTGAAACCCGATCTCTGACCATGTCCTCTCCACTACACATGACGGTCACTGTCAGACAAGACTTTGCTCTGCTGTCCCCTCAGGTGACTGAGCCCCTCTTGCAGGCCACGGAGCTTGAAGTTCAGTGCCGGGAGCTCGGGGCTGAGCTGCTGGCTGCTGTCCTGGGGCAGGCACTCTCAGGCCACCCCACCTCCCACACTCTCCCTCCTCCCCTTCGCCCCTTGGCCGTACCACTAAACTTAACTTGCCCTTCCCGGCCTTTTCCTGCCGTTCTCAGAGCAGATGTTGTGCCGCATGCCAGTGGAGCCTTTCCAGGGCCACGAGCTGTCCCAGCAGCCACTGGCCTGGCTTCACAACCAGCTTCCAAGGGAAGCAGAGGGACAGAGACGTCCGCAGTGGCAGGAGGAAGAGGCGGCTCTGGAGAGCTCGCAGTCGCACCCACAAGAGGACCCAGGACTGCAGGTGGCTCCCCAGGCAGGCAGTCCACCCTGCATGGGATGAGGATGGCTCCATGCTAGAAACAAAGGCCCCAGCATCAGACGGGAGGGTCCGCGGTGAGGGACTCTCTGCCCTAAGGAAGACCAGCATGTTCTGTTCACACACTCATCTTTCAGGCAGCTGCCCACCTCAGCACAGCCCCTGGAGTCTTGTGCAGGTTCCTCTAATCCCAGCGGCAAGCAGGCCCTGGGGAGCAGGTCAGACCCACTCCAACACCACCCCAGACTTTGCAGGAGGCAGCCAGGAGCCCCCGTGAGCATCTGATGCCTGCTGTGGGGGGGCCACTGGCTCGACCCAGTCCCCAAAAGGACGTGTGCCTCAGCCCAGGGGTGCAGAACCCTGAAACCCAGGCCTGGCAATGACCTTCCAAGGGCCCAACCAGCCCTCTCTGGGGTTCTCAATCCCTTTCTCACAGGTCACCTGAGAACAGCTTGGGCCACCTGGTTCGCAGCTAAAATTCTCCACACGCAACTGGCACAGGTGTGAGTGTTGAGAGCACTCAGGAAGGAAACGAACTTCCAGAAGACAGATGCATGAAGCAGGCTTGGGAAGGGCAAGGCCCCATGTGGGGTGGATTTCCAAACCCGAACCCTGCACAGAGCTATTCCCAGGAGAAAGGGGTGCAGTGGAGCCCCTGAGGGAGCATGGGTTGGGGCAGCATTCCGTGCCCTTCAGGGTTAGCCACTGAGCAACCCCGTCCTCAGCCCCGGGGGCCCTGCATGGCAGGGGTGGCGATGGGAAGACCACTCCCACCTGGGCGGAATTCAGGAAGACTCGTTGGCACCTGAGCCTAGGACCAGGCAACTCAAGAGGATCCTGGTGTGCCTGCCACCCCCAGCCAGCCCAGCCCAGCCCAGCCCAGCCCAGCCCAGCAGATTCCTGGGGAAATGGAAGGTTCTGTCTGGGCAGGGCGGGCCTCCCGCACCAGCAGGACTGGGACAGGCTCGCCCTGCACTCCCTCGGTACACCATGTGGCCACCCTGCCCTCTCTGGAGGTTGCTCGGGCATCCTCTGAAATCCCCGCGTGAAAGCCAGCCCTTCGGAGACTGGACGGGCAGAGGCGGGTGCTGGGACAGAGGAAGTAAGCGTCCCAGAAGCGAGCCCTGCCGTCCCGGCGGACTGGCAGGGGCCGAGGATGGCTGAGTCCCTCATCTCCCGGTCCCCTCGCGCCAGCCGGACAGGGTCGCCGCAGCGGCAAGGCGTCCCGCGGACTGCTCGCGGATCCGAGTCAGAGCCCTGCGCCTCTGCACACACTAGGCGCCCCAGTCCGCGCCCCGAACCCTACCGGTGCCCCTGCACCAGCGCCCCGAACCCCGCCAGCCGCTGCACCCTACCGCGCCCCGCACCAGCGCCCCGAGCCCCACCCGCGCCCCTGCACCCCGCCGCGCCCTGCACCAGCGCCCTGCACCCCTCCTGCGCCCCTGCACCCCACCGCGCCCTGCACCAGCACCCCTAGCCCCACCCACGCCCCTGCACCCCACCGTGCCCTGCACCAGCGCCCTGAGCCCCACCCGGGCTCCTGCACCCCGTCGCGCTCTGCACCAGCGCCCTGAGCCCCACCCGGGCTCCTGCACCCCGTCGCGCTCTGCACCAGCGCCCCGAGCCCCATCTGCGCCCCTGCACCCCGCCGTGCCCTGCACCAGCGCCCGGAACCCCTCCTACGCCCCTGCACCCCACTGCAACCTTCACAAGCTCCCTGGCCGGCCGCCTCCGTCCCAGCGCCCGAGCTCGCGCCCTCGCCCTGCCCCCAGCGGGCACCTACCTGCTCGGAGCAGCCCGCGCTCCGGCGTCACCCGTGTCTCCGCGCAGCACCGCCTCCCTGGCCCCGCGAGGCCGTCCGCATCTCGCCTGAGCGTGCGCCGCGTGCGCGGTGCAGTGGAGCCGCCCGCAGCGCTCTGCGTCAGTCAGCCCGGAGATCGCCTCCCGCGCCGCGTCCCGCGCCGTGTCCCGCGCCCGCAGAGCCAAGGACACGCCAGGGAAGACGAGGCCCAGACACCCCACCTGCGGGCCCGCCCTTCCCAGAGACCTGGGACCGGAAACTCGCACGGATGTGTGCCTTCTGAGGGTTGGGGGCACCTGTCTCCTCTAAACCGGCGATTATCTTTAAATCCTGAATAGCCAGCGGGAGCGGGACAGGCAGGACAGGAGTCGCAGGGGGACCTGGGCCTGAGTGAGACCCCCCACAACGGGACTCAGGACCACCTGCTCAAAGACCTCTGCAGCCCCCTCCCCCAGCACTCCGGATATGACCCCAGAGCCAGGGACCATTCCCAGTGAGACAGGCAGGACCCCAAGGCTGGGGCAGGCTCAGGGCCTGCTCCCTGGATCTGTCTCAAGGAAGGGGACAAGAACAGCCAGAAAGATCAAGCCAGAAAGATCAAGCCCAGCAGTCCCCATCATGGCAGGTGCTGGCCACGGGGACCTACGAATGTCTAACTCCACCCTGTGTGGTGCCCACTCTCTGGCTTGGGGAGGGCCAGGGACTGCCCTCTGATGCCTGAGAAAGTGATTGCACATTTCCCAAATGGCCTAGACCACCCAGATGCCCTTTCACCCCACAAAGCCACGCAGTCCGCCCCTGCCTTGCCACCAGTGGGTGATACCCGGCTGCCATTCCTGGGCCCCACTGGCCTCCGTGTCCAGGGAAGTGAAGAGGCCCTGTGGCCTCTGATCTGGGGGGAGGGAGGGTGCCCCCCGACTCCTGCCTGACCTGCACCCTCATTTCCTCCCTGGATGTGCAGGCCTTCTGCCCAGACTCCTGCCCTGAGCACACGCCTCTAGAAGGCCCTCCGCAGATGAGCCAGCCAGCAGTCCCCGCCTGCTGAAGCATGTCCACCATCTCACTAACCCACCATCCTGGTACCTGCAAAGTGGTGGGAAAGCGGTCAGAGCCCCTGGTGTAGGACAGTACTCAGGACACTGTGCTCTGCACAAGCATTGCCAGAAGCTGCCCTCCAGAGTGGCCAGCAGTGTCCCCACAGACCCGCAGCTGTGCCTGGGGCTGCACAAGCAGCTGCTCTGCCCTGCTGGACGGCACAGTCTTCCGTCCAGTCCACCCTACAAACTAGAAGTGCTCGATGGGCACCCGCTGCAGGAGTTGGGTTCTATGACCACCAGCCACATCCCCAGCGAGGTGTCTTAGACCCTCCTTAACAGGCAAAGGAAGAGAAGACCCCCTCCCTTTCACCCGCTCCGTGTCAGCAGAGCCCCATCCAGTGCCCCTGCCCTGGGTGCTTTCTGGCTGGAGAGCCATCTCGCTAACAGAAAATACACTGCAGGGCAGTTAATATTTTATAAGACAGTCATAACTGCCGAGCCATCCGCGAGACGGGCTGGGCGCTGTTTCCAAGTATCCTGAGCCTCTGTGGGAACGTTATTTAAGGTGAAGTAGTCACCAAGATGACCATCTCTGATGAAATAGCCGGGCCCACATCGCCCTGGGAGCGGCTCCTGCCTTCTAGAGAAGAACCACACACTCCACAGAGGGCCATGTCTGTCTGCCCGGACGCTGCTGCAGCAGCAATTATCCGATATTCTTCCCATAAAAGAGAGGACACACAACCATAAAACTCGAACAGGGCAGGTACCGATCTCCATTGTGAGTCCTCTCGAGTTCAGAGAGAGAAAGCACTTGGCACAATGTGTTTCTCACAGTGTGGGCACGAGGCCCAGGTAAAAAAGGCCCTTGCTCTGGCAGCAGGAGAAAACCGCAACTGGAGAAAAAGGCAGTGACGGGGCCACAGGCACTGGCACACTCTGGTCCTGAGTGGGACGCAAGAGCAGGTGACAGGCGGCGGGCTCCTCAGAGGAGACTCCAGGAAGGAGGGAGGCCCGAGCTAGAGCAGGGGCAGCAAACTCTCTGCACAGGGCTGCACGGTTGCTGCGGCGGGTTTTGCCAGCCACGTGGTCTCTGTCCCAGCTCCTGGCCTCTGCCCTTGCAGTGGGAAGGCAGCCGTGGGCCATTCAGCTGACCCTGAACGACACGGATTTCAGCTGTGGGGATCCACTTCTCCGCAGATTTTCTTCCACCTCTGCCACCCCTGAGATGCTAGACCACCCCCTCCTCTTTCCCCTTCTCCTGCTCACGGGAAGACAAGGCCTTTATAATGACCTGCTTCTACTTTTTTTTTTTTTTTTTTTGAGATGGAGTCTCACTCTGTCGCCCAGGCTGGAGTGCAGTGGTGCAATCTCCGCTCACTGCCAGCTCTGCCTGCCGGGTTCACACCATTCTCCTGCCTCAGCCTCCCAAGTAGCAAGTAGCTAGGACTACAGGCACCTGCCACCACACCAGCTAATTTTTTGTATTTTTTATTAGAGACAGGGTTTCACCGTGGTCTCGATCTCCTGACCTCGTGATCCACCTGCCTCAGCCTCCCAAAGTGCTGGGATTACAGGCGTGAGCCACCGTGCCCAGGTGACCTGCTTCTACTTAATGTGAATATATTTTATCTTCCTTGTGATTTTCTTAGTAACATTTTCATCTCTCTAGCTCCCTTTATTGTAGGAACACTGTTTATAATACATACAAGATACAAAATATGTGTTTATGCTATCAGTAGGCCTTCCTTCTGGTCAATAGTGAGCTATTCGTAGTTAACTTTTGGAGGAGTCAAAAGTTATACACAGATTTTCAACTTTAAGGGGGTGTCGGAGCCCCTAACTCTTGAGTGGCTCAAGGGTCAACTACATAAATGAATCAGTATGTTACGTGGTTTGGCTCTGTGCCCCACCCAAATGTCATTTCAAATCATAATCCCCAGGCCGGGCACAGTGGCTCACACCTGTAATCCCAGCACTTTGGGAGGCCGAGGCAAGCAGATCACTTGAGGTCAGGAGTTCAAGACCAGCCTTGTCAAATGGTGAAACCCCATCTCTACTAAAAATACAAAACTTAGCCAGGCATGGTGGTATGCGCCTGTAATCCCAGCTACTCGGAGGCTGAGGCAGGAGAATCACTTGAACCCAGGAAGGGGAGGTTGCTGTGAGCCGAGATCATGCCACTGCACTCCAGCCTGGGCAACAGAGCGAGACTCTGTGTCAAAAAAATTGTAATCCCCAGTGTGGAAGGTTATTAGATCAAGGAGGTGTTTCTCATGAATGATTGAACACCGTCCTCTTGGTGCTGTTCCCGTAACAGTGAGTGAGTTCTTTCGAGATCTGGTCGTTTAAGTGTGTGGCACCTGCCCCTGTCTCTCTCTCTTACTCCTGCCATGTAAGACGCCTGCCCACTTTGCCTTCTATCATGATTGGAAGCTTCCTGACGCCTCCCCAGAAGCAGAAGCCACCTGTACAGCCTGCAGAACTGTGAGCCAGTTAGGCCTCTCTCTTTATAAATTACCCAATCTGAGGGGTTTTTAAAATAGCAATGCAAAAATGAACAAATACAGTATAGCTGTCCACTAGCATGTATTCAACTTTGCAGACTGGGTGCAAATAGTCATCGAAGGGAGATGGGGTGGGACCGTTTTATAGGATTTGGGTAGGTAAAGGAAAATTACAGTCAAAGGGGTTGTTCTCTTGCGGGCAGGGGCGGGGGTCACAAGGTGCTCAGTGGGGGAGCTTCTGAGCCAGGAGAAGGAATTTCACAAGGTAATGTCATCAGTTAAGGCAGGAATCGGCCATTTTCACTTCTTTTTTGATTCTTCAGTTACTTCAGGCCATCTGGATGTACACATGCAGATCATAGGGGTATGACGACTTAGTTTGGGCACGGAGGCCTGACTCCTATAGTCCTAGCTACTCAGGAGCCTGAGGCAGGAGAATCACTTAAACCCGGGAGGAGGAGGTTGCAGTGAGCCGAGATCAGACCCTTGCACTCCAGCCTGGGTGACAGAGCAAGACTCCATCTCAAAAAAAAAAACAAAAACAAAACAAAAAAAACCTTTATTTGCAAACAGGTGGTGGGCCCAATCTGGCCAGCGGGCTGCAGTTTGCGGACACCTGGTCTAGAGCAGTGGGCTTCAGGCTGAGGGAACAGACATGTTTCTTTTCATCTCTGGAGTCCACAGAGTCATCTGCATTCCGGAAACATCTTATACAACAGAACTGCTCTTAAAATGTGAAAGGACAGTGATGGATGCCACTCCAGGGTGAAGACTGCAGCCAGCGTGGCCACCATGAACTCTCCATGCCGGCACCTTTGCCCCGACGGCTCCCAGAGGAGCAATGACCACAAGGCCTGAAGACCTCTCAGGACACTGAAAAATTATAAAGCAACACGCGCTGCCTGTCCCTTCGCCCAGGCCTGGCTCTGACCTGCCACAGGGATCTGAACCATCTGCAGCACCAGCCGGGGGTCCTCGGTCAGCCAGGGGTCAGGCAGGCTACCCACTGCACTGGCTCCTGAGGCCAAGGGAGAAGTCTGGAGTTCCCAAGGGGATTTGGGAGGGGTGTGCTGCACCTGCCACCCAAGCAGTTCCAAAGTTTGCCTGAGGGACATGTCGTGGAGTGGACCGGGTTCTGCCCCCAAGTGGTGCCAGGTGGGTGGTGAGGCCAGCAGCATGGGCAGGGGAGAGGCAGTTGCTCTGAGATCATGAAAACTTCAGCTCCAGAGCACGTTTGCTGACTCTCCATTTGTCTCTCTCCTCCTCTCCCCTTCTCCCTGCCCCCCTCATCCCTCACTCCTCGGGAGGGCATGTTGTGAGAGGCCATGTTGCAGACAGCGAAGCCAACCGCCGACACCTTGTGGGGCAGCTGGGAGACCCCAGCCAGGTCCTCAGAGACGGCCCCACCTCCCTCCCAGGAGGCCCAGCCCAGCCACACAGCTCAGCTGCTCCAGATGCCTGAGCCTCAGAAACAGCAGCGTCTACTGTGAGCTGCTAAGTCTGGGGGTGATTTGTTATGCAGTGCAAGTGACTAGGACATCGGGCTGGAGGGGGTCTGGACTGGGGGTGTCACCTATGGGGCGAAGGTGGTGGAGGAAAGGAGACACAAGGACGGGGCCTGGGGTGCTTGGGACTCAGCGTCAGGTGTCAGGATAGCGTTTGCCCTGGGTTGGGGGTCAGCCTGCCCTGCTGAGCCCTGCAGAGCCCCCAACTGTCAGGGCAGGAGGGAGCAGCGGTTGATCCATGGTACCTTGTCCTCAGCAGTACCCCCGGCTGCGAGCCAGAAACCCTGACCCACTGGCTGAAACCACAAAGCAGGTGTGGGCCCCGTGTGCCTGGTGACAGCGGTGGTGGCCTTGCTTCAAAGACTCGACAGGCAGCTCCCGTGTCCCCCACCCTCCATGTCTCTGGGAAGCAGGCTCTGTGTGCAGCCCCCTGAGATTTATTGGGGAGCAGCGTGCCTAACTCACCCCCTGTAAAGAAGGGAGGCCCAGGGCTGGGCAGAGGCCAAGGCTGTGACGTAGTGTGACGTAGGTCCAGCTTAGCCTTCGTGAGCCGACCAGAGTGCTGAGGCCTGTGGCCGTCACACTGTGCGCCCGCAAGCACCCGCACCCCGAGCCTGCTGGAGCTTCCTACCACTCTGCCGGGGTCCAGCTCCAGTCTCGTTAGCACTGAACATTCCGCCTGCTCGGTGGCAAACCGCTCAGAAGACACTGCTCTGAGACTTTCTGTCATCCCACATCTTACACCAACCTGAGGACTAAGCTCTTTTTTTTTTTTTTTGAGACGTTGTCTCCCCTGTCGCCCAGGCTGGAGTGCAGTGGCGCAATCTCAGCTCACTGCAAGCTCCGCCCCCTGGGTTCACGCCATTCTCCTGCCTCAACCTCCCAAGTAGCTGGGACTACAGGCACCCGCCACCACGCCCGGTTAATTTTTTGTATTATTATTATTATTATTATTGGTAGAGATGGGGTTTTACCGTATTAGCCAGGATGGTCTCGATCTCCTGACCTCGTGATCCACCCGCCTCAGCCTCCAAAAGTGCTGGGATTACAGGTGTGAGCCACCGCGCCTGGCCAAGAATGCAATCTTTTGTTTCTTATCTACCGATGACCTGGAAGCGGGAAGCTCCCCCTGCACCCCCCAGCCTTCAAGTTGTCCTGCCTTTCCGCACAGAACTAATGTACATCTTATACATACATTTTTTCTTTTTCTCTTCTTTTTCCATCTTGCACATATTGATTGATGTCTCACGTCTCCCTAAAAATGTCTGAAAGCAAGCTGTGCCCCAGTCACCTCGGGCACGTGTTGTCAGGACCCCCTGAGGCCGTGTCATGGGCTCATCCTTAACTTTGACAAAATAAACTTTCTAAACTGATGGAGACCTGTCTCAGATATTTTGGATTCACAGCTGCTAAGCTGCTCGGTTACAACTGAAGGCTCACAGGTTAGGGGTTTTTCAAAGGTAGTTTGGTGAGCAGGGGGCTAAGGTATGGGGAGTGCTGATTGGTTGGGTGCGAGATGAAATCTAGCTGTCCTTTTGTGCTGCATGGCTTCTGGGTGGGGCCACAGGAGCCATTGGCAAGACATCTAGCTGGGTCCATCCATGTGAGACGTGCAATAAACCTGAAAAGATACAATAGTGATGTTCTACAATAGTGATGTTATCTGCAGGAGTAATTGGGGAAGTAGCTTGTCTTGCGACCTCCAGAATAATGGCTGACGAAAGTTTACGCCTGCACCTTAGTGGAATTCAGGCTCCTCTATCCTTCTAGCCTGGTGGTGTAACCGCCCAACGGGTTCACCTTGTCCACTGCCTAGACAGAACCGATTTATCAAGACAAGGGAATTGCAGTGCAGAAGAAGTAATTCACGCAGAGCTGGCTGTGCAGGAATGGAGTTTTATGACTCAAATCAGTCTCCCCCAGCATTCAGGGATCAGCGTTTTTAAGGATAATTTGGCGGGTAGGGCTCAGAAAGTGGTGAGTACTGATTGGTCAGGTTGAACATTCAATCATAGGGGTTCGAAATGAGTTGTGGCTGACTTCTGTGCCTGGGTGGGATCACACAAATGGGTGAGCCAGATTATCCGTCTAAGTGGTGTCCGAATGCAAGGTCTACAAAATATTTCAAGCACTGATCTTAAGTTTTGCAACAGTGATGTTATTCCCAGGAGCAATGTGGGGAGGTTCAGACTATTGCCGCCAGGGGTTGCACGGCCCCTAAACTGTAATTTTTCATCTCATAGCTTAATTTGTTAGTCCTACAAAGGCAGACTGGTCCCCAGGCAAGAAGGGTTTTTTTGGGAAAGGGCTATTATCAATTTTGTTTCAGAGTTTAATCTATAAACTAAATTCCTTCCCAAGGCTAGTCTGGTCTACACCCACGAATGAACAAAGGCCATTTAGAGGATAGCAGGAAGATGGGGTGGGTTAGGAGATCTTTCCCTGTCATAATTTCTTCAGTTACGATTTTTGCAAAGGCGGTTTCCGTGGTCTCATTAGCTTTACAAAGGCTGTTTAGTTTTGAGGAAGGGGTGCTATCATTTAAACTATAAATGTCTCCCAAAATTAGCTTTGCTTATCCAGGAATAATTAAGGGCAGCTTCAAGGACAAAGGCAAGATGGGGATTGGCCAGATCTCCTTCAGGGCCATCATTCTCTCACTGATACAATTTTTGGCAAAGGCGGTTTCAGAATGCCCGTCTTAATGTAACTGTGGCCCATGTAACGATGTTTAGGGGGTCTTACCTGATTTCTAAAAGGCTGAAATGCTTGTAAGGGCTCTGCTGGACCTGCCCGTACGTCTTTCCTATAAATGCGTCTTTTCTGTGAATGCTGGGAGGGAGGGAGACAGGGAATCAACACAGCCCCAGGGCTGCCCTGGGTTTATTCCAAGAGTTTGAATGGCGTAACTTGGAGCTGTGTAGCGCCCATTCCATCCACGCTAGGCCCGCGCTCAGAGACAGGCCTAGGCACTCGGCCATGGTGCGCGTGGGACCGAGCCCACCCCGCTCGGTTCCAGGGAGCGGCAGCTCAGCCCTCACGGGGCCGCCTCCGGGACCGCCACCTGCACCCACCCACGGCTCGCCGCGCGCTTCCGGGGTCGCGTTACAATCGCGTCAGAGCCGGGCGCCCCAGGCCGCCCATGCGCAGGAGCAGAGCCAACGTGTCAGCGGCGCCCAAGCGGCCCCAGGGCGCTCTCCTCGCCCCGCTCTCTCGCCAAGCCGCCAATGGGCTCAGGATCCGCCCCTGACGACGTGGGCCCCGCCCCTGGAGACACGCGCCGCGCAGTCGTCACCCGCCCGGGAGCAGGAGGCCGGGGGCGCCCGCCGGCCGGGCCTGGGCGGTCGCCATGAAGCTGACGCGGAAGATGGTCCTGACCCGGGCCAAGGCCTCGGAGCTGCACAGCGTGCGCAAGCTCAACTGCTGGTGAGGCGGGGCCTGGCCGCGGCCGCCCCGGGGTCGGGGGAGGAGCTGGGGCGGGGAGGGGGCGGGGCCGGGGCGGGGACTGGGGGGAGGGCGGAGCCGGGGAGGGGGCGGGGGCGGGGGTGGAACGGGGGCAGGTGCGGGGGTGGAACGGGGTCAGGTGCAGGGGCGAGGACGTCAAAGGAGTCAGGGGTCAGGGAGGAGAGGAGACCAGGGGTCGGGGTCGCCGGGGCCCCCCCATGTCCCGGCCCGCCTTTGCCCCGGCTGCCCTGGGGGCCAGATCTGATGTCTGGGGTTGCCAGCAGTCACTGGGACCAAGTCGAATAGGAGAGAGAACTGAGTTCTCGAGGACTGAGTCAGGAAACACGTTGGTAATCAGTACTGGGGGCGGCCGTGCCAAGGGTACGCCTGGCAGGTGATAGGAAGGGACGTGGGTGCGGTGGGACCCATGAAGGCTCAAAGGCGGGTAATGCTGAGTCTCACCGGGCCAAGGAAGACCAGGAGCTTCCAGAGGAGGCAGCCTGGAGTTGAGGCCCGCACGATCTCCAGGGCTCCCTGGGGACTCAGCGGAGTCGCTGCGCCCTGTCAACTGGCCGCACCCTGCAGGCGGGGCGTGGGGGTCAGGGAGAGCAGGCGCTTCCTCCCAGGGGTATCCCCATACTGCCCAGAGCGAGCTCTTCCCTGTTAATTAAAAAGCTTTTCTGTCTGCCCTGGCACATCTGGTGTTTTGGCTACAATTCCCCTGTGTCATTTGCTTTCAATAATGCATTTCTTTGTTTTGCACGGGGTGGTCAGTACTCTCACTAAGCTGGAAGAAACAACAACCCGATTTCAGGCTTTTAAAGTTTGCTTCATAAGTCGCCTGTTCACCCTTTGAACTTGGCCTCTTATAAAGACGCCCTTGTTGATGTCTGTCAGTGAGAGAAATTAACCTTCTGCTATTCAGGGACCATGAGGAACAGTTCATCTTTTCGTGTCTTACAAATGGCTCTGCTGCTCCTTATCTAAAAGGTACCACCCCAACGTCATACAGTGTAGTTGAAAATCAAGTAAAACAATTGTTTACACCTTTGCCGGTTATCTGGGCAACCTTCCTTTTTTGCCACGCCATTAAAATCCTAGAATCTTAAGGTTTGTAGGGAGTCATCAGTAATTTTTGGAATTTTTGTCTTCAGTGTTTTTTATTCAACTTTAACAAAATTAAAGTATCTTTTCTCTCCCCAGGGGCAGCCGCCTCACAGATGTAAGTATTGCTCTGATCATCTCCAAATGGCCTCAGTCCCAAATGTTGTAACTTCTTCCCCAAGAGAATTTTTAAGTTGACAAAACTGCCCCTATCAGTTCAGTCCCACACTTGGTACTTTGTTCACTTAGCGGGTTTCGTTATGCAGAACCACTAATGGAAAAACAATTCTCCAGTGCCAGGCTGATTTTGCTGTTCCCGTCAACATAAATGAAACGCCGTTTGTCACTTGGTCACAGAGGAGGGGAGCAATAGTTTGGAACTTGCTCTCACCTGGAAAGGAATCCCAGGAGGGTTCGTTTTACTTTGTTAAGGGGAAGTTGAAGGTCTGCACCCCCTCTTCTTGGTCACATCTAGCCTTGTGCCCCCCACCGCTACCCCAAAGGCAGCAGAGAACAAGCCCTGCTGGGAGAACTTGAGCGTGTGCGTCTGTGAAAAGATTTCTTTCTTCTCTTCCCTCATTCTCTTTCAGTCCAAAATGTCCCCAACTTCCAACTTATACAAGGATTGCATACCAATTGTTTCTTTCTTTCTTTCCTGTTTTTTTTTTTTTTTTTTTTTTTGGCCCAGGCTGGAGTGCAGTGGCTCGATCTTCACTCACTGCAACCTCCACCTCCCGGGTTCAAGCGATTCTCCTGCCTCAGCCTTTCAGTAGCTGGGACTACAGGCACCCACCACCATGCCTGGCTAATATTTGTACTTTTTGGTAGAGATGGGGTTTCACTGTGTCGGACAGGCTGGTCTTGAAGCCCCTGAGTTCAGGTGATCCACCTGTCTCAGCCTCCCAAAGTGTTGGAATTACAGGCGTGAACCACCATGTCCAGCCCAATTATTATTTATCTCTTTATTCTCTGTTTTTAAATTTGAACTGTACCTTTCCTTAAAGACAAAAAAAAAAAAGCCTGGACACATGACACCGGATGTAATCTGTTTTGTGCTGTAACTGAAATACTGCATGTTTAGCAGTGACTATATAAACACACATGGTCATAGACACGAGTCCCTTATACATGGGATGCATCTCACTAGGCTCTGAGCTCGCTGAGGTTGGGGCCCTGCCAGTCACCCAATCTGCTGGTGCCATGCCTGGCATATGGTGGGCTCTCACATATGTGGGAGCTTTGCAGGTTGTGAAGGCTTTGTGGACCACCCTGGGCACCTCACCCCTGAATTGACAGTACCAGTGTGATCTGAGATCCAGTTTTAAGCCTGTCTTCCTTTTGGCCCAGACCTGTTATCAAGAAGGGATTTCCATCCTTTCCTTGCTTTCTGTTCCTGCATAGGGGACACTGGGGTCCCCTTACCTGATGTCCTTTGAGGACATCTAAAGTAATGAGCGCTCTGTCTCCACTGCTGGCAGCATCTGATAGCAACGATGCTGCTGTAAAATGTAATAAAAAGAGAGTGCGTGAAAGGAGGAGCCTCACATTTCTCCTTCAGTCTGCGGGGTGTCTGGGCTGCAAGGTGGCATCAGAGGGGAGCCTGGCATGCTCATGGGCATTCACCCTGGGCACACTGGCTGAGCAGGGCTGTGCCCCTCAGGCCCCAGAAGTGGGTTGGCCATGGCTGCGACAGTTCTCTGTGGCTGACGGCAGTGCGACCGCAATGCCCTGCTGGGCCGTGCTTGCTAGTCATGCTCTTTTCCTCCTAGATTTCCATTTGCCGGGAGATGCCCAGCCTGGAGGTGATCACGCTCAGGTACCTCGCTCCTGCCGTCATGCTCAGCCTGGGGCCTGGAAGCTGGGGCAGAGCCTCACGTCCCTCCCGTGGGACCCAGTGCTGTGACATAACCTAGAAACCTCCAGCACAGACTGAGGGCGGCTTCCAGAAGGGGAGGGGCCGGGACAGCGAGAGCTGGGTCTACCCCGTGGCCCCATGTCTGCCCTCCTTCCTCAGAGCCTCACCTAGGCCTCCTGATAGCTCCTGTTCCCTGCCTGCCCTGCTGTACCCCTGCCCACCCTTGGCCTGTGTGCTCCGATAAGCCATCGCTGTGTTCACTGGGCCAGTCGGTGGTGGAGCCCGCCTAAGGATGCACGGTAGCCTGCCCTGGCCGCCCTCATAGTGGCCACATCTGCCCCGAGACCCCCAGGGTCCTGGCCTTTTCTCCCCGCCAGTGCCACCACTGCTGACCAGTTTCTCTGTACCCCATGACCTGTGCCCCTCTACTATGGTCACTGCCCTCCCAACAGACTAAGGGAACCTTGAATGAACAAATGTTACTGGAGTTTTAGGCAGCTGGGGCGTATTTGGGGGCTCTGGGGAAGAGAAGAGCTTCCTTTATCCCTGAATTCCCTCCTGCCTACTGTGTGACCCAGGGAGGGAGCGGACGCTCATGGCTCACCGCTGCCCACCAGACGCTGGGTGGGAGCCTTCTCTGGGTTTCCACATTTAAAAGCTCACAAGGGTTTAAACCCTGTGGGGAAGGCCCACCCTTCTGTTTGGCAGCTCGGAAGCCTCCAGGCCTTGCCCTCTGAGAGTAGCTGTTGCAGGCCCCTGGTCCCTGTGACCTACCTTCTTGATTTCACAGGCAGCCACGGGCTAGGCCAGCCCCTGCCCATCCTCTGTAACACCCTCCAAGGTTGGCATTGCCATGGTGATGCCAGTGCGCAGCCTGCTGCCCGCCAGGGGCTGAGGCCAGTCCATCTGGTATTCAGGCATCCCCAGTGTGGGCATCAGCCTGTCCTGCCCAAGTCTTGCTGAATGAACCGATGAATGAAATGGGCTTGGAGGCATGCTCCTGGGCCAAATCTCAGCCCTCCCACCCATCAGCTGGCTAACCTCGGGCAAGGCGTGGCCCTCTCTGTGCCTCAGTTTCCTTCCTGTAACGCAGAGGTATTATAAGTGCCCACCCCACAGGGAGACGAGGAGGAGATGGAGCCTGAGTCCAGAGGTTGAACAGGGGCGTCTGTGCCTGCCTCGGGGCTCGTTTCACTAGTCAGGCGATGTTTACGGTGAGGCTGGGATTTCAGCTCTGCCTCCGAAAGCCTTACCTGACAGGGAAAGGTGGAGCTTGTGGCTCCCACGATGGCAGGAAGCTTGGGGCGGGGCTGTGAATCCAGTCCTATCGCCCCAGTGCATTGAGTCGCCCAGGGGCCGCAGGGCCTCCGAGCATCAGGCCTCTCATGTGCGGGGCCATTTCTGTCGCGTCTCAGGAGGGACAGGACCCGGAGGGTGTTCACCAAGTTCAGGTGTGTGGTGCCTGCACGCCCGACTGCACACCACGCCCGACTGCACTGGAGCGGAGCAGGTAGCTTGAGGCCACGGGTGTGGTCCGCACACCACGCTGCTGCCTGAGCCTGGGGCAGACTCCATCCTGGAAAGGGTCCCACAGCCTGAGTTTTGCTCTTGGTAAAATGGGGCGGCCTCATAGCTAGGAGCTGCGTGAAAGGATACCTGGGAAACACCCAGTGAAGGGGTGGCATGGGGAGGCGGGCTCAGCACCGGCCTGGTGACCGCCCCCTTCCCAGGTGCCTGTGGGACTCGAGTGCAACCCTCCAGGCAGGGGGCCTTGGCTCTTCGCTGGCGGACGCTCCGCACCTTTGAGGGCCTGCGGGAGCAGCTCCGCGTGTTCGCTTGTGGAGGGGACGGACCCCACGCTGTCGGGTGACGCCTTTGGGTCTCCGCTCCAGGCCTCCTGTGTTTCTCTACTTCTCTGACGCGTCCACGTTCTGTAGAATGGAAATGAGGCCCATCCCCAGTGTCGCCACTTTCACGTGGGGGTTTGGAAGGTCCGTGCTCACTTCCATGTCACATGGAGCTGGCTCGTGTTTTTTGCCATGAGTTTTTCTGGGCACTCCGTGCTTTGGGGCAACATGATATGTCCCTTGAGAGGCCTTAGTTTTCCTGGCCTGTGAAGGAGGGCCACGTCCCGTACCTCCCACTCTAGCGCCCTGAGGAGCTGATGCCGAGCATGGGGCAAAGGGGCTGTTGCTGGCAGGGTCCACCCCAGTCCGCTTTTGAGTTCAGGACCCGGCTTTCCTATAGCTCTCTCCTCGGCCCAGGTCCTGCTGCACATGACTCATGACATCCAATTTGGGCTTCTCAGGCGAGGGCAGGGACACAGATCCCGTGAGTGCCTGTTCTTGGGGCTCGAGATTGAGAGGTGACCCTGGGGGCCCCGTCCACGTCCCTCACTGACTGCTGGTCTCCATGCAGTGTCAACAGCATCTCCACCCTGGAGCCTGTGAGCCGGTGCCAGCGCCTGAGCGAGCTGTACCTGCGGAGGAACCGTATCCCCAGCCTGGCTGAGCTCTTCTACCTGAAGGGGCTGCCGCGTCTCAGGGTGCTGTGGCTGGCCGAGAACCCGTGCTGCGGCACCAGCCCCCACCGCTACCGCATGACCGTGCTGCGCACCCTGCCGCGCCTACAGAAGCTGGACAACCAGGGTAGGTGGCCGCAGCGGGGTCACCGGCCCTCGCAAAACAATCCCTGGCAGGGCATTTCCCCAGCCCTCTTTCCTCTTCTCCTTTTCTGCAAATGCCTGGTCTGGCGGGACACAGATGTGCCCTGTGAAGTCTCCTCAGAGGCCCTTCCCCTGCTTCTGTGTCTCTTGATCCCGCCCCCTGAATGCAGCAGCGCAGCATAGGGTCCCTCCTGTGACTGTGACAGTTTGTGTATCCCCCAGCGACTGCAGGACCTGGTAGCAAAGCAAAAGGGTTCCTTCTTTTGCTTCTGTGAGGAGCAGTGCTGCTCTGACCACTGCCATACGCCATGGCGAGCGGGGCGTCAGGATCTGGCAAGCAGCGTTGCACTGGTCCACAGGGACTGGGCAGGCTCAACGGGCCACTGTGAACCTAGGGTGGCTGTGCCGTCGTGTTCCCGCCGTGGGGAGGGGCTGTCCCAGCACCGCAGTGCCCGCTGCTGCACTCCATCTATTGGAGGCGCTCATGCCTCCTCTGGCCAGCGCCAGCACCAGTGCAGTTTTCCAGGCCGCGGTTTCATGCTGTTCGTTAATCCTTGGCATTCTCAGCATGCTAGTTTCTCATCCTTGTCAGCTACACGGGCACTAATATTTTCTCCCAGACAATTTTATTAATAACTTCAGGGAAATTGATATGTGAGTGAAATGGAATAAATTCAGTATGGTCTGTTCCTTTTTCTGTTGTGTCTTAGTTGAGGTTTTGATGAGTATTTGCTTCTGGCCAAGGCTGGTGTTTAGATTCCTGAGCAGCCCTCCACCATCTGTTGTGTATCGGCCTGTGCCGGGCTGTGGATCGGCTCCTATTCTGGGAGCTGGCCCTGGAGGTGGATACACGTGCATGTATTTCACAAGCAGACTGTGCCTGAGGCTGCAGTGAGGACGGGAGCTGCAGCGCGTGTGGCCTGCATGTGGGTGAGGCCACTCATGCTGTGTTCTGTCCTTCATCCCGAAGCTGTGACGGAGGAGGAGCTGTCCCGTGCACTGAGTGAGGGAGAGGAGATCACCGCCGCCCCGGAGAGAGAGGGCACAGGCCACGGCGGCCCCAAGCCATGCTTCACACTGAGCTCCCTCAGCTCCGCTGCTGAGACCGGCCAGGACCCACTGGACAGCGAGGAGGAGGCAATGTGAGGCTGGAGGGCAGCGGGGCCTCCGCCCTTCCCTGTGCCCCAGGGTCCTCCCACGGGGAGCGAATGGGGCTTCCAGTGAGCTGCCTCTCTGGGAAGTGAGGGAGAGGGATTCTCCAGGGCGAGTGTCCGTTCTCATCCGTATTCTCTGGGAGTGACTCAGTGCCCAGATAGTGATCTCAGTGGCAGGTCCATGTTTTGCCCAACAGCGGATGTTCCAGGGAGCAGGAGAGGGGGGTGAGCCAGGCCCCGTGCCCTGGCACAGAGAAGGCTCGCAGCACCAGAGCTTGTGAGGTGCAGGGAGCCCCTGGTCGGGGGTGTGGCCTAGGGCCACAGTCACTGGAATGGTTTGTGGGCACAGCCATCAGTGCCTGTACAGCCTTGGGCCCAGGAGCCGTGGAGGGGCCACAGGGCTGACTCTGCAGTGAGATACCAGCGCCTCCCAGGGCAGTTGGCTGTGCGTCACAAATGTGTGTGATAGAAGCTGGGTGCTTCTCTCCTGCTTGGCAGATCACACCCACTGCTGGTGCCTGTGGTGGGGACATTGGGATGTGATCTCCATTAGGCATCTGCTGTCTGGCACAGGGCTTGACCCCATGGTCAGGAGCTCTTCCCTGGCGTTTGTGTACAGGTGCCCCCCACCCTGCCCCCGAGGCCCCGGTGGAAGGTATTACAGCTGGGGAGCCCCAGGGTTCAGGGAGGACGCCCCACAGGTGAAGTAAGTGCCGGGCTGTCCAGGAGCTGCCATCTGTAGCCCATGACCTCATGGGAGTCACCTCCCTTCTCTTCCCCCTGTGTGCCAGGTGGGATTTGTATGAGCCTGTCCTTTGCTTGGATGTGACCTGCAGACAGGGTTTGCAGAGGTCTCCAGTGCCACCAGCCCCCTGACCCTCACACACCTTTGTCTCTCTCTCACCAGCAGCGCCCAGGGTGAACTTGGCCTGAAGCCCCCTTCCCGGGACCAGTTTCCTTCCTTCTCACCCAGGGATGCTTCGAGCAGCCACAGGAGCAGGGTGAGTGACAGGGGCTGCTAGGCGGCCACTGCTGCCTCTGCCCACTGCACAGAAATCGTGGGGAAGGAGGATGGAGCCTCACAGGGCCTTGAAGAGCTGTGCCCCAGGGGGAAGCTGCGTGTGTGGGTCTGCGAATGCGCACAGACGTGTCACACGTGCCCCGCACGGAGCTGTCCTGGCCCCTCAGCCTCTCCTGGTCTCCTGGTCTGTGGAATGTGGGCTCAGGCCCTGCTGGGCTGAGGGCAACAGGAGTCACGTGGGAGAAGCGCCACACGTGTTCACAGGTGGGGCTCCTCCTCTGCTCAGATTCTCCGTATGTGCCGAATGGTCATTTGCTTGGACGGCCCACGCCCCCGGGACCAGGTGCTCTGTGGTGGGGTGCCGCTGGCCAGGCCCCAGCCCCTGTGGAGGGAAGCACCCTCGCAGTGCTTGGTGGGCTTAGTCCGCACCCCTCTCTGCCCCCAGAACGTCCTGACTGCCATCCTGCTGCTGCTGCGGGAGCTGGACGCAGAGGGGCTGGAGGCCGTGCAGCTGACTGTGGGCAGCCGGCTGCAGGCCCTGCGTCGGGAGGAGGTGCAGGAGCACGCCGAGTGACCACAGGACCTGAGCGCCGCTCCACCGTCCACGGGGACCCCAGTGTCTTCCCCAGCCCCCAGGAGCTGAAGGGTGGCTGCCACAGCCCTGGCCCCACACAAAAGCCTCCCCGGTTTGCCACATCGGCCGAGGGCAGGAGTGGGTGTTGTGCTGGCTGGCTGGAGCGGTGGAGGTGCCTGTCCACACCAGAATGGCCCCAGCACTCCCCTTCTGTGGTCTGGAGGTTCTGGGCTGGCCTGGGCTCTTAAAGGGAGGATTTTGCAGGTTGTCCTCCCTAATAAAAGATTTTCCCAAGGTTGATCTGGAGGTGACATTTCCCAGTGGTCGTGACAGTCTTTCTGAAAGCAAGGGCCGTTTCTCGGCAGAATGAGGAGGTGTTCACGAATGGCTTTGCCGATTCTAGCCCTTGGTCCTTGGATAGATTTCTGTTGAGCAAGGGAGGCTTCCAGAATGCCGGCGTCCACAGGGACATCTGCCCTGAGCTGCTCTCCGCAGGAAGGCAGCAGCCTCCCGCATCCACGGAGAGGCTTTTGTTTCTCGGCCAGGCTGGGCAGGTGCGCCTTCCTTTCTCTCTTCTGTGAAGAACTGCAGGGGGCCCTCAGCTGTGAGGCTGTGGATGAACAGGCCTGTTTGCTCTGGGGTCTGGGCCTGGCACAGGAAGCAGCTGGACTAGGGGAGTCCTTGGAGCATCTGAGAGGAGTTTTCTTTCCTCTGGGAAGAGTTACGAGTCTTATGAGGATGCCATGATCTGGACAGTGACCCGCGGCCCTGGGGACCTTCCTAGTACCCCCCAAAACCAAGGGAGCATTCACGTGAGATGGGGAGTCAGCCTTCCAGCTGGTGTGTAGGAAAGCCAGGTCCCTGGGCCCTTGTCCTGTGTGGGGTTGGGACCCAGATCTCCGTGAGATGTCCCCATCCTCCGCCAAGCGGTGATGCGTGACCACGCGTGCAGGCCACTGCTCTCCCAAGCTCAAGGCCATGCGGTGTGATCGTCACCAGAGCCAGCTGCAGCATTGGGGCAGTCACTGTCACTGGACTTGGGGAAGCCCAGGGTGAAGACAGTCACTCATCCGTGCAAGCTCTTCACAAGGGGTGCGATCTCTGAGCAGTGGGGAGTGGAGTCACCACTTGGGACATGGAGGGTGGACAGTTCAGGCCTGTGTCTGCCTCCCAGGGACTGTGGGATGGGCACCCGGCGCCCTCAGTAAAGTGCTTCCTTGGAATGACTGAGGTCGTTTTAAATTGAGTCCCCTTCCACTGCCCCTGACGTGGGCTGCTGTGGGCATGCGGGGCTTACACCAGTGCCCTCCTGCCCCACACCATGTACACCTTGGTTGGGACAGTTGGGTGGGACCTGTGGAGGCAGCTGCCTGCCTTCAGCCCCATGGTTCCCCCCACCCCGTCCCCATCCCCACCATTGCTGCCTCCACCCTCAGCCTCCTGCCGCTCCCCCTCCCGTCGCCTCCTCACCCAATGCCCCCAGCCATGGAAGACGGCCAGAAGCACATCCAGCCTGGGGCACCCCACAGTCCCACTCCACTGCTCCCCAAGTCACCCCAGATGTGGGTTCTCAAGCCGAGCAGGCACGGGCATCACACTGTGTCCCATTCACCCAGTTCACAGGAGAGGACCAAGGGCCCAGGAGGCCGCATCACTCCGCCCAAAATGCCAGAAACGCCAACTCCATGCAGCCAGAAGTGGGCCTGTCACAGGTGCTGGCCATGGCACGTCGCCCAGGAGGGAGGCAGCCACTGTCCCAGGCATCAGCCACAGGCCACCACCTGGGTGCAGCAGCTGAGTGGCAGCTGAACAGGTTCTAACACCTCATCAGGCAGGGCAGGCCTAGGGGGGTCTACTCAGAACTGAGTCCTGATCCCAGATGGTGTGACACAATGGAGCCCCCCAAAACATGCACGTGGTTCCCCGGGCCTGTGAACCTGTTTCTCTGTTCCTTTGAGACAGAGTTGCAGACCCGGGAGCACTGTCCTTAGACAACTGTCCCCTCCTGGGCCTGGCCCCAGGATGGCCCCGCTCAGAATGAACTAGAAGGCCCCTAGGTGTGGGCCCCTCCACCCCAGCTCCAGAGTTAAGCAATCTGGAGGTCTCTGGCACTAGGGCCAACACAGTGAGGGGCTCTTGGGCATATCAAGGTACCTGAGGGCAGGAAGGTCCCCAGCCCCCTCACCAGGTCCCCAGCGCCACCCCTCTGGCCTGAGCTCAACCAGGAGACTGCCCAGGGACCCTCAATGTGGCCTTTAGGCCCCTCCAAGCCAGGGTCTCCCTTGAGACACCTGTGTCCCGAAACCACATCCACAGGGTGGCACTGCAGGAACGAAGCAACCCTCTCGGCAAGCACCTGCCACGTTGGTGCTGCAGAGCCGCGGGTGGTGCAGAGCCGTGGGTGGTGCAGAGCATGGGCTTCAACGCTAAGGTTAACGGGCATCCTGCGAGCAGGGTGTCCACCACCCCAAACCACCTGCGGGACTCAGCCCTAGCCCCCGGTGGGCACAGCTTTGTGCCACCTTCTCTTCCCCTCCCACGTGTCCACCATCGGTGTCTCCTGGATGCTGGCTCAAGCCAGCCACCAGCCTGCAGGTTGGAGACCCCCACTCAGGCTGAGGCTGGGGAGACCGAGGAGTGAGACTGTACCCTTCTACCCCCAGGGGAGGACCAGGAGGGGGCTCAGGTCACGTTGGTGGCCCCCAGGGAGTCCTGGAGAGCGCCTGTGGCCTCCCAGGGCACATGTCCCTTTGGCCTGGCCCAGGCACTGGCCAGAGGGCCCTCCACCCCTGGGGGCCGCTGCCCACTGGGCTGGCCATGTGGTGCTGCTCCTCTCCCTCCCAGAGTTCCGCAGGCTGTGCTCTCCAGAGACCGATGCACCCCACGGTGAAGGTGATTTTATTTCTAGAAAAGGTGACAGGTGCTGCACGTGGGCAGGAGCAGGTCACAGTGAGGCAGGGCCAAGGGCATCCCCCTCTCAACACAACCCAGGCACCGGCAGCCTACAGGCCGGGTAGGGCGAGGGCTGGCCCCTGTGAGTGAGCCCAGAGTGGGGAGAGGCTGGGGCCCATGGGGCGCCAAAGCCAGGGGACAGCGGCCTGCAAACACCGACAGCCCCACGTCCCCTGGGCAGGAAGGTGGATGCCCCAGGACGCTCTGTCCTCCTGCTGCAGGGCCTGGCAGGCTGGTCTCAAGACCAGCCCCAGGGAGGCCTGGCGGGTGGCCAGGGATAGAGGCAGGGGCTGGGCTGAGCAGGGACACAGGCCCCACCTGCCTGCAGGCTCCAGACACAACAGCCCAGGCCCCATCTGAGCCCTGGCGCTGCAGCTGGCATGGGTGGGGGCCGGGGAGGGACGTGGGCATGGCCTCAGAAGCCCTTGTCCATGCTCAGGGTGCGACGGGTCACATGCTCCAGCTCCCCTGACACGTAGGCGGCCATACTGATTCGGTACTGTGCCAGCATCTTCAGCATGAGCCGCAGGCTCAGCCACCACTGCTCCCGCGGCATGCGGTGCCTGTGCGGGACGGGGATGCGGGGATGATGGGGAGTCAGGGGTCAGGGCAGCTCTTCAGGCCATGCCCCCAACCCCCCCACACCCCCCAACCCGGCGGCTTGTGCATGCCCCTCCCTCTGAACATCTCGATATCCGTGGAGCCCTGCGGCCTCTGGGACGGGTCTGGGGTCCCCATCCCTTGGAGGCACAGCACAGAGTCAGCCACAGCCGCCCTCAGGCGTGCCCAATCCTGGCTGCCCACGCTGTGTCCCCATGCCCACCCAAAAGTATTGCCCAGTGTCACGCTCAGAAGACTTGGGCATGGTCCCTGCTCTCCATGGCCTGGCGGGGACCGGGGCATGGGGGCCCAGGAGGACTTGCAGGGTCAGGGTGCGAGTGGGGCGGGGCCTGGCACACCTGCCTGGGGGACAGTCTGGGCCACCCCTCAGCCCCACCCGCCTCCACGAGGCTTCAGTGGAACTCACTCAAAATCAGTGTCTTTCTTGAGCTCAGTGACGGGGCTGAAGGCCACTGCCTTCTTCTTCAGGCCGATCACGCAGGCCGAGTCTGGGGCATTGGCGAACACCCGTCCTGCAAACAGAGGCACGTGGCAGCCCTCCAAGGCCGGGCCCTGCCCCAGGGAGCCAGGGGAGGGCGAAGTGAGGCCTCGGGTCGCACCCACCACCTACCCTTGCGGTAAACCTCACGCAGCTTCTCCGACAACCAAAGCATGGCCTTCACCCCCAGCTTGGTCCCGTAGTTCCGGTCAAAGGGGGTTGGGGCGCCGCCCTGGAAACAGGCAAGGCCCGGTTCTTGGAGCTGCCCTGGGCTGCCTGGGCCAAGGAGAGGGGAGGCCCAACCCCAGTGCAGACAGGGTCCCCACGGGGAGCCTCCCAGGCAGCTTCTGAACACCCATTCCTTCCAACCCCTGCACAGTTTCCGTCTGTTCCCGCATCGAGGACCCTGCCTGCTCTCTCCAGCTCCAAGTCCAGGCCAGAAGCTGCCTCCCAAGGCCGGCAGCCAGCTGCCCCCTGGCCAAGTCAAGTGATCCCTGGGCTCCTACATTGGCAGCCAGTGGCCCCACCTTGGGCCCCATCCCCAGCCACCCTGACTCCCCCTCCCTGGCTCAGAAAACCCCAGGACACAGGCTTCCTGCAGGGCCACCATAGGGCAGGGAGCATGCCGGGATCTAGGTGAGGGGCTCGGCAGAGGTGGCCGCAGGAGGCCCGGAGGGGTGGGGGCCGGGCTCAGCATGTGAATGTCCTGGCCCCAGCCCCGGCCCCGGCCCCGGCCCCAGCCCCGGCCCCGGCCCCAGCCCCAGCCCTTCTTGGAATGAGACCTCACCCAGATACGGGCCTCGGTCCCCTCACCGGGGAAGGGCACATGTGCCCGAGGGCCTGCCAGGAGTGCCCGTGGGTGCCTGTGAGGGCTGGGACCCCTGGGCCCGGGGACAGATGGTGGCAGGGAAGAGGGGCAGGCCTCTCAGAGCCTCACTGCCCCACACCTGCTGCAGGTGGCCCAGGACGTTGGTCCTGCAGTCGAAGACGCCCTTGCCCTCTGATGAGTACAGGTTGTACAGGAACTCCGTGGTGTAGTAGTCATGGCACTTCTCGTTCCTGAGAGGGACAGCGGCGCCTGAGTCAGCGGGGAACGAGTTCAGGTCTCCCCCAAATCCTGAGTCCCCGCTGGGCCAGGCCTGGGAGCGGGAGTGCCAGCTCCCGGGAAAGCCGCCCTCGCCCACCCTCTCCAAAGACCCCTCCTGCCTTCTCCTGCCCGGCCACTCCTCAGCAGCCCCGCCCCTAGCCCCTAGCTGTGGCCGGGGACCCACGGCAGCCTCACCGCAGCACCAGGCCCCTCTGAATGTCTGTCTTCATCTTCTCCGTCATGTGCTCCACGTTGACCTGTGGGAGGGGCCAGATGAGCCAGAGGACTGTGGGGAGGGAATTCCAGGCTGACCAGCAACCCAGGGCCAGCAGGAGCACTGGGTTATGAGTCCCACCTGCCCGGGCCCTGCCCTGCGCTGGCCGGCCTGAGTGTCTGGGGCCCAGGCTGGCGTGCCGGTGGGTCTGTCGCAGCAGGGGCCACGCTGGGCTCACCTTTAAGTCATGGATGTTGAAAGGGTCCTCGAAGACGTAGGCGGCGTCGGCCCCCACAGCGATGCCAGTCACGGTGGCCAGGTAGCCACAGTAACCCCCCATGGTCTCCACGATGAACACGCGGCGCTTGGTCCCCGAGGCGGACTGTTTGATGCGGTCACAGCTCTGGGGGCCAAGGGGGGTCAGGGGTCCTCCATGTGCCCACCCTTCCCTGCAGGCCATGGGCATGGCTACGCTGCAGGGAGCCCTGTGTCTCCAGAGCCAGCCTGGGGCTGACGCACCCACAGAGTCAGCAGCACCAGGCTTGGGCCCACCTCCCACCTGGGCCCCGCAGGACCAGGCGTTCTCAACCAGGTGACCCCAGCCTCAGGGCACAGGGGACAGCGGCCTGCACACACACTCTCTGTGGGCAGGCAGGGGTGTCCCCGGCCCCATGGACAGAGGCCAGGCACTGCTCTTAGGCTACCCAGCACTGTGGCAGGGACACTCCTGCCTCGGTCTCCCCATCTGAGTTCATCACAGTAGCGAGGAACAACGCAGGGCCCCCTGGTCCTAGAAGTGGCTATGGCAGGGAGCTGAGCCCCTTCACCTGGGCCTGTGCCCCACCAACCCCAACCCTGGCAGCCCTCCCGGGTGCTCACCACGCACTGTCCCCTCCAGCAGCCTCCGTAGGCTCAGCCCCACCCCACAAGGGCCTGGGCATGGCCAGCAGGGGTCCAGGAGCCCCGTACCTCCATGGCAGCGTTTACGGCAGTGTCAGAGCCCAGGCTGAAGTCAGTGCCAGGGACGTTGTTGCTGATGGTGGCTGGGATGACGCACATGACGATGCAGAGCTCCTCGTAGCGCCCGCGAGCCTCCACCAGCTGCAGCACCCCTTCATAGGCCTGCAGCAATAGGGACAGGGGGCAGGTCAAGGGCAGCACCGAGGCCAGGGTGGGCCAAGGACAGGCTCTGCCGGCGGCCGCCCAGCCCTGCTCCCTGCTGACCTGTCACGTGCCCCGTGCTGGACTCCAGGACCCACCTGCTCAATCCCCTGGGGCTGGGCCAGGCAGTCAGCCTGGTGTCATCTCAGGACGCCTCCCAGGGAAACTGGACTCTAACGAGGGTCAGGAGGCCCCTCCAACCCACTCTGACCCCAGATCCACTCCATGAAGCCTGCAGTGGGGCTTGGCTTTGGAGGGCAAGGGGGAAGGGCTGTCATTCATTTATTATTTAGGGACAGCTTGCCCAGTGCCAGGACACCACGTAAGCGATGCCATCCCGCACCTACACTTCTGCCTTCTCCGCCTCCCTTCGTCCTCGTCCTCCCGCTTCCAAGTCCCCTTCCTCCCCTGCCCCTCCCCAGCACCGGGGTTAATTGGAACCTTGGGAAGCTTTCTGGAGAAAGTAAAGAACGCTCCTGAGCCCACACACCACACTTAAAACCCTGATCCTCTTGGCCCCTGCATCGCCCCAGCCGGCACACAGGTTTTGAGGACGGGCCCCTCAGTGGGAGGACACCTTGGGTCTCCTGTGCCCCGCGGCTTTTTCATCCGCGGGCAGCCCTCACCTCAAACCCGCCGACCACCAGCAGGGCATGGATACCATAGACGCGGATGTTCTCCACGATGGACTCCAGCTGGCCCTTGGGCAGAGTCCTGCAGTCAGAGACACATTCGTGTGAACATGCGACGCCCGGGGACGCATGTCCACATCGCATCTGATCACAGGAAGGCATTGCCATGGCCGTTCCCCGAGCCAGTCAGCAGTCACTGCAACGCCCTGGATGTGACGCTGTGGCTTCACATGGAGAGGGGCACACGGGCCCAGCGTGAGCTGCCTGGGCACCACTCAGCATCACCAGGCATGGACCAGGCAACCAAGTGAACCCCCCACCCCCCTGGGCTCCCCATGGGCACCCCTTCCCGCCCGAGGCTTTCTCGCCCAACACTCAGCAGCAGGAGGGGATGCCTCCTCCAGCCCTTGCAGCCACTCAGTGGCTCAGGACTCAGCGACTTCCCCTGTAGCGCACAGGGTGACTGTGCCCTCCCCATGCCCACAGAAGGGTCTCAGGCCCTGGGACAAAAGCCATCAGACAGGCCCATAGCCACAACCAGAGTGGTGACAGTTCAGGCTGCCTGGCCTGGCCAGGCAGTGACAGACACTGGGCCAGCTTCCCTGCCACGGAGAGCCCACCATGGGCATGGGGCTGCCAGAGCAGCCTGCCCTACACACCTGAGCTCAGGCCTGGAAGCCCCAGGCAGGAGGCGTGAAGCCTGCTCTGCACAGATCACCAGCCAGAAGAGGGGCCGAGCCCAGGGCCCTGGGCTGGGTTCCCCTTGCCGCCCCCACCTGCAGGGCCTGGAGACTGCGCCTTGGCCCTCCTGCCCACAGGTACCCACAGCAGGCAGCTCACCTCTTGGTCCCCAGCATGGAGCCACCACGCCCCAACCAGCCGGCCACGTTGTGCCAGCCTACTACCTGCACCTGTCAGGAGGAGATGCAGCTTCAGGGGCCAGTCTGAGCCTCTGGCCAATTCCCCCCAGGGGTGGGCCTGTGCCCGGGGGCCAGCCAGTGCTGGGCATCACACTGCAGGCAGAGCTGAGTACCCAGGCCTGGGTGGGCACCGACACATGGACCCAGGCCTCGGCCTCCACCTCTAGCCGGCCCTCCACAGGAGACGCCCCAAGTCTGCACACAGAAGGCCCAAGTCCTCACTTGTTTGCCCCGGCTGGACCCACCTGACCCTTGGCTAGGCCTTCAAAGCCATCGTGCACGACGTACACCGTGTGGCCCTGGGAAATGCCGGTCCGCACCGCCGAGCGCACGGCCGCGTTCATGCCAGCCGCTGGGGCCCCCACATTCAGGATGGCCAGGGAGAAGTTAGACTTCAGAAAGAAGGGGAGACGAGCATGAGGCACAGCCAGGGAGGGGACCTCCAACCTGCACAGGAGGTCAGCAGGCCAGCAGGTTCTGGAAAAAGGGGCCAGGCCCTGCCACCAGCCTGGACACTGCCCAGCACACCGACTGCCCTGGGAATATGGTATCTGTTCTAATTCCAGAAGATTCTGGTGAAGACCAAAAGAGACACGGTGCAAGCCCAGCACACAGGCAGCAGAGGAGGCAGAGGGGGCGAGCACCATTGTGAAACCAGGCCTGGGGACAGGAGCACAGGTCAGTGCCCACACAAGGGGCCAGCAGTCGGGGGAGAGAGGTAGGGGGCACAGCCACGAGGAAGGTAGGGGCCCTGACTATCCTGTTTCCTAGTAGCCACGTTAAGGGAAGGGACAAAGACATGGAGACAGTCCTGTTAGGACTACAGTTAATTTAACCTTATAGACCAAAACCCCACTATGTCCATGTGAATCCAGTGACAGCTGCCACCACCTCCATGCAGCCCCCGTGCTGAGACTCTGAACCTGGCGTGCACCTGTCACGTGTGGCACACCCGACTTGGCAGCAGCCACACCCAAGGGCTCCGTAGCCACATGGCCCCACCGGGTCCTGGTACGAGCCAGCCCGGCTGCCCACAAAGTCAGTCACGCCCCAGCCAGGTTCTGGGTGGTTCATGGAGACCACGTTGCCCCACCTCGGAGGGTGCAGCCCACTGACTAGCTGTGGGGATAAGCAGGAAGCTGGAGCAGCAGGGACACCCAAAGATGACCACGGATGGGAGGACCAGACCCAGGCTGGGCCACGCTGTCCGCCTTGGCCTGTGGCTCCAGCTGTGGCTCAAGGGGGTTGGGAGCCAGGACCTCACTGACCATGACTCTCTACAGGGCCCTCGTTGTCCCTCAGGACTTGAAAAACAAGCCATTTCATCCTTATTTTGGAGAGATCCCGTTTCCTGCGGTTTTCAGCTGTTTGGGGACATTTTCTTTTTATGTTCAGAGTTTCACTCTTATCGCCCAGGCTGGAGTACAATGGCACGATCTCGGCTCACTGCACCCTCTGCCTCCCGGGTTCAAGTGATTCTCCTGCCTCAGCCTCCTGAGTAGCTGGGATTATAGGCGTCTGCCACCACCACGCCCAGCTAATTTTTGTATTTTTAGTAGTGACAGAGTTTTGCCATGTTGGCCACGCTGGTCTCAAAATCCTGACCTCAGGCGATCTGGCCACCTCAGTCTCCCAAAGTGCTGGGATTACAGGTGTGAGCCACGACGCCTGGCCGCTGGGGACATTTTCTACACAGTGGCTCCTCCTCTCCTGAGTTAAGCCTGTGGGCCTGACTTCATTTCCATCAACCATTGAGAAGCGACAGCCAGCCCTGCAGCCAGGCTCCCAGCAGCTGGGACCTGCCAGCCACAGTGGTGCCTGAGCCTAGGCACAGGCCGAGCCCACCCTCCCAGCTCCCAGCTCAGCCCCCAGCAAGAGGGAAGGCAGGGGCAGGCAGGCCCAGCCGCAGGGGCCAGCGTGAAGAGGCTGCAGAATAACACAGCCCGTTCCTCCCTCTGTGGGTGCCACTCCCTGCCTTACCTTCTCCTTGGGGGGCTTCTGGTGGGCGAGGAGCTTGTAAATGTTCCAGTTGTTCTCGAAGCTCCTGGAAAGGATTCGGGTCACACCATGCATAGCCCTCCAGCCCTGCAGCGTATAGCCACAGCACAGCCGTGACAGCCCAGGAGGTTGGTCACAGGCACACGGCCTGATGGAAGCTCTGCCATGAAGCAGCGGACACCACGCATGCCGGGCAGGGCACCTTCCACAGGCGGTGCAGGATCCCCCAACACAACACGAGGCTGCACCACCCGTGCAGCAAAGCCCGTGGCTGGCATCCAGCTCGAGGGAAGGTTGACCACCTTGGTAGCAGGTGGGGGCATGGATGGGAAACCAGACGTCCAATCCAGCCTGACCCGGCCACCAGGACACCTGCAGGAGGGCGTGACCCACACCCCACATCTGCCAGCCTTCCCAGCCCCCGCGGGGCCACCCCGTGTCCTGGGCTTGCGCCCACAGCTTCTCATCCCCTCGCCATGCCCAGATCCCTGTGACTGGGCCCTGCCCATGCTGCCGCCCAGGGTCTCCTGCAGCACCACACCTCCCAGCCCGCCTCCTGTACCACCCGCAGGCCCGTTCCTCCCTCGATCTTCAGACGCGGTGCCCAGAAGGACGACCCAGGCCAGGCGTGCACAGCACCACCGCAGCACGTGCTGCCTGGCACCGGGACCCAGGCAAGTAAGAGTGCAGGGGTCTGCTGAGGGGGCTTACCCGCCACGGAGCTGGATGGCCTCGTCAAACCTCTTATCATCCATGGCTTTCTGCACTTCCTTGGTCTTAAGGAAGAGAACCAGAACACAGGCTATGGAGGGCCCGGCCAGAACACCCATGGCTACTGCCCTGTCCAGTGGGACCGACGAGGGCAGATCTGGCCGGCATCTCCTGACCCTGGCCCAGGCCTGGCAGCCTCTCCCTGGGAACAGTGGTCACCACCAAGGCCAGCTCTTCTGGGGCTGGTTGAGGCCAAGAGGCCCTACCCTGCCCCCAGCTGCCCTCTTCTCCTCCCAACAGTCCCAGCTCCAGGCAGGGCCACTCTGCCCCCGTTGCAGGCCTCCAAACCCACTGAGCCAGGGCTTGACCAGCACCCACACCCAGCCTCCTGGCCTCTGCCCTCCCCATACCTCCCGTCCCGGGGTCCCTGCTCCCCACACCTACCCTCCCGGGATCCCTGCTCCCCGCGCCTCCCCTCCCGGGGTCCCTGCTCCCTGCGCCTCCCCTCCCGGGGTCCCTGCTCCCTGCGCCTCCCCTCCCGGGGTCCCTGCTCCAGCCACCCGTGTCCCCCATCAACGGCCCAAGCTCCTCCCAGGGCTCCACTCTGATCACCGGCCCCTCCTCCTCCGTCCCATCCTAACCCCAACTCCCACCACTGCCCACAGCAGCTCAGTGGCCGAGGACCCATGACTTCCCCTGCTCACCAGACTCCCTGCAGCTCCAACACACCTCTTGGGGACCGTCCCAGCTCCCACGTCCCACCCGGGGATGTGCTCACATCCCCCTCCCTGGAGGCCTGAGATGCCCTGGGCCAGCCACGAGGCCCTGCCCTCCGGTGCTTACGGTGCTGAGATCCCCAGAGAGCAGTGGGGCCTGCGAGTGGGGATTAGGGAGGGACCAGGCGGTTCTGATGGGGGGACCCAGGGCTTACCATCTGCACGCACTCCATGAGGGGCAGCCGCACTGACTGGTTCCCCGAGAGGCTGACCACGCAGGCCGGCGTGTCAGGGGTGGCCTCCAGCAGCGCCATCACCGCCTCCATGCCCATCTTGCTGCTCTGTGGGGAGGGGTTCAGGCTGGCACACCCACTTGGTCCCTCTACCCCAAGACACATGCCTGTCCTCTGCAGATGCGCAAACCCCAGCTTCCAGAGCCCCCCACGCTGACGGAAGCTTCCAGAACAGGTGGCACTAGAGATGGAAACGTGTCTGACCAGCGTTCACGACGGCATGCTGGACCCCGTTTCAGTGTCTTCGCTGCCCTGCCGGGAGGCCCAGGCTACACTGTGGGCTGCAGGATGCCATGTGATGCAACCCACCCGCTGTCGCTCAGTGTCATGGCTGGGCACACAGGCCACGTCCCCAGGGCCCGTCCGCTGCGATGGTTCCTCCCACGGAGGCCCTCATGTCGTGACTTCCCTGGTGTGTGTCCACGCCAGCCACGGGGATGGGCAGTGGACACATCCAGGAGCTGCCCGCTAGGGACACACTGCAAAGGCAGGCCCCAGCCCCACCCCGGGAACTGGCCACAGTGGACAAGAAAGCCAGGCCTGCAGTCGCCGTGGCCGTGCCATGACCACCGGTGGCCTGCCCTGTAGCAGCCCAGCAGCTGGCCCCCCGGGGCCACAGACAGCCCTCCGGGATCCACACAGGTTTCTTCATCTTGCACGTGAGGCACAAGCGGCACCTTATTCCGGGCGGTCTCTCCAGGGTGGTGTTTAGGGAGCAGCCTCGGAGACACCCCCATGCAGGCTGAGGCTCCTTGGAAAAGTCCAGGTTCCCACTGCGCATGCTCGGTTCCCCGGACCCCTTCGTGGCACCCAGTGGGAATACAGGCTCCGTGGCACCCAGTGGGAATACAGGCTTTGTGGCACCCAGTGGGAATACAGGCTCAGGGAGCACAACGCTGATGCTCTGGGTGACAGCCGCTGGGACTGCGGGTGATCAACTGTCCTTTGTTTCAGAGCTGGCATCGGGCATCCAAGACACTGGCTGGAAAACCCTGCAGCCTGCAGGCTGGGAGCGCATGGCTGGCCCGGTCACGGCAGCAGCATTTCCGCCACCCAGGCTCGGCAGCCGTGGCTGGCTTGCCCTGATGTCCCAGGCCCCTCAAGAGGCTCTTCTGAGTGAGCCTGAGGCCGCACAGAGGGGACAGCAGCTGCCTGGCTAGGTCGGCGGGGTCTCTCTCTGAGGAAGCGTCCCCTCGGTACAGTGGCCCCCGTCCAGCTCCGTGGGTTGCCTGGGAAGGCTCAGCTCAGCACAGGAGTCACAGGGCCAGGTGCAGTCACAGGGCTGGGCGCAGCCATCTGGTCTCCCTCAGCACAAGTCCCACCTGCCTGACAGTCTGTGGCCCTGCCTGAGAGGGTGACCCACCCTCACACACAGGCATTTTGCCTTCCATGTGGCCTTCCTGGCCCCAGACTCATTCCATTTGGCACAACTTGATTCCCATTTTGCAGAGGACAAAGTGAGACCCAGCAGTGATCAGGACCAAGGATGGCGAGGCCACGCCAGACCCCGAATGCTCCCTCCCAGCACCAGCCTCCCAGACCGTGACGCCGCGGGCAACATGGGCACCACCCTCTGCCCACCCAGCCCCTCTCCCAGGGCCTGTCCCTGGCCACTAGGAAGGTCTGTGGCCCTGACTGCTGCCACGTGGGGCTGGAAGGGGGTTGGGGGGTAGAACGGCCAGGAGGCACAGGCTGGCGGGGGGCCTCCCATGGTCCCCAGGTCTGAGTTCCCTACACCTGCAGGGGAATGGAGAAGTCAGGCCTCAGTTTCCCCCAGGAGGAGCAACAGCCTGAGGGACCACCCACCCCACACACCCACTCACACACACTGAAACACACACCCACGAGGACCACGCATCCCCCATGCATACCCCCCACACACAGACATGGACACTCACCCACATGGACACAGACTCACCCACAGCCACATGGACACAGTGCACGTGCCACACTCGCGTGCACACTGCCCACATGCACAGACCACGCTCACCCACACACATACACAGGGCAGGGTGATGGCCACTTACCAGGACTCGGTCGAAGGCAGAGGGCGTCCCTCCCCGCTGCACGTGGCCCAGCACAGTCACACGGGTGTCGAAGCCCAGCCTCTGAACCACCAACTGCAGGAGAGTGGGAAGGACCAGCCCTGAGCCCCAGCCCACATGGGCTAGAGGAGCAGGGGTTCTGCCCAGTGGCCACCCCCAGGCCCACACGCACGTCCTTCACATAGCTGGACGAGATGGGCTTCCCGTTGCGGTCGATGGCACCCTCAGCGATAATGATGATGTTCAGTCGGGACCCGCGGCTCCGAGTCTGGGTCAAAGACACGACAGGGCTCAGCTGCCATGTGGGAAACCTGCCCCGGGCACAGCCCCCAGGCGCCAGGAGCCCTCCCTGAGGCCACCATCCCCAACCCACGTGGGCCAGGGCACAACCCCCATCCAGCAGGAGGAAAGGAGGCCTGGAGCGCCAGGGCAGAGACCACGCTGGGCCCACTAGGACCCCCGCCCTCCTGGCAGCGGTGAACAAGAGGACTCTGCCCGAAAGCCTGGGAAGGGCAGCAGGGGAGGAAGGGGACCCTTGGGGCTGGGTCCAGCACACACACAGCTGGGGCTGGGCCCTTGTGTCTGGTGAAGCCTTCCAGGCGGGAAGACACACAGGGCTGCAGCTCCGTGGGGCACAGGGCAGAGGGGCCTGCCCGGGGTAGCCTGGGCTGCTTGTGACTCCTGTGAGCCTCCATCTGCTCATCCTTAAAACCAGGGGCCTCACGTCGCTGCCACCAGCCAGGGCTCCCCGGACACCCTGCACCCTGAAGCCACTGTGGGTCCACGCTGGTGCACATGGGACACACCATCCCCTCTGCCAGCCTCAGGCTGCTGCCTCAGCACCACACACCAGCCGCGGCCCAGCTCTCTGGGAACTGAATGGGCTTCCAGCCTCCACTTCAATGACCCAACAGACATTTGTGGGACTCATTCTGAGCCACAAGCCCCTTGTTTGCCCTACCACAGGCCACAGAGCCTCCAACAGGAACAGGGTGGGAGCAGCTCAGACAGGGCCCGGGTGCGGTGGGAGTGGAGGGCTCCCTGGAGGAGGTGGCGCCAGTGCAGGTGAGGTCAGACACCCGGAAGATGGGCTGCAGGTACAGCAGGAAAGCTGCGCCACCCTCCCTGCCCCAGCGCACCCTGGGTGGTGGGCAAGGCGGGCACCCGCATGTTACAGGGGAAAACAGGCTCTCAGCGAGAGAGCAGGAAGGAACCAGGTGAGCCGACCTCGCATCCAGGCCACTTCCAGGAGGGCCCAACCTGAGTCACAGACATAAGCCAAGACCGAGGTCGCCACTGCAGCCGGGCCCCCCCGGGTGAAGTCCCTGCCCTAGGAGAACAGGCCCCTCGCAGGACCTGCACCTCGGGCCAGCCTCGCCTGTAGGGTTCTATCTCTGCCCAGCCCCTGGGCTCCACTGGGGAAGGTTCCAGAAGCCAGGTCATGACCCACGGTCTCTCCCACTGCCCTCGGCAACGCTGTAGAGCCACGCGGAGGTGGAACCAGTGTCCACACAGATGGGAGTGATGCTGCCACCTTCACATGTGGACAGGGATACCTGTCAGCCCCAGACCCACCCTGTGCCCCCAGGGCTGGCTCCAGTGGTCCTGCCTCAGCCTCAGAGCACAGAGGACAGAGCTAGAGCCATGGGGCCCCTGGGCTTGCCCTGCACGGTCAGGCGTGAGCGGAGGACAGACTGAATGGCCCATGCCTCTGGTCCACCACTGAGCCGAGCCCCGCCCCGCCAAGGGGCCAACCTGTCCTAGTTGAGGGGTCTCAGGGTCCATAGGGCAGTGTCAGCCTGTTCTAGGCCAGAGTCCCCAACTCTACCCCAAGGGAACCAGAGGGCAGCATTCCAGGCACACCCACTCCAGGCACCCCAACTCCAGGCACACCTCTCCCGGCCAGGCACCCCCCATCCCTCCCAGAGGTGGTCTTGGCCTCCCAGCAGCCTCCCTACCCTCTCCTGTCTCCAGAACCTCCTGTCCACTGTGGCTACAGCCACTTTCGGACACATCTCTCCAGCCTAGAACCCATCCCTGGGCCCTGACTGCCCTCAGGGGAAGGCCCTGCTCCCCCGCTGGCCCAGCTCCTGGCCTTGCCACCCCCAGGGCCCTGCTGTCTGGACCTTGCTGGGACCACTCATCCTCACAACCAACCACCTCCCGCTGGCCCAGGCTCAGCCGTCCCACCCCAGGAAGCAACCTCACCGAGCTCCCCACACTGACCATGGAGCTGAGCCTGGGGCAGCAGTGGCCTGAGTGACCCCCTCTGCCTCCTGCCCACTGAGGGCGGGATCACAGGTGCCTCACGGAAGTCAGCCCCGTAGCCCCTACTCCTTGCGCGTCCTGCCCGGAAGGGCACTGCAGCTGCTGCTGAACCCATGAGTGATGTATGAGTTGGTCAAAGTTGGTCCCAAAACCCCAGGGGCGCTACCCAGTGCCCCAGGACACCTGCGGCCCTCAGCAGGCTGGACAGCACCCACCTCACCCAGCCTCTCGCACATGAAGTTCTCCCAGCCGTCCTCGGGCGGAGCCTCAGGGATGAACAGCCAGTCGGCCCCCGAGGCCAGTGCAGATACCAGTGCCAGGTACCTGGAGGAGTGAGTGCCCGCCTGCTCAGAACCCCCGCCCAGTCATTGAGGGCAGCTTCGCCGTCCCCGGAGGCCCGACTCTGGGCCACAGCTTCGCTGTCTCTCCCGGCCCCCGCCCGGCTCTCTCACACCCACGGTGCTAACTGAACCCTGGAATAAATATGCCACACCTGTTGCTGCGGTCCCCAGCAGCACCCGGCCCACCCCTGCAGGCCAGGAAGACCCTCCTCACCCGCAGTGCCGGCCCATCACCTCCAGCACGAAGGTCCTTTGGTGGCTGCGGAGATGGAACAGGAGGAGGCATCAGTGCCAGCCACACGGCCCTGCCAGCCCGATTCCCTGCGGGGGTGCCCAAGGGACCCGGTGGATGGAGAGGCAGGCAGGGCACAGCCCCTTCTCGTGCCCACGCTCTGAGCTGAAAGATACCCTGGGCTCCCTCCAGCCTCTGGGCTGGTTTCGACCGATCTGCTCCAAGTCTGAGGGTCATTTGCTGAGCCCAGGCCTGGCCAGCCCAGGACTTCCTTTGGGGGGCATCACAACCCAGGGCAAGCAGCTGCCCCTCAGAAGGGGCTGCACAAAGGCCCCCCGCAGCCTGGCAGAGTGGGAGTGGAATCTGCTAAGCATCTCCCGAGCTGGGGGCTGAGGGCGGCTAGCCTGGAGGCTGGGGCTACCAGAGTCCACTGCCCTTGCGGATGGCCGTCACCCCGAGGCCACCTCACCACCGTGCAGGGAGGAGGGGCCCTGAGCTGGCAGCTGGCACCAGCCTCCCTCACCTCTGGGCAGTGGTGGTGATGGCATCGATGACCTCCATGATGCGGTGGAGGGCCGAGTCCGTGCCAATGGTCATGTCAGTGCCGCAGAAGTCATTATCGATAGAGCCCACCAGGCCCGCGATGTTCAGGTGCGAGTAGGTCTGGGCTGTGGTCTCTGAGATCTTACCTGGGCCAGGAGCAGCAGGAGGGCCTGGCTGAGGCTCCACTAGCCCCACCACAGGGCCAGAGACCCCTCTCCTGCCACCCTTTCTCCCGCATCCCAGGCGTGCAGCCTGGCAGGGGCCCCGGAGTTCCAAGCTCAGCCTCCTCCCATCCGGAACCCTGCAGCAGCACGGCTGGATCCGCTGGAGCTGAGCGCAGACGGGGGACCTCTGGGGTGCCTCGCAGAGTGGCCAAGGCCTCACCTCAGGGTCCTCCACACGAGGGACACGGAACAGACAAGGCTCCAAGTGGCCACTTTCCAAGCGGCAATCTCGGTCAGGACTCCGTGTCTTAATGTCACCCCAACTTTAACTCTATTTCTGCAAACTGTGACCACGCCTGTCCAGAATCTCCCTCGGGTCAATCACAGAGACTTGTCCACGGGGCGTAGAGTGAGCCACGCCGGCCTCCACCAGCCCCAGGCACTGCCCGGGTCGCCTCCCTGAGGCTTGAGCCCTGACCTCCATCTCTGGGAGACGTCCCAGCTTGCACTGGCGGGCGCCACTCCGCCCTGGCCAGCGGCCAGACAGCCCCTCATCTGCCTCGGGGTACCCAGGACTCCCTCCTCCCTCTGTCCTGCCCATTCCCACGCCTGGCAGCAGCGGCCAAACAAAACCCCAGGGCCTCCAGTGCGCCGGGCACAGACCCACCTTCCGCCACCAGCTCCTCCAGCAGGCTGCCCCACTCGCTGCGGAAGATGTTGGCACCCGTGAGGCTGCCGTCCCCACCGATGACGCACAGGTTAGTGATGCCGCGCTGGACCAGGTTGTAGGCCGCTGTCCGGCGCCCCTCCCGGGTGGTAAAGGCCTTGCAGCGGGCGCTGCCAATGATAGTGCCGCCCTGCACAGAAGAGGGCAGAAACTTCAGGGACGTGGCAGGCAGCAGACAGCCCTTGGGGATCATCGGAGGGACCCCAGGACTGGGCAGCAAGGGGACTGGCGGACCCTGCAGAGAGAGGCAGAAGCCCCAGGGTCTCTGGAAACCTGAAGTGGCCCCACCTCCCTGGGCCTTTCTCCTTGGACAGGCAAAGAGGAGGACGATGTCCTTCCGGCCCTGGGCTCGGGAAGCCCCAAGGTAATAGAGTGGAAGGCTCTGGAAACCGGAAAACACAATACACACTCACATGCATAGGCCGCTACACACGTGTGTGCCCATGTGCACACACAGGGCCTGCACCAACTCAGGGAACTGGCCGGGGCCTCCAGGGCACGAGCCGCAGCAGCTCCAGGTGTGCTCACTCAGCCCCTTAAAGCCAGCCTCAGCCAGGGCTCCCCCAGGACCCAGCACCACCATATCTCCAGGCCCTCCTGGCCCCTGGCAACCCCAGGACCCTATGACCCAACAACTCCATGGCAGCAGATGACAGGGTCGGCCTGAACCGGAGCCCCGTGGGGTGCGGCACGTGTGTGTGTGTGACTCTGAGTATATATGTCTGTATGTTCCTGTATCTGTGTCCCTGTGTGTGCATCTGTGTATCTATGTGTGTATCTCTGTATTTACGTGTCTGCATGTGTCTATCCCTGTATCTGTCTCCATGTCTGTGTGCATCTGTGTCTGTGTGTGCACGTGTCTGTGTGTGTGTGCACGCATCTGTGTCTGTATGTGTGCAACCGCCTGTGTGTCTATGTGTGCACATCTGTGTGTGCGCACACGTCTGTGTACGCCTGTGTGTGCACAGGTCTGTGCGCGTCTGTGTGTGCGCGCATCTGTGTGTGTGTGCGTGTGTGTCTGTGTGTGCGCATCTGTGTGTGTGTGTGTCTGTGTGCATGTCTGTGTGTCTGTGTGTGCAGGTCTGTCTCTATGTGTCTGCAAGTCCGTGTGCACACATGCATCCGCGTTCCCGGGCCTCACCAGCTGGATGATGTTAGAGACGCTCAGCCAGTTGGCCTGCTGGATGTTCTCACCTCCCTCCACGAGGCCCTCGTAACCCTGAAATCAGAGTGGGGCAGGCATGAGATAGGGGACCCCATGGCGGCCGGCAGCATGTGGTCTGGGAGCAGGACTTTCACCCCACCAGCAGAAAGCTGGCTCAGGGGGCTGACTGTGAGGCCCTACCACTCCCAGGGCCTGGGGTAATGGGGTCTGGGTGCCCCACAGGGGGCTCGACACCCTCTGCACGGCTGCTGAGCCCGTGTGTCCCAGGATGTGACTCCTGTGGTGAGCTGGTGAGCGCTTTGGTGCAGGGGCCTGTCTGAGCTCCCTCACCCCACCCGGATCCACACAGGCAAGTTCAGCGCCCCGAAGGCCCCAGCGGAGCCCGCCATCCAGCTCCTGAGGGTGCATCCCAGGTCTGCCTGTTCTGAACGTCCTAGAAACGACACCACAGAGGCTGCTGTGTGTGGCTCCTTCTGTCCCCGCTGGAGTCCTCCTGGGCGTGTGGCCAGTGGGGTGCTCCCGCTGTGTGGCGACCGTGTGAACAGCCCGGGCTACCATCTGCCCACCACAGTGGGCAGCTGAGAACACACACACCTCCCTACAGGGATGCGCCGGTGTTTCAGGCAGGTCCCCGCCTGAGGGGGCTGCTGGGTCCAGTGGACCCAAATGGCCATCGCCCGTAGGGCCGGCAACACCCCAGGCAGGGGCTCAGGCTCCGCGTCCCGCCACACTGGCCACACCGGGCCTTCCATCCGGTGCCATGGATCTGCCCCTCGTGCGGTTCTACCTGGGGTTTCCCAGACTGGACCTGCACAGCCTCCATGCCACATGCCCGTTTCCTACTGCACGCCCAGCCCTTTCTTGTTGTTTGAGGGGAGGGGCCCTCATGACTGTGTTTCACTAAGGGTATGGAGAGAAGGGCGGCCTCCTCCCTGCAGCCCCCGGTCCCTCCATGCGTCAGCAGCCTTCTCCGGGCCGTGAGGTGAAGCAGTGAAGCAGCCATTCCTTGGCCGGGGCTTCTGCTCCTCCCTCTGCCTCCTCCCCAACCGGGTGTCAGGGCCCTGGGGGCCAGGAGGGCAAGTGCCTCAACCAGGCAGGGGCTCAAGGGACAGTGCACGCTGCGGGGCACGTGAACATCCCCACTCTGGCCATGGCAGGCTCGCAGCCTGGCAGCCTCCCTTCCCCACCAGCTGGCTTGGAGGACAGCTGCTCCACCCCATCTCAGGGGCTGATCTGAGGGACCACAGAGCTACTTCCTCTGGCTCAGGCCAGGCCAGCCTGGCCCCCTGTGGTTGTACCAGCCCTGAGCCAGGCACAAGGAAAACAGGAAAATGATTCCAAACCCACAGCCCCACCTGAGCAGAAGGCCACCAAACACAGATCTGTCTGCAAAACTCAGGACCCAATACAGAGCCCAGGTGCCAGCCAGGCCCCTGCTCCACTGGGCAGAGGGGCAGGCAGGTGTGGCCAGCCCAGGAGTCCCCAGAGACCCCACAAGGTCAGTGGTTCAGGTCTGCTGGAATCAGTCTCAGACACAACCTCCTCTTACCCTTGGAACCTTCTAGAAGAGGTTTGCCCCTCTCCACCCACTTCTTCTCCGTATCTGTCCTCCTAGGCCCAGCTCACCCCTCCATCCCCTCTCGTCCCGTCCCCTCCTCTCACCCCTGCAGGCCTGGACCCAGGCTCAGGGCCCTCCCCACTGTGCTCTGGGCTCTGCCTGGGAGGATAAGAGCAGCCCGGTTATGAGCCCTCCTTTGTGTCAGAACTGAGAAGGGTTTTCACCTCCAAGGCCACCCTCCCTTTCTGCCCTAACGACATCCCCAAGAAGAAGCGATCAGTCTCCCTGCTGAAGGAAACCAGTGCTGGGCTCAAAAACCCAAAATGCATGCAGTCTGATGTGAACGGGCGCAGCCACAGGTCTCCCTGACCTCCCCCTCCTGCCTCTCGACCCTCTGCCTCCTCCAAGCTCGGGATGCAGCTGCTCCCTGAAGCCCCCGCATCTGCCTAAAGCCCACAACTGCTGGGGAAAGGAACAGTGACTGCCAGTCCCCCTCCCTGAGTTTCCATGCACTGAGGTCATCGCAGGAAGAGAGACCTGTGTCTGCCAACACACCTGGGCAGGTAGTCACCAGGGCCAACAGACGCTGTCCAAGCCCATTGAATCCTCTAAAAACCATTTATGGCCGTGCACGGCGGCTCACGCCTGTAATCCCAACACTTTGGGAGGCAGAGGCGGGTGGATCACCAGAGGTCAGGAGTTCGAGACCATCCTGGCCAACATGGTGAAACCCCATCTCTACTAAAAATACAAAAAACAGGGTGTGGTGGCGGGTGCTTATAATCCCAGCTACTCGGGAGGCTGAGGCAGGAGAATCACTTGAACCCGGGAGGCGGAGGTTGCAGTGAGCCAAGATTGTGCCAGTGCACTCCGGCCTGGGGAACAGAGTGAGACTCTGTCTCGAAGAAAAAAAAAAAAAAAATTTCCTCCCCCTCTAGAATCATCCAGGCTGCCCATGTCCCTTTGCCCTGGGAGAAGGGCAGGTCAGCATCTTCGCCCCACCTCTCCACGCCTGTTCACAGTGAACGCCAGCACCTTTGCTCTATTAAACCGGTTGCCTTTCGCAAGTAGATTTTTCCAAGAACCTTCGCAGGATGGAGGGGAAGTCCCCCCGGGCCGCTACAAAAGAATGTCTCACCTCAAAATCTACCTCTTAGATGTGGATGTTTCTGACCTAAAGCCCACTAGGCAGCAGGTGCAGGGAAGCTCTCAGCCTTGCCTCCCTTCCAGAGGAAAGCAGCACACAGCATCCCAAGACTAAGGCTCCTCCTGTTCCCGCCTGGACGGGACGTAAATGCCCCTCAGAACCCTCCGCACCCAGAGACAGCCCCAGGACCTGCGCCCACCCCCTTCATTCCTTTTCCCATAAACTCACTCTCCCGCATTCCCCCACCTCCGAGGGCCCTCACACTGCGTGCCTGTACCCCTCGGCTTCTCCAGGCGCACTGGTCTCTGCTGGGGCTCTGCAGAAGCCAGGACTCCAGGCACGGCCAAGTGCCTCTTCTCCCCTTTTCCAGGACATACCCTGCACTGATGAACTTGTTTTCTGTCTTTTGCCACAGGAGTCTGTCCCAACCACGAATGTATGGGGGTCAGGAAAACCCTAATTTCTGCCCTTTGCCACTTAGAAGAAACTGGAGGTCGAGCAGGTGGCAGGAAGCTTCGTAGGGACACAGCCCAGCCTGCCTGGAGGGGCCCCCACACCCAGCTCCCCAGGGCTCTGAGACCTGCTTCCCAATCGACACTGGCAGGGCCCCAGCCCCACCCCAGCCTGGCCACAGGGAGAGGAGGGGCCAGCACAGACTGCCCACTCACTCATCCACTCACACAGTCCTGCAGAGGGTGGGCTGGGCAGGTGGGGCCCAGGTGGGGGCCAAGGTGGGGAACTGGGACCCAGGGCAGTGAGCAGTGAGCGGTGAGCAGTGAGCGGAGTGGGGCTGAGCGCCTGGAGCTGTAGAGCTGCTACATTTTATATAAACAGCTACATATTATGTAAAAAGTGGTAACAAAATAGCAAAAGGCCTTGTGCAAAACCATCAGACAAGAGCGTAGCCTGTGCCTGCATGGTGTGGTCCAAGTGTGTGAATGTGCCCGTGTGTGCGCACGTGTGAGTGCAAGTGTGCATGTGTAAATACCCAGGATGGAGGGCAAGCACCAAATCTCCCACGGGGATGGGGCTGAGGCAGGGGGGCATCCGCCGCTCCTACGGGAACACAATGAACATGGACACAGCAGAGCTGCTGCCAGGGGCTGTTCCTCAGGTTTGGGTGGTGAGGCAGGAGGCTGGGGAGGACAAGGGCAGAAATGGTGAGGTCCCTGGCCCCCACTCACAGAGGCCTCGGGGCAGGACAAGGGCCCAGGCTACGGGTGTGGTGGGTGGGGCCTGGCCCAATTACTGTAGGCAGGGCCTGGGCTCCCTCTCCACCCAGCTCCTTCCCTGCCCCCAGGCCCGCCCCCTGCACCTCTGAGCCTCCAGCCAGGCTGAATCCCCGAATCAGCAGGTCTCTTCTTTCTGCAGATGCCTTTGGCCTGGCCCCAAGCTCCCCCTCGCACTCCCCAAGACCAAGTACCCATCAGCTCCTCCAGGCCAGGACCACCCCGTCTCCCAGACCCACACTGTTCCGTGACCCACACAGAACATACCTCGGCCTGTGCCTCAGGAGGCCCCCACTCCCTGCACACACACAGCCCTCCTTGGCCTTACCTCATAGATGAGGAAGACTTTGGCACCCACATAAATGCCCATGCGCGTCACAGCTCGGACAGCAGCGTTCATGCCTGTGGAGATCAGGGCAAACCTGTCAGTCTCACGCTGAGATGCAAGGCCCTGGACGCCCTCCCCATCTCAGAGGACAGGGGGTGGGGAGGCCCCGGACGCCCTCCCCATCTCAGAGGACAGAGGGTGGCGAGGCCCCGGATGCCCTCCCCATCTCAGAGGACAGGGGGTGGGGAGGTCCCAGACGCCCTCCCCATCTCAGAGGACAGGGGGTGGGGAGGCCCCGGACACCCTTCCCATCTCAGAGGACAGGGGGTGGGGGAGGCCTAGACACCCTGTCCATCTCAGAGGGTGGGTGGTGGGGGAAGGCCCTGGTTGCCCTCCCCATCTCAAGAGGGCAGGGGGTGGGGGAGGCCTAGATGCACTCCCCATCTAAGAGGGTGGGGATTGGGGGGAGGCCCTGGAGGCCATCCCCATCTCAGAGGGCAGGGGGTGGGGAGGCCTGGACACCCTCCCCATCTCAGAAGGCGCCAGGCTAGGAAACCTGAGGACCAGCCCTGGGCCCCCGGGTGGAGGCTCGGGCGAACCCAGCAGGCTCTAGGCTTCAGCTTCCGAGCACCTGGAGTATGGTGCCCAGAGATAAACTGGGTACATCCCATGCAGGGTGTGGCAACCAGGCGTGTGTGGCTGTCCCGAACACACCCCACCGCCCCAACCTCTGCCACGGAGCCCCCACACTCACAGGCCACGGGGTCAGGCCTTGACCACAGAGCAGGATAAAAAGTGGGCAGGTGGAAAAGAGGCCAGCACCTCCCACACCAGCACATTCAGACTGCAGCACGGGGATGGAAGGGCCCAGGGAGCACCTCTGGGCACTGAGGAAGGCACTCGCTGGAATGGGCATGGGCTCCTTCCTTTGCAATGAGATGGGGGAATAAGAACAGAGGCCCTCCGACCTTAGCCACCCTGGGGACAGCACTGCCCTGCCCCAGGGCCTCAGGCACCCTCACCCCCCAGCCTGGACATGACGCTGGTGCCACCAGGCTCTGAGGTCACCTCCTCTTTCCTGTCCCCTTGCCCTGGGCTCCCGGGACTGCAGTGAAATTCCCCATCCTGGCGGGGGCCTTGGCAAAGCCAGTTTCCCGGACAGGGACATTGACGGGGGAGGTGGCATACAGGAAACACTGGTGCTAATGTACCCCACACCTTCTTCCTGAGAGCTCCCAACTCAAAAGATATCCATAACTTCATACAAAAGGGGCAGCCAAGACCACCTGATCTTCAGAGACGAAGAACCCCAAGCCAGCGGCCGGGGTCCCCCCACTGAGTGGGGTCTGGGGCCGGGTCACAGGCCTGAGCGTGCCCTTTCCCCTGGGACCAGCCCTGCTCTTCCTGCCTCCCTCCCAGCACCCATACCATGCCCTCTATCCCTAAGCCATGCGGGTCCTCTGTCCCCAAGCCTCGTGCCCGTCAAAAGCCCCTGGCCTTCCCCCCTGCACTCGCAGAGGTGGAGGTGCTGACTTGCTGGAGGCTCCTGCCCAAGCCTCGGCAGCTCCCTTGAACATGGAGACCCCACGAGAGGACCCTTGACCTCTACCCTGGTTACAAACGCTTCTCATCCGCTCTCCAGCTTGACCTGGGGCTCAGCAGGAGGGAGCAGGTGTGAGGTGAGGCCCCACACCTTGAGAAACCCCAGGGATTGGCACACTGTGCAGGGTTCCCCTGTAGCAGCCAGAATATCTGCCACCATCCCCACACTACAGGGATCCAACAAGGTCCCAGAGGGAGGGTGAGGGACCTTCCAGAGCCCAGCAGGTGGCAGCAGTGGCAGGACGCACCCAGACCCATCCTCAGGTTCAGCAGGTGGCCCTCTCCCCACTCTCCCCACCCAGCAGCCGGGGGATCCCGACAGGGCAGGGGCTGGAGCCAACCCCGGCAGCCGTCCAGGAGGAAGCGGCACAGACGTCCGAACGGGCAGAACACAGAGCCTGCAGGGAGCTGGAGCTGCCCACACTGGCAGCTTCTCCGCTTGAGCAGGCAACCCCGTCTCTAAAGGAACAGTGCCTCCCTCACATCCCCACACAGATAGACACAGATAGGCGCGGGGCTGCTACAGCTGAAACGGGGACGGGAGCCCAGCAAGCATCCCACACACACCCAGACGGCCCAGCCCCATCCCAGACAGCTGAGCCCCCCCCAGACAGCCGAGCCCCCCCAGACAGCCGAGCCCCCCCCAGACAGCCGAGCCCCCCCCAGAC
>NC_037670.1:18767564-18847103 GCF_003255815.1 Theropithecus gelada
CCCCCTACCCATCCCAGACAGCTGAGCCACCCCAGACAGCCAAGCCCCCCTACCCATCCCAGACAGCTGAGCCACCCCAGACAGCCAAGCCCCCCTACCCATCCCAGACAGCTGAGCCACCCCAGACAGCCAAGCCCCCCTACCCATCCCAGACAGCTGAGCCACCCCAGACAGCCAAGCCCCCCTACCCGTCCCAGACAGCTGAGCTACCCCAAGCACCCGACAACCAAAAGCAGTTGGCAGAGCCAAGTCCTGCTGCCCCAGGCTGGGCTTCCAAGGCGGTGCTGTGACTGCAGGCTCCCCGTCCCCCACCCTCACCAGAGTCGGGGACAATGAGGGAGATCCACTCAGCCACAGCTGGCCGAAGCTAAGCCTCCGTCCCTCCCTCGCCCTCCCTGCAGACCTGGTCCCACCACAGGTCCAAGCCCACCTCTGGCAGGAGGCAGCTCAGGCAGGGCAAGGAGAGGGCGGGAGCAGCGCACCCAGGCCGCCGTCCAGCCACACAGCCTCTCTGGTCTCCCCAGCTCCAGGCGGAGTCTGTGTGCCACCGGGCGGGTCAGCCCAGGGTCACAGCCATCTCAGCAGCTGGCCTGGTGGGCTTGTCAGGGGGCCTGGGAATAGCAAAGGGGCTCCAGGGACAGGGATCGGCAAGAGTACCCCTCGCTTCCAAATGTCTTCAGGGCACTCCGAAAAATAAAAGCTGCTTTGACGCCCAGAGACAATGAAGCTGCCAAAACCCAGCTTTGTGTTAAGCCCTTGGGAGGAGAACAAAGTGGCCATGTCACAGGAAACTCTGGATTTGAGAACGGGACTGGCTGCAGCCTGAAGGAGGAAACGCTGGATTTTAGAACGGGACTGGAGTGGGTTTCTCTATCAACCTCACTGGAAGCTGTAATCTTCAAAAGGCCTTCTTAGTGGCCCTTTAATCGGCTTTTCTTTCTCAAAATAAACCCCAGGCAGCAGTCGCCAGCACCACGTAGTCAGAGGACAGGGAGGACGGTGGGCCTGCCGCTGACTACCAGCAGGTGACAGCCACCCCTGCCCAGGAAAAAAGGCTGGAACAAAATCGATGTCTGAGGTTGGTGCGCTGGTTCCCAGTGACCTTTCCTCACCATTAGCTCCCGGGCAAGAAAGCAGTGAGCATGAAATGGTCGCAAAGTTTAATGATCAGCTAAGGATGTAAGCATGAGCCTGAAGGCTCCAAACAGGACGCCACGATGTCAGGGAGGCGTGCGGGCCAGGGAGCTAAGTCCTCACCTGCAATAACAGGAAACCAACGTCCAAACACCCCGGCCAGGGAAAGGCAGGGCGTGGTATCCTCTGCAGGGCCAGAGCAGAGACAAACGGCCCAGAGAATTAAAAGTGCCCAGGCCAGGGCAAGATGAAGGTGGGCACAGGCAGGCCAGGTTGTTTTTTGTCAAGTCTTTTTTTTTTTTTTTTTTTTTAGACAGTCTCGTTCTGTCACTCAGGCTGGAGTGCAGTGGCATGATCTTGGCTCACTACAACCTCTGCCTCCCAGGTTCAAGTGATTCTCCTGCCTCTGCCTCCTGAGTAGCTGGGACTACAGGCACGCACCACCAAGCCTGGTTGATTTTTGGGGTTTTTTCTTTGTTTGTTTTTTGAAACAGAGTCTCGCTCTGTTGCCCAGGCTGGAGTGCAGTGGCTCCATCTCGGCTCACTGCAACCTCCACCTCCTGGTTCAAGCGATTCTCCTGCCTCAGCCTCCTGAGCAGCTGGGATTACAGATGTGTGCCACCACACCCAGCTAATTTTTTGTATTTTTAGTAGAGACGAGGTTTCATCATGTTAGCCAAGATGGTCTTGAACTCCTGACCTCAGGTGATCCGCCCACCTCAGCCTCCCAAAGTGCTGGGATTACAGGCATGAGACACCACACCCGGCCTAATTCAAATCTTCTAGCTACCTTTGCACGGGTTATTGTGCAAATAGACATCCTTGAACAACACCCTCCCCTGCTCAACAACACGGACCCCTGCCCAACAGGAAAGGCATGACCCAGAGCCACACAGAACAGGACTTCTGGGCTGGCTGGAAGGAACTTGCAAGGTGGCCTGTCTTGTCCCCAACCCCCTTTTTCACAGAAGGGGAAACTGAGGCCTGAGAAGTCCCAGGGCTGGGCAACACTGGCAGATGGTGAGACTGGCTGTTCTCATACATCCAACAAATGCAGACTTCAGCATCGGGGCGGAAAGTGCCTCCCAGTCCCCACTCTCCTGCTGCCCAGCTGACACAGAGGGCATAGAGCAGGGCACACTAGGCCATGGGCTTCCCCTTGCCCAGGGTCAGCCTTTCTAGGAAGGCAGTGGGGCCCCAAGAAGGAAAACAGAGCACCCACCATGGGAAGCCACACGGCGGCAGCAGCGGTGGCCGGGGAGAGCCCCGCAGACTGCTTTTAGGAACTCATGAAACAGAAGGACTCTGGTTCTGCCCAGAATGCCAGCTCCTCCCATCCTACTCGCCCCCATCATCCTCCCTGAATCAGCCCCAGCCCTCAACTGGGGAAGCGTGTGGAGTCCTCCTCCCTTGCAGAAAACCACCTGTTCCCTGTCCACGTGTGGGAGCCCGCACACAGAGACGCTGCAGTTGCCAGGGGCTTGGGAAGGGAGGACATTTACAGAGGAAGACACAGGACCAGCTGGGATGCCATGATCAGCCAGTAGGTGCACTGTGGGCACCCTCCCAGCTGCAGCCAGGAAGCACTGCCCACCCCATACCAGGCACTGGGGCCACGCTGGGCAGTCAGAACTCCCAGCTCAGATGGAGATGGGAGGCCCACCCAGCCGGCCTGCCCACAGGGTCAGGAGGGGCCTCCCATCTCCAGATCCTCCACCAGCATCCAGAACTGCCTGTCTGCCACTCTGGGTGCGCCCCCCGCCCCGCTGGCCCAAGAACCACCTGCCAGGCTTGCCCTTCAGTGACTTCCAGCGGGCCCCTGTTCTGTTTAGTCTGTGCGCAGGGCGGCGGGGGATGGGGGGACGGGTGCCACCCCAGGCTCCGAACCTTCCCAACCCTCTGCTGCTGATGCTCCCACTTTGCAGACAAGGAAGCTGGTTGGGGACCCTCTGTGTTTCAGGGAGCCACAGGGTGGGCTTTGGGGCTTCGCCAGCCTCACCAAGAAAGCGCCTCCCTGGTGGGCAAGCAGGCCAGCCCTGCAGCAACCCGTCTGCCCTCCAGACTCGGGCCCTTTCTTGGTCTAATATCATGGGATGGAGCTTCCTGAGTCCACCCTCCAAGGCCATGGCCCTCCTCTCCCACCTGGACCCACAACACACCAGGCCACGCTCCAGGACACTGCCAGTGGCCCTCCAAGGCCGTGGACCTCCTCTCCCACCTGAGCCCACAACACACCAGGCTACGTCCAGGACACTGCCAGTGGCCCTCCAAGGCTGTGGACCTCCTCTCCCACCTGAGCCCACAACCCACCAGGCCACACTCCAGGACACTGCCAATGGCCCTCCAAGGCCGTGGACCTCCTCTCCCACCTGGGCCCACAACACACCAGGCCACGTCCAGGATACTGCCAGTGGCCAGCAACAAGCAGTAGCTCCCACTCGAGCCACAGCAGTGAGAAGGTTCACAACAGGCATGGCTCAGCCAGGTCCGAAGGAGCGCCCTCTGCAGGCCGGGGTTCAGACAGCGACACCCACGGGCCACTCCTGCCTCCCTGGCTTGGTCCTGGTCAAGGCCAGCTTCCTCCTCCCTCTTCCTGGCTTCCAGATACGGAAAAGGAGGGTCAGGTGCCTGAAGCTGGCTGAGGGGGGTGTGTCTGCATTTTCTCAACCATTTTCTGAACTCTAAAAGACAGACCAGGCCCCGCTGTACAGCTTTGGGGTGCTGGCTGGGCCCCTTCCCAACCCAGCACCTCACTTCTGGTCTCGTAAATCCTCTCCTCTCTCCTCCTGAGGGTCAGGGTAGGTGGTGTCCTGTGCCACAGGTGCCACACTGGACATGTCAGGCCAGAGACACTGGAGGCCAGCAGGACCAGGCCTCCAGGAGGGAGAGTGCCAGGATACCACACCCCCAGGCCGGACCCCCACCCAGCTCTGCCAACTCCCAGTCCCCACCACCTGGGGCCTCCCCAATACCCCTGGAAAAAGAGTGACAATGGGGCTTTGCTCAAGGCCCCGGGCAGCTCATCTCCCCACCACCCTCTTCCCCAGCTAGACCCATACCGAAGGCCGCCGCGAGGGCCCCGAGGAGGCGGCGCGGTCCGGGGGTGAGCCCGCCCCCGCCCAGCCGGGAGGAGGTCCCGGAAACCCGCAGCCTGGCGCCAGCTCCCGGGAGGCACCGGGTCCCCAGGTCGCTTCAGAACCAGGAAGGACCAGGCTCTGGGGGCGGCGGGACCGGCACCCTCCGCTCACGTGGCCTTGGGGAATCCTCGCGGGGGTCCTGCCCCGCAGCCCAGAGTCGGACACACCCCCCGGGCAGGGCGCGGGCGGCGCCAAGACCCAGGCGGAGGCCGAGAACGTGGCCGGCCGCACGTAGGCCCGAGACCGCGCCGGGGCGGAGCGGGGGACGGACCCGGGGCTGGAGGCCGGGGCAGGAGGCCGGGGCTGGAGGGAGGCCGGACCGGCCCGAGAACCGGGTCCCAGGGCTCGGCGGGCGCTCCGGAGAGGCCGGGACGGAGGCGCCCCCCACCCCCTGCACCGCGACGCGGCCGGGACCCCCGCCCACCTTGCGCGTCGCCGCCGCTGGTCAGGACGCCGATGGCCTTGCCCGCGCCCGACGCCCGCAGCTTCTCCAGGTCCACCGCGGCCATGGCGGCGGCCGAGACCCGGGCCCAGCTCGCACTCCCGCCGCCTGCGCCGCGCCGCCGTCCCCGTCCCCGTCCCCGTCCCCGTCCCCGCCCCGCGCGCGCCCTGCGCCCGCCCCGCCCCGGGTCCGCCCCTGGCGCCTCCTCGCAGGACGGATCGCGGACGGAGCAGGAATCGGGCGCCCTCTGCCCGCCGGGGCCACCTTTCCGCTGTGCGTTTCTAAGCCTGTGCGATGTAACGCGGGCCCCGAGCAGTGAGACCCGGGGCAGAGCCCCACACCCCGCTGGTCTTGAGGATGTGGCCGGGACCAGGGCGGGGCTGCATCCAGTGCGTCCCTTCGCCAGCGCTGGGGCCCGGGTGGCACGTCTGGCCCAGCTTTGCGTCTCCGGAGGTTCTTTGCTGTCGGCCGCAGCCACCACCCCTCCCTGCCACCCAGGGGCCCTCAGGGCTGCCTTCAGGCCTCGGCAGAGGCCAAACCCAAACGGGGCGCTGGAAAGCAGCCAGCATTCCTCCCTCCGTCTCCCTCCTTTCCTTCCTTCCTTCCTCACATTTGCTGGGCCCTTGGGAAAGTCTTGGTCCCCGGGTCCTGGGGGTGCAGAGCCGGTGGTCGGGAGACCGCCTCCTGACCGCACGGTGTGTTCGGTTTGTGAAAGCTGAGCGGGCAGATCACTAGGATTTGTGCATTTTTCTCTACATACACGGTGGACATGGTGGCTGTGAATATCGACTACTCCTTATTTAATTGTGAAATGTTAGAAAACACGCCGAAAGACTGCGCAAGCACATATGCGTGGGCTAAAAGGCTCTAAGACACCTGTGTCTGACCCTGAGGCAGCCTTGGGCTGACATTTTGGGTCATTATTCTCTCCCTTTTCTTACAGCTTCATCGTGTGTGTGTGTGTGCGCATAAATTCTTAAACATACGTGATTTAGCCACAATGAGATGCCACCTGATACCCATTAGGATGGCTAGTATAAAAGAAAAACACAGGCTGGGTGCAGTGGCTCACGCCCATAATCCCAGAACTTTGGGAGGCCCAGAGGGGCGGATCACCTGAGGTCAGGAGTTCGAGACCAGCCCAGCCAACATAGCGAAACCTCATCTCTACTAAAAATATAAAAATTAGCTGGGTGTGGTGGTGGGTGCCTGTAATCCCAGCTACAAGGGAGGCTGAGGCATGAGAATCACTTGAACTCGGGAGGTGGAGGTTGCATTGAGTGGAGACTGCACCATTGCACTCCAGCCTGGGCAACAAGAGCGAAACTCCTTCTCAAAAAAAAAAAAAGAAAGAAAGAAAAATGCAGAAAATAATCACTGTTCCGAGGATATAGGGAGGCTGGAACCCTCGTGCAGTGTTGCTGGGGATGTGAAACGGTGTAGCTGCTATGGAAAACAGGATGGCAGTTCTTCAAAAAATTAAAAATAGAATTACCATGTGATCCAGCGATTTTACTCTGGGTATATACCTAAAGAATTCAAAGCAAAGACTCACACAGATATTTGCACACACATATTCATAGCAGCATTATTCACAACAGCCAGAAGGTGGAAGCACCCAGGTGTCTGCTGAGGAAAGCACTGGATGAACACAATGTGGTCGATCCATGTGCTGGAATATTATACAGCCTTAGAAAGGAAGCAGATTCCAGCACATGCTATAACATGGATGAACCTTGGGGCCACTGTGCTGAGTAAATTAAGATGGACACAAAAGGACAGATACTGTGTGATTCCACTTCCATGAGGTCCCTGGAGGAGTCAGATTCATAGAGACAGAAAGTAGAGTGGAGGGTACCAGGGGTTGGGAGGGGAATGGGGAGTGAGTGTTTTGTGGGGCCAGAGTTTCCATTCAGGAAGCTGGAACAGCTCTGCAGATGGCAGTGGCATGGTTACATGAGATGTGAATGCCACTGAAATTGAAAGTGGATTTTTTTTTTTTTGAGACGGAGTCTCGCTCCGTTGCCCAGGCTGGAGTACGGTGGCCAGATCTCAGCTCACTGCAAGCTCGGCCTCCCGGGTTCACCCCATTCTCCTGCCTCAGCCTCCCGAGTAGTTGGGACTACAGGCGCCCGCCACCTCGCCCGGCTAGTTTTTTTGTATTGTTTAGTAGAGACGGGGTTTCACCGTGTTAGCCAGGATGGTCTCGATCTCCTGACCTCATGATCCACCCGTCTCGGCCTCCCAAAGTGCTGGGATTACAGGCTTGAGCCACTGCGCCCAGCCAAGAATGGATTTCCTCTGTGGGGTATTGTTTTTGAGGCAGAGTCTCACTCTGTTGCCCAGGTTGGATTCCAGTGGCGTAATCATAGCTCACTGCAGCCTTGGCCTCCTAGCCTCAAGTGATCCTCCCACCTCAGCCTCCTGAGTAGCTGGGACCACGGGAGGATGCCACTACACCCTGCTAATTTTGTTAAATTTTTAGTAGAGAAGGGATCTCGCTATGTTGCCCAGGCTGGTCTCTAAGTCCTCAGCTCAAGTGATCCTTCTGCCTCAGTCTCCTAAAGTACTGGGATTCCAGGTATGAGCCACCATGCCTGGCCATTTGGGGTGTGTTTTTAGAAGAGAGCTAGGTAGTCTTTAGCCACGCTGAATTGAGCACTTCCATTGTGAACAGATCCATTCTACCCTAAGCCGGCAGCTAAGAGCCAGGCTAAAGATGGTGTAGGAAAAGCCACAGGTGGGAAGGGGTGGCAAGAGGAACCTCCTGTGGGGGGTGGGTCCCAGAGACTGAGCAGAACCTGTCCCTGGGACCCCTGAGAGGACCCCTGCCTGCAGGTGCCAGCCTAGCCTTCCCAGGAAGGGGAAGCTCTGCAAGCCCTGAGGTCCCTGGGAATTCGCAGAAGAGCTGAGGCCTCTTTGAATGCATCCTGAATCACCCAGGTTAGTATCATGGAGCGTGCGGGAGCTCCAGTTACAGGGCAGGCGGGTGAGGGGTGCTTTTAATCCACTTAAGATTCTGAGCCCAGAGCTCCAGCCTGATTTGCTATCTTGAGTCTAATCTTTCCCAGAAATACTGACCCTTCTGAGCCCAGCAGGCTTGCCAGTGTCCACCGATTCTCCACCTGGGTGTTTAGAATGCCCCGACCCGGAGCCGGCCAGTCCGGTAGCCCACGACGGCCGTAGGACTCAGCACGGCGGAATTCAGATCTCTTTGTTCATAAATTATTGACAATTTCCGAACAGTGACACCTGAGCAGAGACCAAGGGCAGGGCCTGCCCCTGAGGCCACCCCAGCCCCCGAGGGATTCAAACAGCTGCTGTAGGTGGTGGGGATGTTATGCAGAAGTACACACAACACTTGCTAACCTGACTCCGCAGGACTCCGGCTGAACTGGACTAAGTGGATCAGGGCTGGAGCCCAAGCCTGAGGCTTCATCTAGAAGAAGACTCAGAGGAGCCCGACCTGAGCTTGGCCAAGGAGAATGTCCGTCTCCCCCAAGGAGAATGTCCGTCTCCCCCAGACCTATGCGTCGAAGCCCTCGCCCCTCATGACTCGCAGTGGCACTGTGAGGTCTCTAAAGGGGTGGCTAAGGCTGGGCACGGTACCTCATGCCTATTATCCCAGCACTTTGGGACACCAAGGTGGGAGGATAAATCACTAGAGACCAGGAGTTTGAGACCAGCCTGGCCAACAAGGCAAAATCCCCCATCTCTACAAAAAAAAATTATAAAGCCAGGCGTGGTGGCATGTGCCTGTGGTCCCGGCTAGTAAGGAGGCTGAAGTAAGAGGATCTCTTGAGCCTGGGAGGTCAAGGCTGCAGTGAACCGTGATTGATAGCACCACTGCACTCCAGCCTGGGCGACAGAGCAAGATGCTGTCTCAAGAAAAACAAAACAAAACAAACAAAACAAACAGGGCGGGCGCGGTGGCTCACACCTGTAATCCCAGCACTTTGGGAGGCCGAGACGGGCGAATCACAAGGTCAGGAGATCAAGACCATCCTGGCTAACCCAGTGAAACCCCGTCTCTACTTAAAAAATACAAAAAACTAGCTGGGTGAAGTGGTGGGCGCCTGTAGTCCCAGCTACTCGGGAGGCTGAGGCAGGAGAATGGCATAAACCAGGGAGGCGGAGCTTGCAGTGAGCTGAGATCCAGCCACTGCACTCCAGCCTAGGCGATGGAGCGAGACTCCGTCTCAAAAAAATATATACATATATATATATATATATACACACACACACACACACACACACACACACACATATAAATTAGCTGGGCGTGGTGGCGGGTGCCTGTAGTCCCAGCTACTCGGGAGGCTGAGGCAGGAGAATCACTTGAACCCAGGAGGCGGAGGTTGCAGTGAGCTGGGATCACGTCATTGCACTCCAGCCTGGGCAACAGAGCGAGACACCGTCTCAAAGCAAACAAAACAAACAAAAACAAAGAGGGGCAATTAAGTTAAAAATGAGGCCATTAGGCTGGCTCTGATCCAGTCTGACTGTGTCCTGTGAGAAGAGGAGATGAGGACAGACACACACACGGATGACCCTGTGAGGGCACAGAGAGGAGACGATGGCATCTGCCAGCCCAGGGGAGGGGCCTCAGGAACCAGCCCTGCCACACCCTGACTTGGACCCCAGCCTCCAGGTCTGTGGGAGAATCATGTCTGTTATTTGACCCTCCGGCCTGGGGTCCTTTGTCACAGCCACCCTAGGAAAGGAACATGGGAGTTGGAACAGGCTGTGTAGACTGCTCTGTGGGCCAGCTTGGGCTGTGTAGACCATTCTGTGGACTGGTGCAGGTTGTGTAAACCGCTCTGTCGGCCGGCGCAGGCTGTGTAGACCACTCTGTGAGCCGGTGCAGGCTGTGTAGACGGCTCTGTGGGTTGCAGCCTGTGTAGACCACTCTGTGGGTTGGTGCAGGCTGTGTAGACCGCTCTGTGGGCCGGCGCAGGCTGTGTAGACCGCTCTGTGGGCCGGCGTGGGCTGTGTAGACCGCTCTGTGGGCCGGCGCAGGCTGTGTAGACCGCTCTGTGCACCGCAGCTGCCTGTGTGAACAGCCTGCCCGTGCGTGTGCTCAGATGCTCGGCAGCAGATGGCAGGCCTGTCACATGGGCAGACCTCGCTCCAGTGGCCGGAGGAAGGAGACAAACCTCCGTCCCCTCAGAGAGACAGCCGAGCACGGGGAAGGCCTGGTGTCTAAAGGCAGGCGGCAGGAGGAGCGTGAGGCTGTGGGGACGGCGGGGTGGGGGCGGCAGCCCGGCCACCCAGCAAGAGATAGTCATTCTTTTGCCGTTTTCTAATTACATTTTAAAACACTAAATGAACATGTGCTTATCGAGAGCAGCGGAGACTGCCGACTGCTGAGATGCACACACAAGCCCTCAAGAGGCCCCGTCCCCGCCTTCCTGGTCCTCAGCCCAGTGATTGCGGGGCAGAAGGAGGGGATTCTTCCATGCACTCTCCACCCACCCGTGCCTCTGAACGGAATCCTCGCGGTTTCTAAGGGAATTGAGCTGCGGCTGGTGGAGGAGCCCCCAGAGCCCCGTGCAGTTGGATGACGGGAGGGTAGGACCTCAGGGCTCAAGTCTAAAAGAAGAGCGGTGCAGAGTTTGAGGACAATCACGTGAGCGCAGTGGGAACTACCAACCCCCACGAAGGGATGCTGGGCCCAGGGGCAGGGTCCTCCTGGACCTGTCTGTAGAGGAATTCTGATGAGACTGGGGTTCCCGGGCCCCCAAGGTGAGACCCCAGGTGTCAGCAGAGCACTGGGCTGAGGGGGAAGGCTGGGTCCGTGCCTGGGAACAGGGGCCAGAGGACTTCATGGCCAGTGTGCATTTGGGGAGGGAGAAGGCTGTGGAGTGGCGGGCGCTGGGCCCTGATGGGTGGCGTGTCTGCAGCATCTGGGATCGCCCTGGCCAGCTCTCTAACTGTCCTGGATGCCACGGCCCCACCCCATCACCCCATGGGGACAAAGGTGGCTCCCTCTTGGGTGCCAATCCACCACGTTGACTTCTGATTGGCCCTCGTCACATGAACGGCTCCTGGTTTCCACCTTATCTACTGTGCCTAGCATGCCTAGCGTGAGAACACGTCAACCTGATGTTATCTCACAGCTAGAGGCCACGACGCAGGCAGTGGTCTGGCCGTCCTGGAGGGTCACCTTCGACTGTCTGCACACAGCACGTCCACCCTCCCGCTATGGGTCTGGGGAGCAGCAGTGCAGAGACCCACCTGTCTTGCAAGACCACGCTTCTGTCGGAAAGTGCCCTAGCAGAACACTGTCCACCAGCAAACTGGATTTGTCGGCCTCATTCTTTGTTTCTGGGCCCCTTCTTCAGCATTTGGGGGCCACTTTGTGTTTTCAGCCTTCATGGATCAGAGCCCCAGTGGCTTCTGAAGAGGGGGCCTTTGGCAAGCTCCAGCCCCGTCATCCTATCAGCAACTAACCCCCACCAGAGGCCCTGGCCAGGGACAGGGAGAGGGGCAGCAGCTCGGGGCACAAGGGCCCAGCAATGCAGGGGCCAGGCAGGGAGGTCCACCTCTCAGGTAGTCAGGGGCCGAGCCTCAGGGAGCACCCGCCCCCTGCAGCCCCCCACTCCCTGCTCCCCGGTGCATGCACACAGGCATGGCAGCCGGAGCCCGATCTATGGGCACCTGCCTGTGTCTGCACAAGCGCTGGTGTTCCCTGGCATGCACCCTGCTCCCACAGCTTTGCAGTTGCCAGGCGCGCCCCGAAGCTCCTTTCCTCCTCCGAGGAGGGTCCCTGTGACACCATCACATGCCCAGCCCTGCTCTGCCTGTTTCCTGCTTTGCAGCAGTTACCCCATCCAGGGCCACCCTTCTTCTTTACATGATCCACCCCTCCCACCAAAATGTTCCTTGGGGCCCCCCTAAGTCCCAGGAAAATACTCAGCATATGGAAGATGTATGATAAAGGTTTCTTGAATGAATGAATGAGTGAATGAATGAATGAGGAGGTGACATTGGAGCTGAGATGTCAATGATGGGGAGCCAGACTCAGAGCCCCAGGGGAGGGAGCGTCCAGGCAGAGGGAACGCCTAGCAAAGGCCAGCAGGTAGGAACAAGCTTGGCTGCTGGGGGAACGGAGGGAGGCCAAGAGCACAGTAAGGGGTGGAGGCCGGGGTTGGGGACCGGACCATGCAGGGTCTTGCGGGGTGTACAGCAAGGGCTTGGGTTTTGCTGGGGGGCAGTGGGAGGCATGGAACACAGCCTCGTGGTTTTGTTGGTGATCTCCTGCCTACAGGCACCCCATTCCCTTACGGCGAGCTCCCTTCCAGCCAGCTTGGCCAACACTTCAGGCACCAGGCACACGAATGCCCCAAACAAATGCCCCCACTGACAAGCATCTCGAAACCACAGGTTTTAATTTCCAGGCACATGATGGCTGGTGTCCCCACAAACACAGGGCTGTGTTTACAGCTGAGGACTGACAAGATGTGGCACTGTCCCCTTCTGGGTCCCAGCCGGCCGGCTTCCAGGGCTGAGGGAGGAGGTGTCTTTCTCGGCGCCCTCCCATCAGAGCTGCGTGTCCCGGCCGTCCAGGGTCAGGAGGGGAAGGGGGCCGCCTCGGCCAGTGGGCGGGCCATGCTCTGGATGGCCCACTGCAGGATGCCGTCAAAGGTGTGCTGCGGGACAGAGCAACTGTGAGAACCTCCAGGGGTGCCCCGCCATGGCCACAGGATCGTCCAACCTTCCCTCTAATTCAAAGGAGGGGAAACTGAGGCCCGAGGCCCCACGGCACAGGCCAGTCAGAGGAGGACCCCGTCCTGTACATTTCACCGCATCCTGTAAGCCCAGGGCACAGCCCCATGGCAGTTCATGGCAGTTCTGCCTCCTCGGGTGGCTCCTTCGGGGTTGGGGGTCAGGGCCGGCTGCTTCTCATTCTGTTCAGGAGCCTGATGTTCCCACAGGCCCCACAATGCCAGCAGAATAAGGCCGCCACCCTGGAGAGGCTGTAAGCCTGACCCTTATTTCTCCAGCTATATCCGGGGACCCCGTCCAAAGAAGCAGCTCCATTACCCAGCGCTGGGTCCCCTGGCCCACTCTCCGGCCCTGGGGTTCTACAGACATCTGCACAGTCACGGTGTGTGGGGCATGGCCACTGCACAGGGCAGGACCCCTGCCCCATGGTCAGCTGGGACCCCCAGGTGCCACGCCGGACACAGGAGAACCTGTGGAGGCTGGAGGAGCTTATCCTCTTGCCAAAAACAGATGAGGCTTTAAAAGTCACATTTTGCCCACAGATTCTACTTGCCCATCTTAGCATAGAAAGGCCTGAGTTGGGAGGGGCAAGCAACTCTCAGAGGGATGGGGCCCGAGACCCCCCCACTCCCACACCCCACCCTCCCTGGGAAAGTGGATCTTGGGCCTGGTGCTCGAGCCTTGCCTGCCAGGGTCCAGGCCCTTGGGCAAGGGGCCGTGTGGGAGCTCTTGTCCGGGAGGGGCTGGGGGTGCTCAGCAGCACTGGACTCCTGCCGGGGCAGGGGCCAGGGGGGCTCCTGTTGGGGAGTGCCAGGGGCCCAGCAGCGTTTAGGCTCCTGTGGGGGGCTGGGGGGCTCCTGTGGGGGGATGCCAGGGGCTCAGCAGCACTGGGGCTCCTGGTTGGTGGTGCAGGGACAGCCTGAGTTTCCATGGCTCAAGAGCAGCGGGGGCTGGCAGTCCTCAGTGTGCCCAGAGTGGGGGGCCTGGGTGCCGGCTGAGGCAGGGGAGGGGGAGTGGAGGAGCAGCAGGTGCAGCCGAGGCCAGGGGAGGCATTACCTCGCTCAGAAGGGACTCCAGGTCCTCCCTGTGCAGAGTGGGCTCGTGACTGGCAGTGTCATCCTGGAACCCAGGAAAGAGAAGAGGTCAACCCAACTCCCACAGCCCTGGTGGGGACACAGAGGCCACAGGGCCTACGGGCCACGGGGGTATTTCCCCTCCACACTGAGATGGGAATTCTTACACCCAGCCCCATTGGGGGTGAGGGCACAGGGCTACGTGGGCATGATGGGGCTGGGGCTGCCTGCCGAGGGTCCTGCTCACTGCCCACGGCCAGCTGCCCACGGCCCCCAGACAGCTTCCACACTGTGTGGCCTCCTGGGGAAAACGAGGGGGCTCAGGGAACCAGCAAGGAAGCCCCACTCTGAGAGGGGAAGTCTGAGGCCCAGAGAGGAAAGTATCTGGTCCATGCCACCCCCGCCCCCGACAAGCACCACCAGGGCCAGCCCACGCCATGGGTGAGCGGCCAGAGTGGGGGAAGGTCCCCAGGCGGGCACCCCCAGCAAAGAGGAGACCATATTAAATTGAACCCTGTGGAACTGCCCATTTGTAGCCCCAAACAGCCACATCCCAGCTCCTCCACTCGGGCGAACACTGGCGCTGCAAGGCCCTGCAGCCCTGCGTGGCTGAGGGAGGGGCTGTTCAGTCTGGAGGGGAAAGCCCCTGGATGCTCCCCTGGTCCTACGGATGCTTCCAGTGGGTGGGAGACCTGCTCAGGACGGGGTGTGGGGGCACACCCAACCACCCTGGGGGAAGGGGGCAGGCTGGGGACACACCCAACCACCCTGGGGGAGGGGGGCAGGCTGGGGAGGGGCCAAGGCCAGCCAGAACTTTTCCTCTAACATGGCGTTACATTTCACACCGCAATGAAAACACAGAGGTCTCTGCTGTTCAAAGACAGAACCCAGTAGGTTAATGACGAGGTACCCGCTGCAGGAGCAGCTGCAAGAAAGCTGCCTGGGGTTGGGGAGGGGCATCTGCATAGGGCACGGACTCCAGGTGGGTGGTGTGAGGAGGGAGGCTTCTAGAAGGAAGGGGACAGCGACAGCTGCGGGCCAAGCCACTGTTCCACAAAAGCCCCAAGGGCAGGGCTTGGTCTGAGGCTTGTGCCATGCCAGGCCAGAGCCTGCATGGCGGGGCAGCCTGTCACATGCCTGGGGAGGACCATGCTGGGGCGGGCTGTCACCTGCCCAGGGAGTACCATGCCGGGGTGGCCCGTCACCTGCCCAGGGAGTACCATGCCGGGGTGGCCCATCACCTGCCCGGGAGTACCATGCCGGGGTGGCCCATCACCTGCCCGGGAGTACCATGCCGGGGTGGCCTGTCACCTGCCCAGGGAGTACCATGCCGGGATGGCCTGTCACCACACGGTGTATATGGGGTGGAGGCAGAGCTGGGAAAGTGTGTGGGCCAGTGGAGCAGGTGGGACATGTAATCACCCCAGGATCCCTAAAGGCTCCTCCGTGGCTGGGATGTGCTCAGGAGGCCTCTGCTGGGGACAGTCAGGGCAAGAGGCCACCACCCCTGAGGCTCCTGCAGCAGTGACTCAGGCCGCCCCCACAGCCAGCTCCAGGGCAAGCCAGGCCGCCCCAGCAGTCAGGGGTCCCCCCACCACCCGGGTCCTCTCTGACAGTAGAGCAGGAGGAAAGGAAGAGCTACTGGCTGGACCCAGGGTTGCTTTGCCTCTCTGAGAGGCTCCGGCCACACAATGGGGTGGATCCTGGCCCCAGGGAGGACTGCGGGTGAGACTGCCTGGAGGGGTCAGACGGGGTTGGGGCTTACTCTTGCAGGCCTGGCACTCCTGCTCTCCCCTCACCCCACCAGGGCACCCTGGTGAGACTCTCAGGCCTCTGCTGTGAGGCGGCCACACAACCAACCGTGATGTCAGTCACCAACCCTGGAGGCAGCTTCCTTTTAACTATATTTAAGTTGCCAAAAAGAATTAGGTTTAAAGGGAAATTATTGTCTACAGATAATGACCACATGGTCAGTGTGTATGGTGCAAACCCTCGAAGCTGGCACCCAGGGTTTGTCCTGAGACGTGCTCCCCAAACCCCAACCCAAGGGGTCCCCCACCCCCACCACCAGCACTCATGGAGGGTTCCTGTGGCACTGACCTTGGCAGGCCCGGGTGCCAGGTGGGCGGGGCTGGGGGCCAGCACCCCCTCCACAGGGGCCAGGGTCATGTCTCCTGAGCAGGATCTGCAGCGCAGGCCCGTCCTGCAGCAGAGGATGAGGGGCTGCCAGGTTGGGGGTAGCAGGAGTGCCACCTCCGGGGTATGGAGTGTGGGGTGCTGGGAGGTGGTGTTGGGTGTGGGGTGTGGGCATGGGTGGTGAGTGGGGGATGGGGTGTGGGGTGTGAGGAAGGGGTATGGGTGGAGAGTGGGAGTGGTGGGTTTGGGTGGGGTGTAGGGTGCGGGGTGGGTGTAGGGTGTGGATGGGAGTGTGGGGTGGGAGTGGGGTGCAGGCTGTCGGGGGGCCTATGGGGTGGGAGTGGGAGGTGTGGGGTATGGGGTGGGGTGTGGCTGTGGGGTGTGGGTGAGGTGCAGGATATGAGGTGGGGTGTAGGGTGTGAGTGGGAGTGTAGTGGCGTGTGACTGTGGAGTGTAGGGTGTGGGTATGGTGTGTGGGGTGTAGGATGTGGGTGTGGGGTATAGGATGTGGGTTTGAAGTGTGGGATGTGGGTGTCGGGTGTGGGTGCAGGGTGGGGGTTGTGGGTGGGGTGCAGGGTGTGGGTAGGGGGTGTGGGTGGGAGTGGGGTGCAGGTTATAGGGTGGGGTGTAGGGTGTAAGGTGGGGTGCAGGGTGTGGGTGGGGCGTGTGGGTGGGAATGGGGTGTAGGGTGTGGTGGGGGGTGTGGGTGGGAGTGGGGTGCAGGTTATGGGGTGGGCTGTAGGGTGTGGGGTGGGTGGGGGGTGTGGGGGATGAGTATAGGGTGTAGGGTGTGGATGGGGTGTGGTCTGAGCTGTATGGTGTGGGTGTGGATTTGGGCCTCCATGCCAACCACACTCACCCAGGCCGGGAGGTGCCCGCCGGGAAGTGGCAGCGCCAGTGGAAGGCGGCAGCGCAGTGAGCACACCGCAGCACGTCCGTACCATCTCCGCACACCCCGCACCGTGCGCCAGGAGCTGGACTCTGTGGGAGGCGACCCCGTGGGGTGACACAGGGGGCCGGGGGGAAACGTAGCTGAACCCAAGGCCTCCGTGCTCTCCCCTGGGACCACCCAGGGCTGGACAGCGGGTCTGGGAGCTGTCAGCTCCCAGTGGGAAGCCTCACGGTGTGGCCGAGGCTGCAGGACAGCGGGACCAGTCCCATCCCCAGGATGCAGGGGAGACCCAAGCACCCTCAGGCAAGCCTGGTGCCCACACCTCTCTCCCGCTTGGCCGGCCCGGCCTCCTTTGGGGCTGAGTGCAGGAGTCTCCTGAAGGGCAGTGCCCACAGGACTGCAGTGAGGGGAATTGAGGCAGGGCGGAGCGGGCTCCCATGTGCGCTGGGCCATCCCCCCCTTCATTGTCCTGCCTTGTGGGGGGAGCAGTAATGCCCAGGGCCAGGAGCTGGAGTGGAGGTCTAGGAGCCTCCCCTCTTCGCTGAAGCCCCCCACGCTCCCCCACAGCCCCAGGCCCTGTGCCTCCCAGACCCTGTCTCGCCTGGCCTCCCTCTCCTCCTGTTTCAGGTGAATTCATCCGCCATGTAGGTCCTGGGCTCCCTGAAGAGCCCACCCTGGCCTGCACTCCCCGCTCACCTGCTGCCCCTCAGGACCCACACACAGTAGGGGGTGCAGGGCCGAGGAGTCCAGCCCTGGCAGGGGGGCTGCAGAAGGCGGGGCCGGCAGGTGCTTGTACACAAGAGCCGTGTCCATGCCAGTTAGGGGCTCCCCAGGTGGACCTCTCACCTCCTCTCCCGCCGACCGAAGCCCCGGAGGGAGCTGGAACCCAAGGGTCAGCATCAGAGGGGCCGTGGGCACCTGCCGCGCACCACCCGGGAGTCAGTGACTGCTGGGACCCTGAAACCCGGGGCAGCAGGGTGCCGGCGGAGGGCCGGTGTGGTGGAAGGCGTCCACACTGAGTGGGAAAGGCCTGTGGCAGTTCCTGGCTCTGTGGTCCTCCTTCCTCCCCCGTCTACACACGAGGGGCCCCCTGGCCCTCAGGGCTGTCAGAGGGAACACTGGGCCTGTGCACAGTAGCCCTCCTGTGTTCACAGCAGCAGAACGATGAGCACATCTTCTAGGGCCATTATCAATGCTCATAGTGCCTCCCCAGGGTGGATCCGCAGCCAGGAGAGCTGGGTTTCCACCCATAGGAACCATGATGGGGGCCCCACCACAGGGGACCACAAGGACCAGGCGTGTGCATGAGAGGCACAGCGCTGTGGCTGGGGTAGGCCTGTCCCACAGGACTCCAGGGGACAGACAGACAGGAGGGGTGGCCCGGCCTAGAAGTGGGCGTGGCCATACCGGGGTCTCCACGGGTGGCTGCTGGGGCCGGGGCTCCTCTGCCCGGGGCTGCGTCTCCTGGACTGTCACCTGCAGGCAGCCGGAGCACCTCCAGGTCCCACTGCTCATGCGTCCACCAGTCAGAGACATGCAGAACAAGACAGCGGGTGACAGATCCCCAAACCCACGGGTGGGGCTCGAGGGCTCCGCCACACCATGTCCTTTCACGGAGGGGAAACCGAGGCACAGCAGGGAGATGGGCAGAGACACAGGAAGGGAGAGCCCCCAGGGAGACATTTACCCTTAGTGGGGTGGCCCTGGCCAGCACGATCAGGGTCCCCTTGGCGTGCTCCCTGATGAACCCCAGGAATCCCCAACACCTGTGAGCCCACAGTGGCTTTGCCTGCCTTTCAGGGCTAGGCCCTGCTGGGGGCCCCCCTAAGCTGACTGTTTATGTCCCGGGACCCATCCTGTTTCCTTAAGGGGAATGGCACCCAGCAGAATGGGAGGTGATCAAGGGCAGGAAGAGACAGCAAGGAGGATGGCTTCAGAAGGAGCCGAGTGAGGCCCCTGGCTGCGCCTCTTATTCTAGTGATGATGCAAGAGGCTGAGAGGGGGCCTGGTGAAGGCCACTTAGGGGCTGGGACAGAGCCTCGCCTGAACGTGGGTCCCCACTCCTCCCAGAGCTCTTCCTCCCACAGACTGCCACATCCTGTGGGGTTGGAGTGAGGGCAGGGCTCGGTGGGCTGTGGGGAGGGAGTGCTGGGATATGAACACAGAGGAGGCCTCCCACCCCCACTAAGCCCGGGGTCCTGTGCATTGGTGGACAAGCTCCCACCTGCCCTTGGGGGTGCAGCTCTGTGGCCTCTGTGCTCCCCAGCCCTGTCTGGGGTGGGACTCTGGGGTGGGGCTTGGGGGTGTGGGCTGCAGCCTGGGATGAGCTTGGACAGGGTGGCATCTTCACCTGGGGCCTCTGTTCTGCTTTGCTGCCCTCAGGGGCCCAGCTGGGCAGCCGGTGTGGCCAGGCCGGGAGGCAGGTGGCAGGGTGGGAAAACCCCAGGCCCTGGCCCCATGGCCCAGTGACCTGACTCAGAGCCCCCTTCCATCAGGGATGGGAAAGCCTGGGGGGGCTTCCCTTCAGGGTCAGTGGGTGGAGGTGGCTGTGAACTGGGGTGACCTGGTTGCGCTGGCAGAGGTGCAGGCTCACCTGGGGATCTCCCGGAGTGGAGGGGACAGGCAGGCCAGGTGGAAAGCCCGAGGGCAGCCATCACAGCAGATGAGCTCCCCGCCGTCCCGGCACACAGCACACTCGTCCTCGTTCTTCTGGCACAGGCAAGAGACGCCCATGCAGACTGGGCTGGGGTGCAGCACCCTCCCGAGAGCCACCTCCTTCCCAAAACGGCTCCCCCGGCATCTCTGGGTACCTGAACTCCCCGGTCTCTGCCCTGCTCCCATGCTGCCAGGGCCTGAAATTCCACCCTGACCACCTGTTCCCCATCCATCTGGTCTCTAACGGACACCCCTCGGGGCCATCCCTATTGGGAAGAAAACCCAGTTTCTCACGGGCTGCTGTGTTCCAGGGGCTGGAACTGTACGCCCACCACATGCGCCCTTCCTCACAGGGCAGTGGGGCCAGGCCCAAGGAGGTCTCTCCTGACCTCAGCACCTGCTGAACCCTCCATCCGCAGGCCCCACCCTCCTTGTGCCCTGCCTGGATGGTGCCTGCTGTGCCTTCAGGGGTCTCCCAGATACCAGCTCCTCCAGAATCCCTCCAGACAGCCAGACGAGGCTGGTCCTGCACAGCAATGACCTTACTTATTCTAACAATCCGCCAGACGCCTGCCAGCCTGGGTGCCCCTGCAGGGCAGGACTGGGCCCTGTCACTCCTAAGTGCCAGGGCCCCACAGAGCCCCTGGTGCCAAGTGGTCAAGTTCTGTAACCCACCACGGCAGGCACCCCCCACACTGCTTCCACCCCATTAGGAAACCATGCTGGGGACCAAGGACGAGCCTGGCATTCCCAGTGGACCCTCAAGCTCCTGGCTGTAGCAGGGGCGCCCGGCCCACCCATGGGCCCAGCTGAGAGCAGTGCGTACAGCCTGGACCAAACGCTGTGCTTTTAAGAGCCTGAGAGGACCTCACTTTCTCTGACTTATTTAAATATTACAATTATATATTATCAGGAGAAAATACGTCTGTTAAAGAAAAAGAGCTCTGCCCTGTGGGAGGGGCTCAGGCCCCAGTGCTCATCCCTGAGTGCCCAGGTCAAGGCAGAGGCGGCAGGACCCACCCGAGGGGAGCGAGGACAAACAGGGGCCCTCCTATGGTCTAGGGCATTACCTGGTGGAGCTGGGGGTCACTGGGGAGGGCTGGAGGGGCGGGAGCCCTGCCCTGTTGGCCCAGCCTAGCCTCACCTCCACCCTGCAAGGAAGAGGGGCATCAGCAATGGGGGCAGCCTGAGCAGCGAGGGTGCACACGGCTGTGGCACCAGGCGTCTCTCGGCAGCAGCCGCCAGCCCCCCAGCAGAGCCACTGCCCCAGAGGCAATGCTGTTCCTGGGGTGGGGGTGCATCAAGAGCCGGGCTCCCCAGGGAGGGTCAGGTGCTTACGGGGGCAGCGCCCTGGGCTCCCTTGGCTCGAACCAGAGGCTTCAGGCCACCGCCGCTGCGGGCCTTGTTCTTCCCCCCACTGGGGTCTTCGAACTTGCTAGGAGTGTAGAACTCCCCGCCGACCTGGATGCACTTCTTGGAGCCCCCTGGGAGGAGATGCTGGCTGGTCCTGGCTCACCTACCCAGCAGGACCTGCCTTGGCAGTCGTGTAGGCCCCGGACTGGGGTCTAGCAGAGACAGGTGGAGTTCCCACAGCCTGCGTTCCTCCAGCCCGCCCCCACCCCAGTCGAGTCTGGGGCCCGGGGATTGTCCCAGGTCTACACCAGGGTGTTCAATAGTGTCCCCCAAAGTTCACGTCCACCTAGAACCTCAGAGTGTGTCCTTACTTGGAATTGGGGTCATTATAGATGTGATTAGTTAAGATGAGGTCACACTGGACCATAAGTTCAATGACTGGTGCCCTTGTAAAGAGGATACATGGGAGACGGCTGTGAGACTGCAGAGTCAGAGACTGGAGTGGTGGGACCCCGAGCCCAGGAACAAGGGGCACAGGGACACCCGCATAACGACCAGCAGCTGGGAGGGACAAGGAAGGATTCTTCCCTGCAACCTGCAGAGGGAGTGTGGCCCCGAGACACCTTGATGTTGGCATTTCTGTCATTTCAAGCTTCCCAGTTTGTGCCATTTGATCCAACAGCCTTAGGAAGTAACACAGTGGGTCTTGGGACCACCCAGAAGTGCAAGACCAGGGCCCTGGCTGTGCCTGGTGTTCCCAGCCCATGCCCAGCACTGAGGAGACGCTGTGGCAGGGACTGTAGATGGAATGCCCGATGGCACGGTGGGTCTGCCACCAGCAGCCCTGCTGTGCCCTGGTCAGATGGCACTGGTGATTGCATGGGGTCAGTGGCTGGCCAGGGAATGGGGGGCGAGGACGCTGCAGGCCGGCCAGGAAATGGGGGGTGAGGACCCTGCAGGCTGTCCTGGTTGAAGAGTGCAGACACCCTGGAGGGTCTTGGCAGCACAGACAGAACTTTCTAAGGATGCAGCCCCATGGCCCAGCAGGGCCCAGGCACATGGATGGAGGTGACTGGGGGTGCAGCGCATCCCGGGCTGGGATGTGGGCCTAGACCACCGGCCTTGAAGAAGGTCCCCCGACAGGGAGACTTCAGTGCCCACTCTCCTCCTCCAAAGTCATCAGAACCACAGGCAGAAACTCTGGCTACATGAGCGACAGCCCTGCCTGCTGTGGGACCACCAGGGTGCAAAGGGGCGCGGAGGGACGTGGAGGGGCGTGGAGAGGGGCACGGAGGGGCACACAGGGGCGCGATCCTCCTTCCATCTTGGAGCTTGGGTCTCCCCGTCAGTCCCATCTCCCCGCCACAGCATCTACCTGACTCAAACACCTGCTGGATGAGAATCCCCTCCACGGCCCCTCGGGCTCCCGGGACGTCCCCAGAGGACATGGCCACAGCTCTCTGGACTGAAGCTGACATGGTCTGAATCCCTGGGAAAGGGAGCACCCATTGGGGTCACCCATGGGGAAGACAGTTCCCGAGCACAAACTCTGTGCCAGGAGCAGGCAGTACGGGGCTGCAGAGCCCTTTCCTTCCAGCCAGGGCAGGCCGAGGAGGGAGCCCAGCCCCGCCTTGTGCAGACAGCCCACAGGTAAGGGCAGAGACATGAGAACGTGTGTGTTTGTGTGTGCACCCATGTGTGCGTGTGCTGGGGGTGGCAGTGTCAGCAGAGCTGGCACAATGGAGAGGAAGGAATGCCCAATGACCAGCCCCCACCATGACATGGGCCCTGTGTTGTGCTGGGAGGGACACAGAGTTCCTAGGCTCTGCCCTCAGGGCGGGCAGCAGTGGGCATAGGGGGTCTCTGGAGTCCAGAGCCCTGGGAAGGAAGGAGAAGGGGACAGGAAGAGTCCAGCTTGCATGCAGCTGGGGGCCGGGGATGATTTTCTGGAGGAAGCCATGTCTGGACTGGTCCTGAAGGACAGGGAGTGGATGGGCAGAGAAGTGCCTGAGAAGGGGGTCCCAGAACCAGGGTGCGGTGGGGGCAGGGGCGACTGGCAAGATCGTGCATGGACCCAAGGTGTCCCTTTCCTGGGTCTGGTGGTGCAGCTTAGGCCCTTGGAATGACACGCCAGGCCAGCATGTCCGCAGCCCCTAGGACAGGGTCTCAGAGGGCAGGCCCTGCTCTGACCCCTGACCCCTTGCCCCTGGCCAGACAGAAGGGAGGCGCTCCCACTGGGCCCCACTCACCGTTCCCAAGTGGAAGACGCTGCTGCTCTGCGCTGCTCTCCGCCTTCTTGGGGGGCTTGGCCTTCAGTTGAGAGCCTGAACGGGGGAGCTGGGGGCAGCCTGGCCTCCCCTCTCAGTGGGGGTGAGTGCTGGTGGGCAGGGGCCAGAGGAGGGAGGGGTGGAGGGGGCCCAGTGCTGGGTATTCCCTTTGCCAGGCTCTGGTTTCTCATCAGTAAAAGGAAACTCGCCTGCCTACTTTGCCAGCCTGGGGAGGTCACCCTTCAGGCAGGAGGGAGCTGAGAGGCTGGTCCAGTGTGTTGGTCTAGTACCCAGAGGAGACCCCCACAGCCCCAGGCAGGCTGGCTGCACGCCCAGTGGGTAGGAACCCGGGTGGGGAGGGGGCATGGGCTCCCGGGGAAGACTGGAGACCCCGGCTGGCTTCCCCTGTGGGGTACCTGGGCTGGGGGTGCCCCTTGGAGTCAGGGCTGCTGGCGCGGCAGCTCGAGGTTCTTCTGAGGCCTTCCTCTTGGTGGGGTGTCTGGGTGGTGGTACCAAAGCCTTGGGGATGGTTGGGGGCTTCCTCCCCTTCCGGGATTGGCTGAGGTCCACATCTGCAGCTCAGGGGCAGGAGCAGGGTCCCAACCTCAGGGTTTTCTCCAGGCGGAGGATGGGCCCCAGAAACTGGACACCCTGGCCAGGTGGGTGAGGCCTGGCCCCTTTGCCTCTTAGGATCCAAGATGGTCCTGGGACATCACCCACGGGCTCCTCAAACACCACTCTGGTTCCAGTCCAGCTGGGCTGAGCAGGTGACAGCAGCTGCCCCAGGCCCCCAGCATGGCCGAGCCCACCAGGACCCACCTTTGGGGAAGCTGTCCAGGATGGGCTGCAGCCGGCCATAGCGCTCCAGGTTGTAGTCCTTGAACAGAACCCTCCAGAAGTCCAGGATGACTGTGGAGTCCTGGGTCAGCAGCCAGGACAGGAGGGCATGGAAGGCCTGGGGGCAGCCCTCCTTTTCCTTCAGATGAAGCGTCTCCTGCAGTGGGGTGGCATGAGGGTCCCTGCCGTGGTCCCCCACACCCTGCGGCCTGCCCATCTCCACCATGACTAGAGGGTGGAGCTCCCAGGCAGAGGTGCTGGCGACCTGGGCAGCTCCGCGCCCATCTCCTTGGCTTGTGGTGGGGTCAGGTGGTGGTGTAGGCTGTTGAGGGTGGGACTGGGGGAACCTGGAGGCCACTCCCTTGGCTTGGGGGTGAGGTGTAGGGACGGCTGGGGGAAGGGGACCAACTTCTAACTTGTCCTCAGGGAGGCCCTGGCTCCTTGCCGGGAGGGAGTTGGGGAAGGCTGGAGGGGCCTGGGGATCTGGAGGGGCCGGGAGGCATGGGGCGGGGTCCTCCTGGAACTTCCCTGGGGACTATCCCTGGCTCGCAGGGCCTGGGGGCCGTGGATGGCGGGCGGGGGGCCCACCTGGAACTTGTCCTCGGGGACCACGTCGTGGTCGGCCAGCGCGTGCAGCAGTGGGAAGGCGCTGTCCACGGCCACCGCGATCTCCGTGCGGTGCAGCCTCAGAAGCCGGCGCAGGGCTGCGTCCGCCGCCATGGGGTCAGCGCGGGGACCCGGGGCTGGGGCGGGCGCGGTGGGTCCCGGGACACTGGCAGCCCCTCGCCTGGCCTCGGGTCCGGGCGGGGCTGAGGGGCGTCCGCGCCGGCTGTGCGCCCGCCCGTCTCCCTGGGTCTTCGAGCCACGCGCGCCGCTGTTATACCCCCGCGACCACGCAAAGAGCAAAGGCCGCTCCGCCCCGGCGCCCAATCAGGGCCAGAGCCTCCCGCGGGGACGCTTCCCTGTGATGGAGGCGCTGCGCTCCCTCCCTCGCTCCTGGGAAGTCTCCGCACCCTCCTGACTCACCCACCAGGGCAGCTGCTTTGGGGGCTGGGGACGGAGACTTGCTCTGCGCGGGACTCAGAGGCCTCTCACCTCCCAGTGTGGCCCCGTCCTGCCTCCCCCAGGGCCCTGCTCGAATGGGGCAAAGCCGGGACAGGCCTCAGGGCCTGGCAGGGGCTGCCCGGGGTGCAATGGCCCCTCCCAGTGGCCGGCAAGAGCCTCCATGGAGGCTGGATCGGGGTGGTGTCCCTGGGGGACCTCCACACAAGCTGAAAGCCCCTACTCAGGGGCCCGCCTGGGGCTGTGGGAGGAGCCGGGTGGAGGCCCAGTCTGATGGAGGAGACGGTACCGCAGCCCTGGGCGTCCCCGGGGTGGCTCCTGACTTCACCATCTCAGGCTGGCTGTGTGATGCCGGCAAGCCCTTTCCTTCTCTGAGCCTCAGTTCCCTGATCTTTAAAAAGGGCGCATTCGCCTGGAGACTGAGGCTCGCATTGACCCCCTACTTCCTTCCTCCAGGTGCTTTAGAAGGAAGATGGCCGGCCCCACAACAGGGCCCCTGAGTGTGGCCCTGAGGGAGGGCTCCCTAGGGATCTTCCTAGGACCAGTGACAGAGGCTGAGGGATGCTGTGGCCTGGACAGGAACTTCCAGGGGCATCTGGGAAGGTGTCCTGGAGGGGAGCTGCAGTGGGCAGGAGCCAAAGGTCCCAGGTGGACATGGGTGGGGACAGTGCCCCCAGTAAAGCAGGAGCAGGTGCAAAGGCCCGGGGCCTGCAATGGTGCCGAGGCTGTGGCAGCCACGCAGGCATGGCCTGGAGTAGGGTGGCCTCAGTGGGAGGCCTTGGTAACACAGTTCCCTAGTCTTTGCAGTCAAGCCAGGGAGGCAGGCCCTGTGTGCAGGCTGCAGAGAACCATGAGAGGACTCTGGGCACGAGTGTTCCCACTGAGTGGGAGAAGGGAATGACCTGGCCAGCAGGCTTAGGGCTGAAGGGTGGACGAAGGTACCAGGAAGGCTGAATCCGGGCAGCACTGGGATGAGGGGATAACTGATGCAGTGAGAGATGTCACCAAGAGTCCCATGTGTGCAGGCGTGCCGTTTGCTGTTGGGCAGCCAGAGTCCAGGATGGGGAGCGGCGGGCACCTCTTCTCCAGACCGGAGGTCGGTCTCAGTTTCTCCTACCGCCTCCAGGCCCAAGGTCCCCCTGAACGTTCTGCACGTCTGGAAAAGACTCTGGGGGTGTTTGGGAACAAACCTGGGGAGGAAGGTGGGGCCAGAGGTGGTGACTGAGGTGGTCAGCCTGGGGTCAGGTGCTGGGGACGTCGTGGGGAGCTGTGGGGGAGGGGATCCATCTCAGAAAGCCAGTGGTGGCTGTGGAGTATCAGGCAGTGCAGGGGGGGGGAACAGGCTGGCTCCTGTGTGGAATGTCCTGGGAGCTCTGAGCTGGGAGCAGGGCCCTCTCGCTGCCCATGCCTGGGCGTGTGGAGTGTGCTCTCACTCCCTGCACTGCGCCTTCCGAAGACCCCAGGAGGGGAGCCCCCCCGCCTGCCTGCCTGCCTTGCCGGTCCCCGCTCCAACAGGCACATCCTGTCCCCAGCCAGACCAGGCTGCTGCTCGCTGGGTTTCCTGCCCTCTCCCCTGTAGTTCTGTATTTACAGCAAAAATATTTAAGTAAGCGCAAGTGGAAGTCGTACAGAAGCCCAGCTCTGCACGGGATCCCTGTCTGCTCCTGCAACACCCCCATTTTCCTTGCTCATCCACGGGCAGGCTCTCACGTGGGGAGAGCTCACTAACATCAAGTTCAATGGCAACCCTCGGGCCCACGGGCTCCACCGTTCATGCATAAAAGTCCCTGGGGTGCCAGGGAACCAGTGCACGCAGCTCTGGGATGACCAGTAACTGTTGCTGCCGGCAACTCGGGGGGCTTTCTTCTCTCCTTTGAGGCCATCCTGCCCTGAAGTCACTCCCTGGTGGCTTTTCTCTCCCCAGATGGTTAAGTGAGTCAATGGATGCCTTAGCCGAGAGATAGTTAAAGGGCAATTAAAAACTGCAAAGCAGGATCCAAGTCTGCACTTCACTTTTTTAAAAAGACCTGAAATCTTTGCGGGTGCACCTGTGTCATCGGGCTGGGGCCTGACCCCTGTGGGCAGGCGTCACCCAGCCTCTTGCATGGAGGTTAACAAAGAGGCCCCTGTAGAATTCTGGACTTTCCACCATGCCGTGGGGCTTTCCATCCCAGCCCCTTGCCCGCGGGTGATCTGGAGCTGCCAAGGCTCCCTGGAGGAGGCCCTGGTGACACAGACCCCTGGAGTGGAGTGAGGAGCTGGGGGGTTGGCCCTGTCTTCAGTGGGGCTGATGCCTTTGTGAGACTGAGTCTCACTTTCCCCAAGAGACGCCTGGGCAGAGCTCTGGGACAGTATTGGGCTCTATCCCTGAGCCCCATGTCCTCACTGGAGCGGGGAGGGCCCGGCAGCCCTTTCTCCCACATCCATGCTTTTCCCTTGGGCGCCTGCGGGCCTGCCACGCCCTGGGCTAGGCCTTGAGAGCTTCGTAATTCTGCTCACTCCATCAGCAGAACGGTCTCCTCAGGTTGTTTCATCGTGATTAGTGCCATCACGATGTGGAAACTGAGGCCCATTGCAGGGAGGAGCTTGGCCAGAGTCACGCAGCTGCTAAGAACCATGACTCAGACCTTGATGCACGGAAGAACGGAGGCTTTCCAGGTCCATGCTCCGGCTGTGCTGGGTGCCCCTCAGGTGCCCAGGTCACGTCAGATGTTCTCAGCCTGCAAAAAGGGGGGACGCTGCCTATGTGATGTGTACGGAAGTCGGGAGGAGCCAGGTCCTAATGGCAGAGCAAGGAAGGGGCTGGAGGGGGCTTGGCCTTGGCCCCTCAGACAAGCCTGGACTCCATGCCTTCTCTCCTGCTCTAGCTGGAGGTTCCGTCCCCTGTAGCTCCCTGGAAGAGCCAGGCTCCCGGAGGCCAGGAGTCTGAGTCAGGATGGCCTCGGGGGATGTGGAGCCCGGGCCAGGCCTTGGTTCCTGGAGGACCCGGACCCTGCTCCTGCAGCCTGGCCAGGTGGTCTGGCATCAAGGGAGGTGTGGGTGTCCTCAGGACACTTTGCGAGGACCCTAGCACCCTCCTGGCCACCAGCTTTCTCACCAGGCCTCGATTTCCTCACGGTAGAGAGGAAGTTGCCTCTGCTTGTTGGGCGGGACGGCCGTTCTACACAGGTGTCCAAGCCGAGGAGGCAGCTCCGAGCACCGGTGAGCTAAGAAGCACCCCTGCTCAGCCAAGGGCGTTGGGTGGGGTGGAACCTCCTGCCCCCTCCCCTCCTACTAGTCTTGTCTCAAACCTGCCCTGCTGGTTGGGCCTCAGGTTCCCTGGTCTGGCCTCTCCCCTGCATCCCACTGTGGGTATGTGTCCAGACAGGGTCGCTTTTCTCAGTGAACTAGTGGGCTGTGGTGCCAGATTTTTTCTTCTTTTTTTGCAGAATTGACTATCTGCCTTGCAGTCTTACCAAATAGCCCAGTGGGTGGGCCGGGGCCCTCTCAGTGGACAGGCCCTGGGAGAACAGAGCCCTGCCCTCTGCCCTCCCCGAAGCCCACCAGCTATGTACTGAATGTTGGTCTCCCCCCAGCATTCTTACGTTATCGTCTCACTCCCAAGGTGATAGTAGTAGGGGGTGGGACCTTTGGGAGGTCATTAGGTCGCGAGGACTCTGCCCTCAGGAACGAATGACTGACTGTATAAAAGGGGCCTGATGGCTGGGCACAGTGGCTCATGCCTCTGAGCCCAGCACTTTGGGAGGCCGAGGCTGGTGAATCACCTGAGGTTAGGAGTTCGAGACCAGCCTGGCCAACATGGTGAAACCCCATCTCTAGTAAAAATACAAAAATTAGCTGGGCATGGTGGCATGCTTGTAATCGCAGCTACTCAGGAGGCTGAGGCAGGAGAATCACTTGAACCTGGGAGGGGAAGTTGCAGTGAGCTGAGATCACGCCACTGCACTCCAGCCTGGGCGAAAGAGCAGACTCTGTCTCAAAAAAATGGAGGGGGCCTGAGGCAGCCCCTGTGCCCCTTCCTCCATGTGAGGATATGTAGAAGGTACCATCTAGGAACCAGGAAAAAGGCAACAGGCCCTCAACAGACATGGTGCCTTGATCTTGAACTTCCCAGCTTCCAGAACTGTGAATGATAAATTTCAATTTTTTTTTTTTTTTTTTCTTTTTGAGATGGAGTCTCACCCTGTTGCCCAGGCTGGAGTGCAGTGGCGCGATCTCGGCTCACTGCAACCTCCGCATCCCGGGTTCAAGTGATTCTCCTGCCTCAGCCTCCCTCGTGATCTGTCCACCTCGGCCTCCCAAGGTGCTGGGATTACAGGCGTGAGCCACCGCACCTGGCCAATTTCTACTGTTTATAATTGCCTGGTCTAAGGATTCTCCTGCAGCAGCACAGTGGACTGAGACACCTCTCACGCTGAGTGTCACACACTCTGAGTCACTCTGGTTTTGCTGCCCTCCGTGCCTCTCTCCTCCCTCTCCAGTCTGGTCATGCTGAACGGACCAAAGCTCCTAGAAATGCAAAGAGTGACTTTGGGGGTCGGTGCGCTGTTGGCAGCAGGACATGAAGTCACCAGGGGCACTAGGTCAAATGCCCTGGAGAGTGCAGTGCTCTGGGGTTGGGCAGGACACCCATCTGGAACTGCACAGCCCACCATGGGGCCCACCTGCTTTTCTGTTTTGATCCCAGAGTCAACAGCCCATCGTCCAGGGATTGTAAATAGCAGGAAGCCTAAAATTAGGAGGAAGGGATGACAACAGGTGCTGACTGCAGCAGGGCACAGAATGGCCGTTGGAGACCTCAGGCCATACTTGGATAAACATATTTTTCCATCCGGTTAGCCCACCAGCCCAGTGTTGGGTGTAGCAGGACCATATGCTTCAGTTACGAGGCCGGCCTTCAATTTGGAAGAAATCCAATTTATCAACTTTTCCTTTTACATTTATTTTCTTGTGCTTTTGGAGTCAACTCTAAGAATTCTTTGCCTGGCCCTAGATCCTGAAGATTTTCTCCTATGTTTTTTTCTAAATGTTTTATAATTTTACGTTTACATTTAAATCTTTGTGATCCCTTCCAAGTTAAATTTATAGAAGATGTGAGATCTAGGCTGAGGCTCTTTGACTCCACTCCGTGGGTGTCCAGTTTGTTGAAAGATCGTCTTTCTTCCATTACATTTCTTTTGTATCTTTGTCAAAAGTTAGTTAGGCAGTAAATCAAATGGATCCAAGACCTGCATAGAAAAGCAAAAGCTACAGAACTCTTAGAAGGAAACATTGAGAGAAATCTTCATGACATGGATTTGTTAGTATTTTCTTAGATATGATGCCAAAAACATCAGATAAATAAACTGGACTTCATCAAAATTAAAATGTTTCTATAGGCCAGGCGCAGTGGCTCATACTTGTCATCCCAGCACTTTGGGAGGCCAAGGCAGGTGGATCACCTGAGGTCAGGAGTTGGAGACCAGCCTGGCCAACATGATGAAACCCCATCTCTACTAAAACTACAAGAAATCAGCCAGACGTGGTGGTAGGCACCTGTAATCCCAGCTACCCGGGAGGCTGAGGCAGGAGATTCGCCTGAACCCAAGAGGCAGATGTTGCAGTGAGCCAGGATCTTGCCATTGCGCTCCAGCCTGGGCAACAAGGGTGAAACTCCGTCTCAGAATAAAATGCAGTATAATAAAATATTTATACAGGCCGGGCGCGGTGGCTCAAGCCTGTAATCCTAGCACTTTGGGAGGCCGAGACGGGCGGATCACGAGGTCAGGAGATCGAGACCATCCTGGCTAACACGGTGAAACCCCGTCTCTACTAAAAAATACAAAAAACTAGCCGGGCGAGGTGGCTGGCGCCTGTAGTCCCAGCTACTCGGGAGGCTGAGGCAGGAGAATAGCGTAAAACCCGGGAGGCGGAGCTTGCAGTGAGCTGAGATCCGGCCACTGCACTCCAGTCTGGGCGACAGAGCGAGACTCTGTCTCAAAAAAAAAAAAAAAAAAAAAAAAATTTATACAATAAAGCACACTGTCAGGAGAGTGAAAATCCCCCCGGCGAATATTTGAAAAATCACATATCTGATCAGGGTCTAACATCCAGAGCATATGGAAAACTCTTACACAATCCAATTGAAAACTAGGCAAAGGACTAAAATAGACATTTCTCCAAAGAAGATAGGCAAATGGCCAACAAGCACATGAAAAGATGCTCAACATCATCAATCGTTAGGGAAATGCCGATTTAATAAAATGAGATACCACTTTACCCCCACTAGGATGGCTATTATCAAAGAACAGAAAATAACACGTGTTGGTGAGAATGTAGAAAAATTGGAATCCCCACAGTTGCTGATGGAAACAGAAAGTGGTGCAGCCACCGCAGAAAACAGTTTGGCAGTCCCTCAAAAAATTAAATATAGCATCATTTTATGAACTAGCAATTTCACTTCTGGGGATACACCAAAAAGAACTGAAAGCAGGTATTCAAGCAAAACTTGTACACAAATGTTCACAGCAGCACCACTGGCAACAGCTAAAGGGTAGAAGCAAGCCAAAAGTCCATCAACAGAAGAATGGATACGTAGAATGTGGTATAGCCATATGATGGAATATCACTCAGCTGTAAATAGGAATGAAGTACTGATGCTTACCGCAATGTGGATGAACCTCAAAAACACTATGCTAAGTAAGCAGACACGAAAGAGCCACACGTTGTATGATTTATTTATATGACATACACAGAATAGGCAGATCTGTAGAGACAGAAAACAGATTGGTGGTTTCCAGGGGCTGGAGAGAAAGGGAAACGAGGAGTGACTGTTTAATGAGTATGGGGTTTTCTCTTACAGTGGATGAAAAAGTTCTGGAACTAAGACAGTGATGACTGTTGTACAAGATCATGATGTACTAATTCCCACAGAATTTTAAACTTTTGAATGGTTAAAATGGTAAATTTCATGTTATGTGAATTTGTAATACAAATTAATTAATTAAAAAGCATTTGGGCATATTTGTAAGGATCTATTTCTGGGTTCTCTGCTTTGGTTCTATTGATCTATGTGTCTGTTTACCAATATCACATAGTCTTGATTACTGTAGCTATATAATACATCTTGAGACCTAGTAAACTGATTCTTCACTTCATTCTTCTTTTTCTTTTCTTTTTTTTTTTATTTGAGTCTCTCTCTGTCACCCAGGCTGGAGTGCAGTGGTGCAATCTCGGCTCACTGCAACCTCCGCCTCCCAGGTTCAAGCTATTCTCCTGTCTCGGCCTCCCAAGTAGCTGGGACTACAGGTGCACACCACCACACCCGGCTAATTTTTGTATTTTTAGTAGAGACGGGATTTCACCATATTGGTCAGGCTGGTCTTGAACTCCCGACCTCAGGAGATCAGCCTGCCTGGCCCTCCCAGAGTGCTGGGATTACAAACGTGAACTACCATACCCAGCCCATTCTTATCTTTCAGAATTGTTTTAGCTATTCTAGTTTCTTTGGTCTTTTCATATAAATTTTAGAATAATTTTGTTTCTATCTATTAAAAAAATCTTGCTGGGATTCTGGGCTGGGAGCAGTGACTCCTGGGCTCAGTGATCCTCCCGCCTCATTCTGGGCAGAGGTGGGGTCTCGTTATGTTGCCCAAGCTGGTCTCCAACTCTTGGCCTCAAGAAATCCTTCCAGCTCAGCCTCCTAAAGTTCTGGGATTACAGGTGTGAGCCCCTGTGCCTGGCTGGATTTAACTTTTTGTTTGTTTATTGTTTGTTTTTTTGTGTGACAGAGTTTTGCTCTTGTTGCCCAGGCTGTAGTGCAATGGCACAATCTTGGCTCACTGCAACCTCCGCCTCCCAGGTTCAAACGATTCTTCTGCTTCAGCCTCCCACGTAACTGCGACTACAGGTGCCCACAACCACGCCCGGCTAATTTTTGTATTTTATTTTATCTTTTTTTGTATTTTTTTTTTTTTTGAGACGGAGTCTCGGGCTGTGTCATCCAGGCTGGAGTGCAGTGGTTCGATCTCGGCTCACTGCAAGCTCCGCCTCCCAGGTTCAGGCCATTCTCCTGCCTCAGCCTCCGAGTAGCTGGGACTACAGGCGCCCGCCACCACGCCCGGCTAGTTTTTTGTATTTTTAGTAGAGACGGGGTTTCACCATGTTAGCCAGGATGGTCTCGATCTCCTGACCTCGTGATCCGCCCGCCTCGGCCTCCCAAAGTGCTGGGATTACAGGCTTGAGCCACCGCGCCCGGCCTAATTTTTGTATTTTTAGTACAGATGGGGTTTCACCATTTTGGCCAGGCTGGTCTTGAACTCCTGACCTCAGGTGATCCATCTGCCTCGGCTTCCCAAAATGCTGAGATTACATGCGTGAGCCACCGTGCCCGGCCTGGATTTAACTCCTTAATTAGTGTGTAAATCTAATACCATTCCAATCAAATTACCAATGGGATTTTTCAAAGAACTTGATTTAATGTTTTTTTGGAAGGTGAGTGAACAGGAGACGAGACACTTCTAAGACTGTCACATGGCACAGGGTGTTTAAATGTATAAAGCTACAGCCAGTGCGGCAGGAGTGCCGAGGCAGACACTGACACACCCCTGGAGGGAAATGCAAAGCCTGAGACCCAGGCGTTCAGAGACGCAGGTGACTGACACATGGTTTTGAATGCATCAGAGAATGAAGGGTGTATTCAATAAGTGGTCTTGACAGAACTGGATAGTAATTTGCAAAAGCCATGGCAAACATTAAAACTATTCCAGGCCGGGCGCGGTGGCTCAAGCTTGTAATCCCAGCACTTTGGGAGGCCGAGACGGGCGGATCACGAGGTCGGGAGATCGAGACCATCCTGGCTAACACGGTGAAACCCCGTCTCTACTAAAAAATACAAAAAACTAGCCGGGCGAGGTGGCGGGCTCCTGTAGTCCCAGCTACTCCGGAGGCTGAGGCAGGAGAATGGCGTAAACCCGGGAGGCGGAGCTTGCAGTGAGCTGAGATCCGGCCACAGCACTCCAGCCTGGGCGACAGAGCCAGACTCCGTCTCAAAAAAAAAAAAAAACAAAAAAAAAAAAAACAAAAAACTATTCCAATTAGAATTAATATATAAAATGACTTAAATGAAGACATGAAAAGATGAAATGGAAAAAATGAAATAAAATACCCAAAGAAAATAAAGGTGCATGCTTCTACCATCTTGGGGTGAAGAGGAACTTTTTAAATGTGTTAGGAAGAATGGAAATCTAAAACAAGACTCATAGACAAGGCAGGCCACAGTGGCTCACGCCTGTAATCCCAGCACTTTGGGAGGCCAAGGCAGGCAGATCATGAGGTCAGGAGTTCAAGACCAGCCTGACCAACATGGTGAAACCCCGTCTCCACTAAAAATAGCTGGGTGTGGTGGTACATGCCTGTAATCCCAGCTACTCGGGAGGCTGAGCAGAGAATTGCTTGAACCTAGAAGGCAGATGTTGCCGTGAGTGAAGATCACACCATTGTACTCCAGCCTGGGCAACAGAGTGAGACTCCTCAAAAAAAAAAAAAGACTCATAGACCTGACTAAATGATAATGTAATATGCTTGCATGGAATAATACCATTAAACAACAAAATGAAGAAAATATTTGTGACATATATCAAGGATTATATGAGTCAATATCTTTTACACACAAAGAGGCTTTCAAATTAATAAGAAAAAACAACCAAAGATTACAAAAAAAAATGAAAGGGACAGAGAAGAGAGACTTAAGCTTTGCCAGAGATTTTATGTCACAGCTCAGTAGTATTGGGGCTACACAGTCTGGCACCACTTCACTGTTCCCACTTTGCAGCTTTTTAATATTGAGCTACGAAAATATGTGACGCATGCACAAATAATAAAACTCGTGTTTTCCAGAACACAATTTCGTACACGGCTTTTACAAAGGTACCATAAGGGAAATTTCCTTTACTTCGTACGTTTAGGGGAAATGGTGGATAATTTAACGGGTGAAGCAGACATAGTATTTCGGGATTCTCAGAGACTCTAATACAAAGATGCAAACTGTGACCGCGGCGTATCCCTGACGATCTGACTGTGCTCACCGTGGCAACTCTGGACCGGGCTCCGCTAGGAGGGCTGCGGTTCTTCAATGGGGAGCCTCGGTGAACCCCAACTAGCGTCCGGGAAGAGACTGCACGCACCCCTTTCAGCCAGAAGAGGGGGATGCTTGGTCATTTTTATAGGTGGCCCCGGGACCTTGTTTTTGTGGGAGCCACGATTTGGAAGTGGCCTTATTTTTTCACTTGCCTTATTTTTGTCTCGAACAGCCTTGTCTGACATCTGCTCTGCGAGGCTGCTGACGTCTGCAAAAGAGAACCAGGCCCTCGCTATGGGTGCTGGGTTCACTCCCAGGCTTGTCTTTCTCAATATCAAAGCATCAGCTTCGTCCATTGTTCAGAGAGCCGCAGGCCTGGGTGTGGCACTGGAGAGCAGTCTGCGGACTGTGGGCCCTGGGGCTCTTGCAGTTCTCTCTAGGTCAAAGGACACAAGGGCTCATGTCACCTCTAAGTCCAGCGGCAGTTCGGCAGTTCGTCTTCAGGAGAAGAATGAATGTTTGCTCATTCGTTCATTCACTCCACAAACACGAAGCATCACCATCTCCCACCCCACTACAGCTGGGTGGGTCATGTGACTCAATGTGGCCACTGAATGTGGAGGGGTCACCACGCGTCCTTCTCCTGCCGTGATCACCACCTCAGTCTGCCCCTCAGAGGCCCAAGGACATAAGCGTGTCCCCAGATGCTGGGCTTTGGCTCCTGCTGTCTGTAGATTGATCAGGCAGAGGTGAGACAATCTCTTCCTGCTGGGGTCGGTGCATCGGTCAGCAGGTCTGGGTGAGGCTTCAGTGACCACACCCAGGCCCCTGGGGCTTCCACAGCGGAGGCTGCCGTCCTGTCCTTTCTCCCTGACCCTCATGGCCCTGGCTGTATGTGGCCACTGCGAGTCCAGCTGGGCCCGGGCCAAGGCCAGGTTGAGTCACAGGGCCTTTCCAGACCCCTAGGTCAACAGCACCAGAAATCAATGTGTAGTGAGCTGTGGGTCACCCCATCAAGCCAGCACACAGGTGGCTTCCAGGCTGGGTGAGGGCATGGGAGCTCAAGCAGAAGGAAGGCGCCAGATGCACCCATGAGTGCCAGGGAAGGACAGCCACACAGCGGGGACTGTGTTCCACCAGCCCCTGTAGCCCTGCCTGGGGAGCTTTAAGATGCACCCTGCCATGTTTGTGGCCTTGGGGCTTCCTGGGGCATCAGAGAGTGAGGCCAGAGTTCCCCCAGTGCCCAGCACCTGAGGTCGGCGTGCTGGTGGCTATATCACAGGGCTGGTGCCAGTGGGGGCCTCAGGGACTGAGCTCCCAGAGAGCTTCCCATGAGAGGCTGGCTCTTCTGGGGCCCATTGCAGAGCACCCGGCCTCTCTCCTGCTGGGACCGCTCTGGTCTCTGCTGAGCTGCAGTGGGGTGCGCAGGGACTGGGGGCTCTGACGGACGCGAGGGGCTTCCTGTCCTGTGGCCTACGCCAGAGCACCCTGCCTGGACAGAACCTTCCTTTACTGCAGGAGGTTCTGGAGTGTGAAGTTAGAAAACTGCCCTTCTGGAAGCTGGGCACGGTGGCTCACACCTGTAGTCCCAGCATTTTGGGAAGCCGAGGCAGGTGAATCATGAGGTCGGGAGATCAAGACCATCCTGGCTAACACGGTGAAACCCCGTCGCTACTAAAAAAAAAAAAAATACAAAAAACAAGCCGGGCGTGGTAGCAGGCGCCTGTAGTCACAGCTACTCGGGAGACTGAGGCAGGAGAATGGCGTGAACCCGGGAGGTGGAGCTTGCAGGGAGCCGAGATCGTGCCACTGCACTCCAGCCTGTGCGACAGAGCGAGACTCCATCTCAAAAAAAAAAAAAAAAAGAAAAAAGAAAAAGAAAAAAGAGGCCAGGCACGGTGGCTCACACCTGTAATTCCAGCACTTTGGGAGGCCGAGGCAGGCAGATCATGAGGTCAGGAGATGGAGACCATCCTGGCTAACATGAAAACTACAAAAAATTAGTCGGGAGTGGTGGCGGGCGCCTGTAGTCCCAGCAACTTGAGAGGAAAATGGCGTCAACCCAGGAGGTGAAGCTTGCAGTGAGCCGAGATCACGCCACTGCACTCCAGCCTGGGCGACCAGTGAGACTCCGTCTCAAAAAAAAAAGAAAGAAAGAAAAAAGAAAACTGCCCTTCCTTGGAGACAAAACCAGTCCCCAGGAATTCCCGTCTTTGCACGTGTGCTGGTGGGAACAGCACTACAGGGCAGCGGAGGCTGGGTGTGGGGCTGGGGTAAGGGGACGGATGGGCCTGTACCCGCTGGCTCCTTCTAATCACTTTCAATCCAGTGAGCTCCTTAAAAATCAAAGCTCTTTGGAATAAGAGGAGGAGGAAACAATGAAGATCATTTTACTCAAACACAGGGAAGTGATCTCATTGTCATCATCAATATTCTCTCCCTTCACTTTTTTCATTAAAAAAAGAAACTATGTTGGAACAGCTTTAAAGTTACACAAACCTTGAGGCGCTAGTCCAGAACCGCCACAACCCCACCCAGCCCTCAGGCCGCCATGGACACCGTGGTTATGCGAACAAACCTGCAGACACGCAGAGTTACAGCCAACGAGCCAGATTTTATTCAGATTTTCCTTTCGCTACCGCCCCTCTCTGTCCCGGGATCCACCGGGGTCCCACGTGACACTTCATGGTCGCAGTGCCTCAGGGTCCTCCTGGCTGCGAGTTTCTCAGACCCCCCTGTAGGGCGGCCTGACAGCTCCAGGGAGGAAGGCTCAGGCACTGGGCAGCCTCCGCTGGGACCCAGCAGTTCACTCCTGGAGAGGCTGGGCTGTGGGCGGGGGGAGAAAGCCCCGGTGTGGGGCACCCACCCAGGCAAATCCTCCCTGAGATGCCAACCTGGGCCAGGGGCCAAGGGGCCATCAGGCTGCCCCTGTGTGGTGACCCCTCATGTGGTACCTGCAAGAGGAAGTCACCAGGCCCAGCCCACACTTCAGGGGGTTACCTCCCGCAAGGGTCTTCTCCCACTTTCTAGCACCACCATGATTGTCCTGTGGCTCCAGCCCTGCCCGACGGCCCTCCGCCCCCTGCTCTGAAGCCCCCAGCGTCCCCCCAACAAAGTCCCCCTTCCCAACCCACCCTGTACCTCCCACAGTGCCTCTCTGCCCTCCCCATCTTCCTGCTCCCACCTTCCACCCCCACCCAGATCCCCAGCCCCCGACCTGCCCTGACATTCCCCACCCAACACCCCTTACCCCACCCCTCAGGTTTCCTTCTCTCCCCCACAGCTGCCCCCCAAACCTGGGGCTCCAGACTGAGCTCCCAAGCCCGTCTCCTGAACGTCCCTCCCTCTATCCCGCCAAGAGGGCCACCTCCCCTGAACACCCCCATCTCCTCACCATCTACCTCCACCGCCACTCACATCCCGCCCCACCCTGAGCTCCCGAAGGCCCATCCCCACCCCATTCTCCACCCCTATCCTGCCCTAAAGGCCACTTCCACTGAAATCCCCATCCTCGGCCTCATATCCCCATTCCTACTTTCACTCAGTCCCTACCCTTGCCCTGAACCCCGCCCCCGCCCCCAGCCCTGCCCCTGAGTGCCCACCCCCACCCTATCATCACCCCCATCCCGCCAGAGGACCACCTCCCCTGAATGCCCCCATCTCCAACTCACCATCTACCCCCACCCCCACTCCCTTCCTAATCCCCCAACCGATCTCCCTAAGCCCCGCCCTCCACCCACCCACCCTGCCCTGAGGGCCACCTCCACTTGATCCTCATCCACCTCCCCCCAGGGGGCGAACTCCACCCAACCCCCAGCCCTGCCCTACTCCACCCCTCCACCCCTCCACCCTCATCCCTTTCCCCACCCCTGCCCCGAAGCCCACCCCATGACCTTCCTAAGCCCTACCTCTGAGCGCCCTGCCCCAACCCCACAGCCACCCCTATCCTCCACCCCACCCCAAGGGCCCCCCTCTACTGAAACCCCCCTCATCCGCTCCATCCCCAGTCCTCCCATCTCCACCCCTCCCCTGAACCCCGTCCCCACTGAGGTCCCTAAACCCCACCCCTCACTCCACCCTGAGGGCCCCATCCTCTGCACCCCAATCCCCCAGCCCCACTGAGCTCTTAACCCACCCCACCTGAGGATTCCCTTTCCCTGCCCCTCCCCCAGCTTCCTAGCTCGCCACCCCAAGTGACCCCCAGCAGCTCCTCGCCCCTCCCACTGCACACCGGCACTAAAGGGCTGCCCCGCCCCCACCCCTCCCGCCCCCGCGGGACACGCCCAGATTCTTCGCCCCCACGGCCTGGTGCCCTCTGGCCTCCCGCTGTCCCAGGTGGGCCTGGATCCTTCCAGCTCATTCTTTGCCTGTGCTGTCCCTTGTTCCATGGCCCAGTCCTCCCCGGGGACCCTGAGCCTGGAGGCCCTGGACCGCTGGAACCTCGAGCCCACCAGCTGCCTGTACCCGGAGCCGTGGCAGCAGCCCTGTGAAACCTGTGAGTCTCTCTTCCACTCCCTGATCGTCCTGCCTTCAAGGGTGCGGCTGGCCAAGACCATCCCCAGGGGTCCCTGCTGAGCCTGGGGGACACTGTGGGTGGCTGGAGCATGGGGATCTCTGAGGGGGTCGAACACTGGGCCCAGAGGCAAGCAGGGGCTGCAGCGGCCATTGGCCCCCCGTCCTCATGAGGCCCCTGCCCTCCCCTTTCTGGGGTGAATTGAACCACCTGTCTTCCATGTTGCAGCAGGGCCAGGCAGGTTGGGGGCACGCCTCAGGGGACCCTCGAGCCCCTCTCAGGGCTGGTACTGGCTTTGGCTGTCCTGCCCGTCATCCCTGGGTTGGGCAGGTGGGTGTCACTGTAGGGGTGCAGGTGGCCTGAGCTAGGCAGGGTCTGCTCAGCAAGCTGCTTCCCGTGCTGGGGTGCGTCGGGGATCTGAGCAGGGGCTGACGGGTTTCTCACACCTGTGTCCGCGTGTCCTGTGTCCTGATGCGACATCCCCATGGCGGCCATCCCAGCCCTGGACCCGGAGGCCGAGCCCAGCATGGACGTGATCTTGGTGGGATCCAGTGAGCTCTCAAGCCCCGTTTCACCCGGGGAAGGCAGAGGTGAGGGCATATCTGCTTATTGGACCAGTCACTTAGGATGATGACCCCAGGCCTGGACGGGGTCTGGAGTCCCAGGCTTCTGTAGTATTCATGCATTATTCAGACACCCAGACTGGGGCAGGAGATTCCCCACCACAGCCTTCCCCAGGCATAGTCATTTAAACACACCAAGATCAGGTGGGAGGGCGGGATGGCAGGGGACCTCAGGCTCCTGTGACTTTGGAAAATGAATGTGTGATGCTCACTTCTGGGCCGATTTTAAATGAAGAGATCAGAGGAAGAAGAAAGGGGCTACTTCTTATCTTCTTTTCCAGATCTGATTGCATATGAAGTCAAGGTTAACCAGCGAAATATAGAAGGTGAGTATTTGCATGCTTGCCCCCACCAGGCAAAAGAGGTGGGGCACAGTGGTTCACACCTATAATCCCAGCACTTTGGGAGAACAAGGTGGGAGGAGCATTAGAGCCCAGGAGTTTGAGACCAGCCTAGGCAGCATAGTGAGACTCTGTCTCTACAAAAAAATAAAAATTAAAATTAACCAGGCATGGTGGTGTGCACCTGTAGTCCCAGCTACTCAGGAGGCTGAGGTGGGAGGATTGCTTGAGCTGGGGAGGTCGAGGCTGCAATGAGCTATGATAACACCACGCACTCCAGCCTGGGTGACAGTGAGATCCTGGAAGAAGGCAGTGGACGCCACTGTGCCACATGTATCCCTTCTCCCCCTCCCAAGGCCCCTGTAGCTTTGTTTAAAGCATACAGTTCAATGTATTTTATTTACAGAGTCAGCAACCATCATCACCATCTAATTTTAGAAGATTTTCATCACCCCTAAAAGAAAACCCATATCTAGTAACAGTCACTCTGAATTCCCCCTTCTTGCTTCCCTTCTTTTAACTCTAGGCAACCACTCCTCGACTTTCTTTCAACATGGGTTTGCCTTTTCTGGATCCCTTGCATTTCCATATGAATTAGGATCAGCCGGTCAACTCCTGCCAAAAAGCCAGCTGGGATTTTGAGAAGGGTCTGCAGATCCATTTGGGGACTCATGCTATGTTAGCAATATTAGTTTGTTTTTTTTTTTTGAGACAGAGTCTCACTCTGTCCCCCAGGCTGGAGTGCAGAGGCATGATCTTGGCTCATAGCAACCTCTATCTACCAGGTTCAAGCAATTCTCCTGCCTCAGCCTCCCAAGTAGCTGGGAATACAGGCACCCATCACCATGCCCAGCTAACTTTTGTGTTTTCAGTAGAGACGGGGTTTCACCATGTTGGCCAGGCTGGTCTTGAACTCCTGACCTCAGGTGATCTGCCTGCCTCAGCCTCCCAAAGTGGTGGGATTACAAGCATGAGCCACCATACCCAGCCAATATTAAGTCTTCTGATCCATGAACATGGGATATCTTTCCATTTTGTTCCATCTTCCTTAACCTCTTTCAACAATGCTTTGCAGTTTGCAGTGTGTAAGCCTCATACTTGTTTGGCTGAATTTATTCCTAAGTCATCCGCTGCATTTGACAGCACTGGGAAAACACGTGTTTTGAATGTTTCCTTTAGACATCTGTCTCTGCTGCGGAAGTCTCCAGGTTCACACGAAGCACCCTCTGTTTGAGGGAGGGATATGCGCCCCGTGTAAGGTAGGCAAGGGGAATGGGTGTGACTCCCTCGTGGCCTCAGAGCAGGGATGACACAAGCCAGCCTTGCTTTGCTCCTTCCAAGGACAAGTTCCTGGATGCCCTCTTCCTGTACGACGATGACGGGTACCAATCCTACTGCTCCATCTGCTGCTCCGGAGAGACGCTGCTCATCTGCGGAAACCCCGATTGCACCCGGTGAGGCGAGGGGCCTGCCCAGGGCGGTGAAGGGGCTGAGGACACACCCGTCCTTTCAACTACTCATTCTGGAGTGTGGGTGGATTTTCCTCCCAAATGGATGATTTCCCTGAGAGCTTCTGATTTCTGTCTCAAATGTGTCATTTGGCATAGAGCCCTCAGCAATGGGAGGCGGGTGTCTGCGGTTGGCAATTGTGATTTTTGTTTTCAGTATTGGTATTGCCACATCACTATGCAGGGGAGTGATGGAAACCCCACACCCCAGGCTGCCAGTCATGACCGGGGTGACAAGGGGCATGTTCACCCCTCATTCGTTACTCCTCTGCCTCGACTCCCTCCGTGGGCTCCTCCCCTCAGTCCTTCTGGGCCATCCTCGTATTTACAGCTCCCCCCGCCTCAAGTTCTCTCCTCCAGCTGGTGTTACTACATTTGGTTTTGCTGGGAGTCCCACCCTGTTTCTGCAGGCTCGAGTTTGGGGGCAGACAGGTGCCTTAGGGGCTTCCTTGGATCTGTCATTGCCTGCGAATCCACCTCCCTGTGTTTTGCACCTGGCTAGGCTCCTGTCACTCTGTGTCCCTAGGAAGGACCGTGTTCCTCTTCCCAGTCCACCACCTGGTCTTCCCAAAGGGAGCTCCAGTGTGACTTTTCCCTCCAAAACAGGGCTCAGCCCTACCTCCGCCATCCTCGGCATAGGCGGGCTGTCATGTCCGCTGCTGTGGTTTTCTGTTCGACCCTAGATGCTACTGCTTTGAGTGTGTGGATAGCCTGGTCGGCCCCGGGACCTCGGGGAAGGTGCATGCCATGAGCAACTGGGTGTGCTTCCTGTGCCTGCCCTTCTCCCGAAGCGGGCTGCTGCAACGCCGGAGGAAGTGGCGCAGTCAGCTCAAGGCCTTCTACGACCGAGAGTCGGTAAGGAGCCCGTGGAGGGGCAGGACCCGGCGGCAGCAGGCCCTGGCTTACGGCCTTCCCTTGGTTCCTGCTGCAGAATGCAGGCACGCCGATGGGCACCACAGCTGCAGGCTTGGGAGCAAACACTTTTTCCTGGCTTCCTCTCCGATAGCGGCTTCCACTCGATGGTGGCTTTGGGTAAACTGCTCTGACATGGCAGTTTTGTTGCTTCCAAGCCTAGGAACGAGGCCCTGGTAGCAGTAGGAGAGGGGCCAGGAGAGGGTGGCTGGCAAGTCCTCAGCACGTCTCAAAGTCCAGTCCTCAGGAGCAAACGCCTGGGCCTATGCTGGCCAGGGGTGGGCCCTTTTGGGAGTCCAGCTGAGAAGCCAGGGGGGGCCTGGCAGGAACCGCAGACAAAGGCGGAGAAGGTGGAATTGTGTCCCTCTGAGAGGTACACCCAAGTCCCCAGCCCCGTACCTGTGAATGTGATCTTATTGGGAAATAGGGTTTTTGCAGATGTTAAGAGTCGCGAGATGAGATCATTCCAGGTCTAGGGTGGGCCCTCAGTGCAGCGGCTAGTGTCCCTGTAAGAGATTTAGGAAATGGAGACAGGGAAGACAGCCACGTGATGATGGAAGCAGAGACTGGAGTGAGGCATCCACCAGCCACGGGTGCCAGCAGCCCCAGGAGCTGAGGGAAAGGCCTGGCATGTCCTCGCCTGGCACCTTCTGAGGGAGGCATGCCTGCCGGCACACCTTCACTTCAAAACCTCTGGCCTCCTGAGCTGTGAGAGAATAATTTCTGCTGTGCTAAGTCCCCTGGTCTGTTTTTTATTTTTTTATTTTTGAGATAGTGTTTCGCTCTTGTTACCCAGCCTGGAGTGCAGTAGCACCATCTTGGCTCACTGCAACCTCAGCCTCCCGGGTTCAAGCGATTCTCCTTCCTGCTTCCCAAGTACCTGGGATTACAGGCACCCGCCACCATACCTGGCTAATTCTGTACTTTTAGTAGAGATGGGGTTTCACCATGTTGGCCAGGCTGGTCTCCGACTCCTGGCCTCAAGTGATCCACCTACCTCGGCCTCCAAAGTGCTGGGATGACAGGCATAAGCCACGGGGTCCAGCCCCTCCAGTCTATTTCAATTTGCAGGCCAGCCATGGGAAGCTCCTACGGAAGGGGTGTGGCCCCCGGTGAGGCAGCCAGCGTGGAGCAAGGGACCCCTGAGCTGAGCATGAAACCGCACTGGCCTCCAGCTCACATTTGTTAAGGTTGAACCAAGTCATCTCTCCCTGCCTAGCAAGCTTCAGCCTGCTCCGATTCGAAGGAAAGGGTCAGATGGGATGGTGTTTTCTAGGAACAGAGCCTAGCGCTCTGAAGGCTGAGGTCCCTGAGTTTTGGGCCCTGGGGGGCTGGCCCTTTAACAGGGAGCACGTGAGGCCAGAGTTGGCTGCCCGCCTGGTCCATCAGGTTGGCAAGTGCAGGGCAACCCACAGGGCCTCACCTGTCCCCGAGGCTCACCTCTCCCCGGTATCTCTGGCCTTGGGGCTCTCTTCTCCGACGTTCTGGAAGCTGCCTGGGCGAGCAAGACCATCCTGGCCAACATGGTGAAACCCCATCTCTACTAAAAATACAAAAATTAGCTGGGCGTGGTGGCGTGTGCCTGTAGTCCCAGCTACTTGGGAGGCTGAGGCAGGGGAATCGCTTGAACCCGGGAGGTGGAGGTTTCAGTGAGCTGAGATTGCACCACCTTACTCCAGCCTGGGTGACACAGCAAGACTCCATCTCAAAAATAAAAATAAAAATAAATAAAAATAAATCAGCAAACCCCTCCACACCTACTGTGTGTTGGCTGGAGACAGCTGGAGGTCAGAGCGGGAGACCAAGGCTGGGGCAGGGGGTGGAGCTGGCCTTCTTCGGGGGCAGTGCTGGTCAGGACAGGCCCAGTCAGGCCTCGGCAGGTGCATCTTAGGTGTGTCTCTGGTGAGTCTCACGTTGAGTGTCCATCCAGGGAAGAATTTTCATTGCATCTCGAGGGCTCTGTAACCAAGTAGCTGGGGGTTTTCTAATAAATAGGAGAGTCCCCTTGAGATGTTTGAAACCGTGCCTGTGTGGAGGAGAGAGCCGGTCCGGGTGCTGTCTCTTTTTGAAGACATCAAGAAAGGTAAGTCAGGGATCTCCCAAAGACACACATGGAAGGATGCCTCCACACACCTGACTGCCCCTCAGGCCACCCCCCTGGGCTCCCCACACCCTCCCCGAGGCCGGCCAGCTGCTGGTGTCCTGCACCCCTCCCCACGCTGGGCCCATGCTGACCCCGCACTGGGGCCTTTGGAAATCCCACTGTCTTCTGGGCCTCGCAGGCACAGCCGAATCCATGAAGACACTCTCTCTCCTCTGGCCGTGTCCGTAAGGGATGGGTCCCCCCGGGACACCCACTAATGCCCACAGTGTCTCAGAGCAGCCTTGTGCAGGAGCACGTATCTGCCCTGGGCAGCTGACCAGCAGCCTGATCCCACAGCGCCCGCACAGCCTGCCCAAGGCCTTGCTGCCCGGGCGGGGCTGAGGAAGCCGGAGCCTCCTCCAAGGCCGTTCCAGGGCTCTGCAGCTCACACCAGCTGCAGAGTGGAGTGGACTCCACCGCTCTGTGGATTTCCTAGCCAGAGGTGACGTCGCATCCCAGAAATGCCTGGCGCTGTAACACAGTGCTTGACATCCTTTTTGTTTTGTTTTGTTTGAGACAAAGTCTCACTCTGTTGCTCAGGCTGGAGTGCAATGGCACGATCTGCTCACTGCAGCCTCCACCCCTCGGGTTCAAGTGATTCTCCTGCCTCAGCCTCCCGAGTAGCTGGGATGACAGGTGCCTGCCACCACGCCCAGCTAATTTTTGTATTTTTAGTAGAGATGGGGTTTCACTATGTTGGCCACGCTGGTCTAGAACTCTTGACCTCAGCTAATCCATCCGCCTTGGAATCCCAAAATGCTGGAATTACAGGCTTGAGCCTCTGTGCCTGGCCGTGCTTGACGTTCCTAAATCAATACGTGGCGATGTTTGCTTGTTTAGCTTGTTACGAGACAAAAACCTCCATCCTTAATCCTCCTGCCACGTCATTAAAAAGATAAAGTTGGGTGGGGTGCAGTGGCTCACGCCTGTAATCCCAACACTTTGGGAGGCTGAGGTGGGTGGATCATTTGAGGTCAGGAGTTGGAGACCAGCCTGGCCAAAATGGTGAAAACCCGTCTCTACTAAAAATACAAAAAAATTAGCTGGGCGTGGTGGCGCACACCTGTAGTCCCAGCTACTCAGGAGGCTGAGGCAGGGGAATCGCTTGAACCTGGGAGGCGAAGGTTGCAGTGAGCCAAGATTGCACCATTGCACTCCAGCCTGGGCGACAGAGTGAGGCTCCACCTCAAAAACAACAACAAAAATATAGAGTTGGCTCCTTAATGGTAGGAGGGTCCTTCGATCAGCCGTCAGCCTTTTCAAGTCCCTGTAGAGGCACAATCCACGCTCACACTCTGGGCCCTTCTGGTCTCTCCCCATCCAGAGCTGACGAGTTTGGGCTTTTTGGAAAGCGGTTCTGACCCGGGACAGCTGAAGCATCTGGATGATGTCACAGACACAGTGAGGAAGGATGTGAGTACCGCGGCGCACTCTCAGACGCTGCACTGGGAGCAGGGGTGCGAGCTTCCTCAGAGGAAATGTCAAGGATGAGGTGGGCAAGGAGGCGGCGGCAGGCGCTGGGAGGAGTCCCGAACACACGGGGGCCTCTCGGCTGGGATTACAGGCACCCGCCACCACGCCCAGCTAATTTTTTGTATTTTTTAGTAGAGCCGGGGTTTCACCATGTTGGTCAGGCTGGTCTTGAACTCCTGACGTCAGATGATCCACCCGCCTTGGCCTCCTAAAGTGCTGGGATTATAGGCATTAGCCACCGTGCCTAGCCATTAATTTTTATTTAAGAAGAATGACAGAGTGAGGGCCATCACTGTTAATGAAGCCAGCATTGCTCACAGCCTCCCCTTGGTCACTTTTTGGGACTAAGGGGCACCCTTGCCGTGTCTGTGTTCAGGCAAGATTGTTGGGTGGCTGTGTTTTGTCTTCTTCCAGCTTGGCCATGGAGCAGCCTGGTCACTGGTGCTCTGCGGGGCTGTTTCTGTTCAGCAGGGAAGGCTCTGCCCTTGACATTAGCTCCTGGAGGGCTGTGGACGGCGCCTGCCGTGTTCACGGATGACAGTCTGTGCATTGGGTTGGGCCTCCCAGGACTGGTTCTCCAAGGGCAATGGGATGACAGACAGAAAAACCAAATTCTGCCAAAGTATTTAAATAGGTTTATTCTGAGTCAGTAAGAGTGACCATGGCCTGGGAAACACAGTCTTAAGAGGTCCCGAGGAAGTGCACCCAAGGCGGTCAGTAACAGTTTTGGTTTTATACATTTCAGGGAGATGGGAACTGCAGGTAGAATCAGAAATCAGTACACGGGCCAGGCATGGTGGCTCACGCCTGTAATCCCAGCACTTTGAGCCCAGGAGGTGGAGGTTGCAGTGAGCCGAGATCTCACCATTGCACTACAGCCTGGGTGACAGAGTGAGACCCCATCTCAAAAAATTCAATCAATCAATACATAGGTGTGCATTGGTTCAGCCCCAGAAGGCGGGATATCTTGAAGCTTACATTAGGGATTTGGATGAAAGAGTTAAGCTTTGCCTGAAAACTCGGAGTCAGTAGAAAGGAATGCTTGAGTTAAAATAAGGTCTGCTGTCTGTCGTGTGACGCCATGGCAGAGCCATAATATACCGGCTCAAAAACACCCATTCCACAAGCTTTTGTGGTTTGTAAGCCGTGATTCCCCCACGCTCCTTAGAAAGGAATTTGAGCAAGAAAAGATAAAGGCAGAGTTCAGTCCCCAAACGCGTGGCACAGAGTCTTCACCTCAGATTCGGAGCGTTCTCCTCTGGGCTCCAGGCAGGCAGCCCCTGAGGCTGGTGGTGGCTGGGGATGGCTCTGCCCTAGTGGGCTCCACATCTCAGCTTGCCCTGGCCTGTGGGCCCTGCGAGCTGAGCAGGGTCGGCCCTGGGGACATCTCGTGCTACCGTACATGACCTTGCCCACTGCTGCTGCCTCTCGGTGCCCACGCCCGTCTGTCCTGCAGGTGGAGGAGTGGGGGCCCTTCGATCTCCTGTACGGCGCCACACCTCCCCTGGGCCACACCTGCGACCATCCTCCCAGTGAGTGACGCTTCAGTCCTGACACCCTGTCCCCACCACCCCTGTCTCCTCTCCTCTCTCCCCACCCCTCCATGCCAGGGCAGAAACTGCAAATTGTCAGCATTTTTCAAAAGCAGCTTTATCGAGGCTCCACTGACACACAGTGTGTCCAACTGAATGTGTGCAACTTACTGTGTGTCAGTGGTGCCTCAATAAAGGAGGAGGCACTGAGCTAGCTCCACACCCATGCACGCCTCATCATGAGCAACAGAGTAAGTGTCCCCGTCACTTAGGCTTCCCTGACCCCGTGCAGTCCCTAGTGTGCCCACGTCACTGCAGCTCACGTATCCTCTGGAGCTTCCTCTAAAAGGCGGTATTTGTGCCACGGCACGCGCTCTGCGTCCACGCCTCCCTCGGGGCTGCCTGTCTGTCTCTTCCCAACTCTGGGCCTGCCTGGGGGAGGAGGGGTCCTCGCACCTCTGTGGCCCCGGCACTGGGCAGGGCTCCATTGCTGCTGGAGGAACAGGGGCAGGGGACCCCTCAGACCCAGGCTGGTGCATCCCATAGACCCCCTCGGTGCTGCTCTCATGCCACAGTTTCCTTGGGCCCCTGCCTAGATGCACCTGAACAGCACCCCGCCACTACCAGCCCTTGCCTCCGGACCCCCCTCAGCCCTGCCCCCTCACGCGCTCCAGGCTGGTACCTGTTCCAGTTCCACCGGCTCCTGCAGTATGCGCGGCCCGGGCCAGGCAGCCCCAGACCCTTCTTCTGGATGTTCGTGGACAATCTGGTACTGAACAAAGAAGACCAGGACGTCGCGTCTCGCTTCCTGGAGGTGTGTGCGGGGCCACATGGGCCTCCCTCTACCCCTGCCCACGTGAGGGAGGGGCTCTTCGGGTGGCACTCAGTCTACACCCCAGGCTCCAGGCCTGGAACCCTGTGGTCCCTGGTTTCCAGGTGTGCACAGGGCCCAGGAGAGCTGCTGTGCAGTCCAGGCAGGGACTGTGGTGCCTGGGACATGAAGCCCCTTCGAGGACAGCCTTAGAGGGCAGTCCCACCTCACACTACTCCTGTGCTCACAGAACACGGCCTTGGGGGCTCACCTCCTGCCGCCGCCCCCTCAGTCTCCACACACACACACACGTGCACATCACACACACAGGTGAAACACCCACCACAGTGCACATGTGCACACAGTCACTGTACACATGCGCCACACACAGGGACACACTTACCACACGCAGGCACGCTACGTGCACGCATACTCCCCCCACACACGCACACACAGCCTTCTCTCCACACGTCTGAATCCTGATTGTCAGAGCAGCCACTTTTGGGCTCAGTTGACGGGTCCCCTCTGGGTCTGACGGGCCGGGTCAGGGTTGGGGAGGGACGGCCACACCTCAGCCACAGGAGACAGGCGGGAGAGGTTCGGGAAGGGGAGGTTCCTCATGCTCTCAGGTTCCATGGAGGGGCCACAGCCAGCGGGGGCCCCACCCACCGAGTGGGCAGCACCTGTGGGCTGGAGCCTTTGCTGGGGGTCCAGGCGGGGTCGAGGTTCCCTTGGTGCTGGAATCTCGTGGAGTGGCTGGAATGCAAACCCAGCCATTGGGAAGGGGAGCAAATGCCATGAACTGAAAATCACAAGATCTGTGCTTTTAGAACAGGAGACTTTGTTTCTGTAAAGGGACACAGCCTGCAAGGCCCTGTCCCCCAGGCTGGGAAGCACGGCCTCTGCCAAGACCAGAGGAGCCAGGAGGAGGCACTTCGAAGGGGAGGGGTGGCCGGGGCAGGAGCTCTGTGCTGACCAGGTTGGCTAAACCTGTGCGGCAGGTTATTCATGAAGGGGGTCCTGCTGCACACGTACTGAACAAACATGCATGTAACATACGACCTGTGTTCACTCTGGGGTGGAGTCTAACACGTCAGTGTCGCAATGAGGCCCTAAACCTCAGAGGTCGTCTCGAACACAAAGGCACTCAAGGCGGAGCCTCTGTAAATCGGCCGGAGCCGGTCCACGGTCGGGGGTCCCTTATCAGGAGGAGGTTCCTGAAGTCAGGCTTCTGCCCAGTCAGAGCTGTGGTCATGGCTGTGGAACGTGGTCAGTTGGCGTCTGCGGGTGGATGAGCTGCAGTCATTTGAATCTTGCTCATGGCCGGGCCAGTGTGTGTTTCGCTGCTGGAGAAAAAGCAGCTGTGGCGTGAGGGCAGAGTCCGTCCTCTCAGTGTAGGGTACGTGGCTCGACCCTTGCCTGCTGTGGCCTGAGGGCCTGTTTGTAATTTGATATCTTATTGCCACAGAGTCTGTCGGTTTAAAATAATTCGTCAGCTTTTTCTCCAAAGGTGAGTTATAAGAAAAAGGGACACAGGGAACAGAGTCGGGCTAGAAAGTCCGTTGACCACTCAGGGCCATTGGCAGCTGAGGCCAGGGGGCCCATGGGGGGTGCTTACCCCTGACCCACGGCCGACCCTCCCACCCCCAGATGGAGCCCACCACCATCCCAGATGTCCGCGGCGGATCCCTACAGAATGCTGTCCGCGTGTGGAGCAACATTCCGGCCATAAGGAGGTATTTCCCGGGCAGCCAAAAGCGTTCAGGGTCAAGGGGGACGTGGACCCAGAGCGGAGTTCACTGAGGAAATGGGGTCTGCCTAGCAGAGCCAAACCCAGAGCAGCCTCTGTGCCCCAGTGGGACTGCGGTCGGCCTCCAGGGCCACCCTGAGACCCTGAAGGCACCGAAGCCCAAGGACGCCCCTTTCCCCTTGGGGACCTTCTCCAGCACTGGCTCTCAGCTTCTCGGGGTCCAGCCCCTGGACACCCATATGCGCCACGGCGCCCTGGACTGGCTGCAGCCCCCAGGCTTTCACTCCATGTGGTCTCCCCACTTCCCTTGCACACCCATAAGCTCATGTGTGCTCACACTCAGCCACTCTCACATGACTCACTTGCACGCTCATCCACACACCTGTGTGCTCATGTGCGCACACATACAGTCAGTCCCGCGGTCACACTCATCCACACACAGTCGTTCCCACGGTCACACTCATCCACACGCCTGTGTATTCATGTGCACACACACAGTCATTCCCACAGCCACGCTCATCCACACGCCTGTGTACTCATGTGCACACACACAGTCATTCCCACGGTCACACTCATCCACACGCCTGTGTACTCATGTGCACACACACAGTCATTCCCAAGGCCACGCTCATCCACATGCCCGCATGCACCGTCAGTCACATGCTCACACAAGCACACTCATGACTAGCATGTGCATGTCACATGTGCTCACAATCACAGGCACACACGCATCAGTCTCACACCCACCCACATGCTTGCACCCCCATGGTGCACTCCTGGGCTGCCCTCCCCACCTTTTGGGGCCTTGAACACACGGCCCCGCCCCACGTGCCCTCTGCGGCTGAGCACCCCCTCCTGCTGCCCCCACGGCCTCTCCCAGCTGCCCCCGCCCCTCGACAGCCTTCCCAGGCAGCCCAGACCTCACCCTCCAGCCGACCGCCTGCCCATCCCCTCACTCCCACACTCACCTGGCGTGCTTTGCTCATACGTGCATTCGAGTGGAACGAGCGCTTTCTGGCTCAGCTGAGTCATGTCTCCTGCCTGAGAGTGAGTTCTGGAAACTTATTCCCTCTCACCTCTCAGGTTCCTGCATTCTCCCATGTCACCGCCATGGCACGATCCTGTTGCCTGGCACCTGCCAAGGCGTGGTGCCCGCAGGTCCTGCTGGCCTGGCCTCCCCTGGATTTGAGTTTGGGAGGGGCTGAGCTGAAGCACTTTGCCAGATGCTTTCTCTTCAGAAGCCCTCTCACCTGCATGCCAGACTTCCCACAACCTCCCCCTCACCCTAAGCCTGCTCCCCCCGTGTCACTTCCCTGGAGGCCGTACCAGGCTCTGTGGGGCTGGGTGAGCGGGGCTGAAGGTGGGGGCAGACCCAGCAACACCTGTGTGCATTACAGGCCATGCCTCACCTGCTGCCTGTTCCCAGAGGCTCCATGCATCCACGCAGCAGTGAGAGAACAGCACCCCAGCAGGGTTCTTATGTGGCAGGTGCAGCCAGACCCAGGGTTGCAAGGCTCCTCCACCAAAGGCACCTCCCTCCACTCCAGTGGCCACACCTGTGGCCCCTGTAGGCTTGGGCCATGGGCTGGCAGCTGCTTCTTCCCAGGCCCCCTTTCTGAGCGAGGCCCCACAGAGCTCCTCACAGGGTTTCCACGGCGGGATGCACCTGAGCCGTGATCCTGGGGTCACCTGGTTCCTAGAAGGAGGCTGGCAGCTCCTTCCCACAGATTTCCCTCCGAGGGTCTCGGGTGTCTCAACAGTGACGTGAGACACCCACTCACTGAAAGAGAAATCATTTTACAGAGGTGGCCACCATCACCCCCAGGATGGTTAAGGACAGTCCCCACTGCCCTAGGGACGGTGCCCGAGGAGGAGGGGGACACTGTATCTGGCACTTCACTCGCAGCCTTCACCCTGAAAGAAACTGAGAAATGTTCCTGGCCTCCAGGGGGGTGGCTGGGAGCACGAGAGGGGGTGTCGGTGCCAAGTCTGCAAAGCCCATCTTCCCCAAGGGCTCCTCACACCGCAGGCTGGCAGAGGACCTTTTCCTCTCCCCACCTGCCCTCCTGCGCTCAGGGCTCAGGCTCCCGGCACAGGCAGCCCCAGGAGCCCAGGGGACAGCCTTTGTGATACAATTCCCTGGGAATGGTTGCTGACTCTGCAAGGGTTTGGCTAACTTTTGCCTGGAGTCCTGTCCTTTCCTCTGCGGGGTGCTGCCCGGGATGGTGACATCCTCTAGCGATGGCCCTGGAGCTCGCTGTTGACACAGAGTCACCCCCAGCCTGCTTCCCAGGGGACCAGCCCCCTGCCGGGGGGAGGCGGAGGCAGGGGAGTTGTCTGGTCTCCTGCTGCTCAGTACACCTCCGTGAGAAAAACTCCCAGAATCGGGTGGGGGTTCCAGGGCGTCTTAGGCGCCTGGGACAACTGAGAGGCAGGCTGTTCCCCTCACCCCCTCGAAGCGATTCCTTCCCAGCCCCATGTCCAGGCCCGCCTGGTGGGTGCTGCACTTGCTCACAGCCTTCCCTCCCTCCTCTCAGCAGCAGGCAGTGGGCTCTGGTTTCGGAAGAAGAATTGTCCTTGCTGACTCAGAACAGGCAGAGCTCGAAGCTCGCGGCCAAGTGGCCCACCAAGCTGGTGAAGAACTGCTTTCTCCCCCTAAGAGAATATTTCAAGTATTTTTCAACCGAACTCACTTCCTCTTTATAAATGAGTCACTATACTGTGAAAAGGAAAAAAAGACTTTTCCTAGAACAAAGGCAGCTTTCTTCACATTATCTCTTTCCTGTTCGGATTATTATTTTATTGCTCGTCTTCGGTTTTTGCGTCGTCACTGCAGACCCACGTTCCGTTGGGTTCTGGAGACTCGGGGTCTCTCCCCGCCACCACGATGGCTCCCGGGGCAGAGGCTCCCGCCGCTGTGCACAGGACCACACATGGTGGTACGCGTTGTACTTTCCGAAAGCATTTCTGTGTTCTAGTTGAGAAGTTCAAGTATATTTATTATAAGATAGTTATTGGTCACATCTGGTGTTTTATGTATAGGCACAGCCACCTGTCATCCTGCAGGGCATGGGGTGGAGGCCAGAAGTGAGCAGGAGGCGTCTTTGGAGCGCCTGCGTCGTGTCCTGCATGATGCACTTTCTGCCGGGGCCTTCCCCACGAGATCGCTGTTGCTTTCATAGAGAAAACCACGCACCCTGATTGTAGCTGCACCAAACGGCCTGGTCCTTTGCAAAGTACAGGACCTCAGCCTTGGCAGGCAAAGGAGGGACCTGCTGAACAGACAGTGCGGAGGCCAAGCCCAGATCCACACACAAAGGATGTCACATTTGGGTCCTACCCCAGGTGGTATTGATTGCAAAAAGCAGGGCTCCTCCTGGCCCTCTGCAGTTTGAGTCTGAGTGAGGATCAACCCAGCAGAAAGCTCTGCCTCAGGCTGGGCTCAAATCACAGGAAATGAATCCTACAGGGGAACTTTGGGGTCTGCACTGGGGCTATTAGTGGTAGGTAAAATGCGTTGTGGAAGAAAGGTCAAAATGGGGCCCCAGGAAGGTTAAGAATGTGTATCTGGAAGTAAACAGAAGCTTTTACTTCAATTAACATGACTGGATGCCTCTCCCATCTTGGGACAGTCCTGGATGCCTACGACACAGGTCTCACATCCAGGGATGAATTTAGCCAGCTCTGTAATGACCCCGGGGTTCCTGAAGCCACAGAGGGAGAACAGGTGAGGGCATCCAAGTGCAAATGAGCCCTCTGGGGAGGCCGTGCTCGAGCTGACATGAGCTCCAGCTGAAGCCATCGTGAGCCCATGAGCACAGGCCAGGCAGGTGGTGAGAGCTCCAGACAGGGTGGGCTGGGCTCAGGCTGCGTGCACCCAGGGAACCAGTGTCATGGGTCCAGCATAACTCATGCTCAGTTTCTGTGAGGGTTGCTTCAAAGCAGGGGCCCACGGTGCTGGGAGGGCCTTTCTGCCACCCAAAATGCACTTTCCTTCTTTTGTTCTCTCCCCAACACTCAGAACTGTCCACACCACCTTGAGATTCTCTGTGTATTTTATTTTAAGTTTTTACATTTTGAGACAGGGTCTAGCTCGTCTCCCAGGCTGGAGTGCAGTGGCAAAACCATAGCTCACTGCAGCCTCCATCTCCTGGTCTCAAGAGATCCTCCAGCATCAGCGTCTGGAGTAGCTGGGACTACAGGTGCATGCCACCATGCCCTGCTAATTTTAAAAAATTATTTGTAGAGATGGGGTCTTGCTCTGTTGCCCAGACTGGTCTCAAACTCCTGGGCTCAAGTGATCCTCCCACCTTGGCCTCCCTAAGTGTTGGAATTAAAGATGTGAGCCACTGTGCCTGGTCCTCCAGGTATTTTAATTTTACACACAGGACCTGCAACATGATCCCGTGCTCAGCTGAACAACCCTCCAAAAGATGCCCATGTCCCCATTCCCGGATACTGTGAATATTACCTCATGTGGCAAAGAAAGGACTTTGCTGATGGGATTAAATTGAGGTGGGAGGCCTCCCTGGATCATCCAGGTGGGTTCTATCTGTCATCCCAAAGGTCCTCATAATAGAGGGGCAAAGTGAGGCTTGACCACACAGAGAAGCCACATGGCCACTGAGGCAAAGACTGGAGCAAAGCACAGGGATGCCTGGGCCACCCGGAGCTGGGAGAGGCAGGTCAGATGCTCCCCTAGCGCCTCCACCAGGCAGGCTTCCACCCTCCAGGGCTGCGAGAGAATAGATTGCTGTTGTTTTGAGCCAGCAAGTGTGAGGTCATTAGCTCCCAGCGCCCACAGGAAACGAACCTACTGTCATGCACCACATAACAACCTTTTGGTCAACAAGCAATGCCACAGTGCTCCCATATCACAACGCGGTATTTTTACTGCACCTGTTCTATGTTTAGATGGCTTTAGATACACAAATACCAGTGAGTCACAGCTGCCTACGCTGTTCAGCGCAGTCACCTGCCATGTAGGCTTGTGGCCCGGGAGCAGCAGGCTGTGACATACAGCCTCAGCGTGTAGCGGGCTGGGCCACCAGGCACTCTGTTCACACAAGGACAAAATCACCTAAGGACGCATTTCTCAGAAGGAATGTATCCTTTTGATACATATGACTGTACCAAACGTATGAACGTATGACTGTCCGAAGAGAAAAGATCTTCCTCGGACCAAGAGTGGAGCTCTCAGCATCAGCCGATGCCCATGCTGTCAAACGCAGGTTGCTGTGCCAGACCCCAAAGGGACCGGGGCCTGGAGGTGCATCAAGGCAGAGATCAGAAGATCCCCGCGCCCTCCAAACGGCAGAGCAGGGCGGCCTGGGGCTAGGGGCATCCGGCAGCTACTTCCTGCTTAAGCACTATGACTTGTACCCGGAGCCTCAAACCCCAGGCTGCACAAATACGATTCCTGCTTGGTTCCCAGTTGGCCCTGGACACTGCCAAGGGGCCTTCTCTCCACACCCCTAGAACAAAAGCGTATCCTGCCAGTCCAAGAAAGTCACGGTTGAGGAAAATGAAACCTTCCTTCGACTACAGGAAACTTCCCAAGGGTTTTTCTGTTTCTTCATCTAAACCCCTCTGAGTGTCGTGACCCATGTGCCGGTGTGCTGTGTGTGTTCACTCACAACCACCCCGCATTCACGTATGTGTTACAGGTCAGGGGATGCAGGTACCAAGGGGCTAAGGAACTTGCTGAGGTCACACAGCTCCGGGGCTGGGATCTGAATCAGCCACCGCTTACCGTTGTCTCCCGTTGTCTCCGAGGTTCCTGGGCTGGTCCTGGCGCCCTCCCCCGCGGCCACCCCTTCTGGCCCAGCTGCATTCCTGCCCCCTGCCTGGCTGTGCCCTCCACGCGGAGTCCCCTCTCTCGGGGGACCTGCCCGCAGCACTTGGCTTGCTGGGGGTCTCTGGCGTCTGCCCGGGAAGCAGAGCCTGGACCTGCCCCCTCGGCCACAGCACGGCGGGCCCTGCGGTGTCGGCCCCTCTCCCACCGCCCCCGGGCGGCACTGGGGGGCTGCCGGGTCTGGACCCACCGACGGGGCACCTTCCCTTCGCCGCCGCGGATGACCGGCCGCGCTCTTGGGAGACCTTAATTTGGGAGGCTCTGCTCCTCCAGGACCCATTCCCATCCTCCCACAGCCTCCACGCGGTATCCGGGGGCCGTTCCCCTCCCCGCAGTCCGGCGGCATTCAGGTGCGTCCGGCCCGGGGGTGCAGCGCTTGGCCCGGCGTCAGCTAATCAGCGCGGCGCAGCCCCGGAGCTCAGCCGCAGGTCCAGAGGCGCACGGAGCCCGGCCGGTCCATCAGGGAGGGCCTCCGGAAGGAGGTGGCGCTGCCCGCAGCCCGCCCGCCCGGCTCACCTGCGCCCTCCTCACCTGCCGGGCGATGCGGTCCCCTACCAGCAGCTGCCCGCCCGGTGGAGAGGAACCTCAGCCCCCAACATCGCGACCCCTCCAGCCTCGCCGGTCCTAGCAGGCGTCCCTGAGCGCGTTCCGGGAAGCGCACGTCCACGCAGGCGCTGGACCGGGTTTTCTGGCTCCAGGGACGGGACTTGTCCTAAAGAGGCCGGCTCAGATGGGATTACGCGCCCCACCTCACCTGTGTGCTGACCGTTGGTGCCTCCACCCTGCGCGCCGCGGGCCCTGCCCAGCCCTTCCCGCCGGAGGGCAGGTGGCCCCCGTCCCGCCCCTGCCAGGCGCGCGATTTTAAATCCCCCCAACTCCCATCTCTCAGCTTGACCTGGGAGGGGGAAGCCCCCCGGCTTCAGGGCTTCCTGCGCCCTCGCCGCCGCACTACCTGCCCTCCCGCCGCCCTCCCTGCTCTTCCCCGCCGCAGTCCCCCTACCCCCCCAGTCCGTCTCTTCCGCCTTCTTATTTTGTGCCTGGGCTCTCTGCTCCGCAAAAATGTTGACTTCCACGGGCAGAGGTTTCAGAATTTTTTTAAAAGCTTTTGTCCACGGCGTTCTCTACATGTTGGTTGAAGGAATGGCAGCCTGCGGGGTGCCGTCTGTGGCCCCCGTCTCCGGGCGCTTCTCGCCTCCTCCGCGCGCAGGAGGCAGTGGGGATCCGAGCCTCAGACCAGAAGCGTGGACTCCGGGAGGAGAGTGCCCCGCTGCCCTGTCCAGCAGCCTCACCCAGGCCCTTCCGGGGCTGCCTCTGCAGAAACGGAGTCACGTCCCCTCTGGGCCCCACCTGACTTGCGGGGATCAGGGAGGGAGGGCGCGGTGGGAAGGGAGCAGAGGCTCTGGGTCCAACCCTCGGTTGCGTGGCGCAGCCTTTCCCAGACCAGCTGCCCGAGACTCCAGGTCAGACGCCACTGCCAAGGCTGACCAGCCCTGGGCCGCAAGGCTGCCTCGGTTTCTCGGCGGGGACTCCTCAGAGCCAGTATTAGGCAAATAGGCTGCGCCAGCGCCCTTCAGACCCCTCGAAGGCTAGGGGAGCTAGGCCAGGTCAGGGAGGGCTAGGGCTGGCCCAGAGGGTAGAGCCCGCCCACTTTCCCTCCCTCCTTCCATTCACGCATTCATTCCTTCAATCATTCATTCCTCAGCAGTCGCTGAGCTCTCTCGCCTAAGTCCTGAAGATCATCCGAGCGGAGCAGGTCAGGGTCCCGGCGCTCTCCCAGCGTGGGGGCCTGGATCCCCAGACGACTCCTTCGGGAGGGCCGCAGGACCTGCGCATTCTGCGCCGCGCGGGGAACGGCCCTTGCCTCCCACGGTCCCCTCCCCCGCCACCGGCCCCCGCAGCACCCCTGGCCACCTCCCCCCCGGGTACCCCGCAACCCTGCGCTTCCCGGGGCACCTACGGCGCCCAGGTCCGCGTCCAGGCAGACAGGCCGACCTGCCTCTGTCCCTCCTCCGGCCCACGGGCACACTCGCCTGGGCAGAGCTGAACTTTCCGGAGCCGCCCCACCCCTCCTCCTGCGTCCCGGGGCGGTCTCGATCGCCAGAGGAACCAGGCCGGGGGCGGGGCGGGGACGGGGCGGGGACACGGCTGCCTCCCGCCCGCCGCGCGCTGGGCGCTCAGAGTCTCGGGCGCGGCGGGAGCGCAGTTAAAGCCGATCTCCCGCGCCCCGAGGTTGCTCCTCTCCGAGGTCTCCCGCGGCCCAAGTTCTCTGCGCCCCGAGGTCTCCGCGGCCAGAGGTCTCCGCCCGCACCATGCGGCTGGGCAGGTGAGCCGGGGAAGGAGCGGAGGCACAGCGGTCAGGGGCGGGGTGGCTCGGCCCGCGCGTCCCCAGCTGGGCTCGGACGCGGGGCCTGCGGGGCTCGCCTGGAGGCGCCGGGCGGGCAGTGCGGGTCCGAGGAGCGGGCGGCGGAGGCTCCGGGGCTGCCGGCGGGGTGTGGACGGCAGCGGGCGGCGGGGCCCGGCACCGGCATCCACTGGAGGACGCGCAGCCGTGCGGGGGCGGTCTTGGGGGCGGGGTCCCTGCCAGGGAAGGGGGACCGCGAACGCTGAAACGAGGGAGGGAAGGCGGGCGCACCCTGCACGCCTGGGTACGGGCGCTGCCCCTTCCACTCCCTGGCACCGCTGATTTCTTAGAAGGGAGAAGGAGGGAGGTGACCGGCCGAGCTCTCTCCAAGGCCTGCCGGTGCCCACGGTCTGGCGACACGCCCTCCCCCACACACGTGGGATTCCCCGCAGCCCGGCAGCCGATCTGCACTGAGGAAAGCAGGGCTGCCTGAACCAGGAGTGACAGCTTCCTCCTGAATTTTTGCGAAAATATGCTCTTGGCAACCCACGTTGTAGGGTCCGCAGCCCGGGCTCTCCTGGGTGAACCTGTGAGGCCCCTGACCTCAGGGATGCCTCCCGTATAGCCCGGAGCCTGGCCACACCGGTGTCACACTCCCCAGTACCCCTCACCGTTAGAAATGTATGCAGTTATGATCCTGCCCTAGAGATAAAGAATTTAAAATCCCCGGAATGTCATAACCCTCCCAAATGTCTTAGCCCTCCGCCACCCACACCTTCAAGTAGGCTACCCTGTCTGTGCTGGGTCTTGATGAAAACTCGGGGTGGGGGGTAGGTTAGATGCAGGGGTGCTGAGGGTCCAAGGAGAGGACACAGAGGCCGCTGGGTAGGCGGCACCCAGGGAGGGGACAAGCCAGAAGGAGCCTGGAGCAGGCACACCCGGCCCAGGAAGCCCCCAGGTGTCCTGAGGAGGCCTCCATAGACAGGATGGGCCTTGTGCGCCGGTGATGAACGTAGGCCCTGTGGGAGACAAATGGGGGCACAGAGGGGTTCTCACAGCTGTCGTTTAGATGGTGGCTCTGGGGAGATGACTGAAGGGGCTGAGGTTGGAGGCAGGGAGGTCCAGGTGGATTCAGGGGGCTTGCTGGAGGCCATCACAGCCATCTTGCAAGCCAGAATGGTGGCCCCCACAGGAGGAGTGGGAGAGAGAGGAAGGGCCGCTTGCAGGCTTCAAGAGCCCCTGGTGACCTGCGGCTGGCTTTGGTGCATGTGTGCTCACTTGGCACAGGCACACCTCCATGCGGACTCAGATGACGGTCATCGTGGGTGGGGCAGGGGTTTCTGTGGCTCCAGGGCTCAGGGACAGCCCACTGGGAGGTTCCCACAAGACCAGCCTTTGGCTTACAAAGCCCCCAAGATTTCCCAGGCAGAGGCCACAGAGAAGAGGCATGTGTCTCCCAGACTTGGAGGTGCAGGGACATCAGAGAAGGAGATATCCCTGCTCCGGGGACTCCCACTTTGTGGGGAACTGGTCACAGAAACTGATGGTTTTGGGGGCTGGGGTAAGCACGGCTACCAAAGTGAACCCAACCACTAAGGGCCTCCACCTGGGGCTGGGGGCTGGCAGGTGGAGGTGGTGAGCCTATGGTGTGCACGGTGCAAAGGCTCCCAGACCCAAGATGGCCAGGAGCATTGGAGTCTTGAGGGGAATTTGCTGCCCAAGGCAGGGGCACCAGCCGCAGCAGGATCTGAAACAGGAGGAGCTCAGGTTTGGTTTCAAAATGATCTGCGTTCCCCACAGGGCTGTCCCGTCACTCACCTGACCCTGTCACAGGCATGCCCAATGTTCTTAGTCTCCCCAGCATTTTAAGTGACGCTCATGCTATATGTGCCCTGAAAGCCTTTTTTTTTTCTCTCTCTCTGATTTCCTATAATTTCTTGCCATCTGTCCCCAGGAAGGTTAGACCAGCCTCGGTGGCGTCCCTCGCTCCCCTTCATCCTCACGCCGGCATCACTGTGTTTCCGGGGATTTGTTACCACAAGAACTAGACAGTGGCGAGAGGCTGCCAGCCCCTCAGACTTGCTGTGCTGGGCAGGGGGATGGTGGTCCTGGCCCTGGACCCTGAATTCCCATGGAGAGCAGAGGCAGGCAGGCTCCTGGCTTTGCCTTCAGCCGAGGGGTGGTGGTCCTGGCCCCGGACCCCGAATTCCCATGGAGAGCAGAAGCAGGCAGGCTCCTGGCTCTGCCTTCACATTTCTGTGATGGGCGTAACTGCCTCCTGCCCGTGGGAACCAGCTTGCTCCTGTTTGGAAGATGTAGGTAACTCACCAGCGGCCCCGCCTCACCTGCCTTTCTGGTTGTTTTTTCCAGTCCTGGACTGCTCCTCCTGCTCTTCAGCAGCCTTCGAGCCGGTAAGTTCAGGGGGTGCTTTGCCATGGGTGTGAGCGCCCAGCTCAGAGATAGGCTGTCCGACTGTGTGGACTGCCAGCTACAGGGTGCTGGGAGCAGCCTCACCAGGCTCCTTCTTGCTTCTCAAGTGGCCCTTTGGAGAAAGGTGGGCCCTAAACCTAGGTTGCTGCACAGGATAGAAGCGTTTCCTTAAAGAGAAACACTTCTGCAAACTCCGGAGTTATCTTTTGATTTTGTGTTTATTGCGGGCAGAATGCAGTTCCTCTGAGCCAGAGCTTCCTGGGTCCCCTGGTCTCCGTGTCCCAGGCAGCAGCCCTGCTGAGCCCTAAGGGCCACCAGCCTCTGGAAGAGCCAGGAATAGGGACGAGGCACCGCAGCACAAACCCGAAACCTTGCCGGGCCTTCCAGCTCAGAGGGCTTTGGGGGCAGGGGACACACACAGATTTCCCTGCAGGTGCTGGGCGCAGTGGCTCATTCCTATAATCCCAGCACCTTGGGAGGCCGAGGCGGGTGGATTGCCTGAGGTCAGGAGTTCGAGACCAGCCTGGCCAACGTAGTGAAGCCCCATCTCTACTAAAAATACAAAAAATTAGCTGGGCGTGGTGGTGGGCACCTGTAATCCCAGCTACTTGGGAGGCTGAGGCAGGAGAATCGCTTGAACCCCAGAGTTGGGGGTTGAAGTGAGCCAAAATCGTGCCATTGCACTCCAGCCTGGGCAACAAGAGCAAAATTCCGTCTCAAAAAAAAAGATTTTCCCACAGGCATTTACGCGGTTGCACAAACAGTAAAGCCACCCTGTGTCTGTTACATTTATGAGACCTTTCCTGATGCAAGAATGAGCAGCATGATAATGTAATTGCTGAGAAATTGTTTTCCCTTAAATGCCTGATTTTTAAAGAGCTTTTTATTTTACATTAATTATAGACTCCCAAGAAGTAGTAAAAATTGTGCTGAGTAACACAAATAACACTGAGCGGCCGGGTTGCATCCAGCCGCTGCTCCCCAAGGCAGCTCCTTACATAACGGGAGTGTGTCATCAAAGCCAAAGGCTGACATGGACCTCACCATGAAATGTCCGCATTTTTCAAGTTTGACTGCATTCCTACATGTGCCTTGTTAATAAATTCTGAGCCACAGTTGGTGTTTGAGGCTTGAAACCCAAAGCCTGCCCCATAGAGTAGCTTCATGGCCTGGGCATCAGCCTCAAAAAACAGATTTTACACCTGTTGGGTCATTGCAGATACTCAGGAGAAGGAAGTCAGAGCGATGGTGGGCAGCGACGTGGAGCTCAGCTGCGCGTGCCCCGAAGGAAGCCGTTTTGATTTAAATGACGTTTACGTATACTGGCAAACCAGCGAGTCGAAAACCGTGGTGACTTACCACATCCCGCAGAACAGCTCCTTGGACAACGTGGACAGCCACTACCGGAACCGGGCCCTGATGTCACCGGCCGGCATGCAGCGGGGTGACTTCTCCCTGCGCTTGTTCAACGTCACCCCCCAGGATGAGCAGAAGTTTCACTGCCTGGTGTTGAGCCAATCCCTGGGATTCCAGGAGGTGCTGAGCGTTGTGGTCACACTGCATGTGGCAGGTAGGACCATCGAGGGGAAGAGAGCTGGGTCCATCCCAGCCTTGCATCGTGGAAAAGTATTCATGAAACTCCCTCCCTGGCTCATTCACTGTTTCTTCCAGTGAAGAAAATTCTCCTCTGTGTTATTAGGCTTCTGTCTAACTTCGAGGGAAGCTAAACAGCTGAAAAATCCTTAGTGCGTGACCTGCGGCTGCTTGGTTTCCCGGAAGAGCTCCTACCCTGGCTGTCTTTGCCTCTTTTGAGTTAGTTTTTGTTTTTATTTTTATTTATTTATTTATTTATTTATTTATTTATTTATTTATTTAGAGATGGAATCGCGCTCTGTCACCCAGGCTGCAGTGCAGTGGCGCGATCTTGGCTCACCTCAACCTCCGCCTCCTGGGTTCAAGCAATTCTCCTCCACAGCCTCCTGAGTAGCTGGGACTACAGGCGCCCGCCACCACACCCAGCTAATTTTTGTATTTTTAGTAGAGACAGGGTTTCACCATGTTGGCCAAGCTGGTCTCAAACGCCTGGCCTCGTGATCTGCCCGCCTCGGCCTCCCAAAGTGCTGGGATTACAGACATGAACCACCGCGCCTGGCCAGTTAGTTTGTTTTCTGAGACAGGGTCTCACTGTTGCCCAGGCTGGAGTGCAGTAGCACGATCATGCTGCAGCCTTGACTTCCTGAGCTCAAGCAATTCTCCTGCCTCAGCCTCCTGAGTGTCTGGGACTACAGGCACATGCCACCTCGCCTGGCTAATTTTCGATTATTTGTAGAAATGGGGTCTCACTATGTTGCCCAGGCTGGTCTCAAATTCCTGGACACAAGTGATCCTCCTGCCTCACCCTCCTAAAGTGCTGGGATTACAAACATGAGCCACCACGCCCAAACTAGAGTTTTAAAAGTGAAATTTGAAGGGAGTGCTATAAAGCACTAAATGAGAACGAAATTTAAGAGAAAAATTAGAGGCAACCAAGGAGCTCTGGGCAGTTCATCGGGGAGAAGAGCTGTGTCCATTTCAGATGGACTGCGAGCCCTCGCGTCAGCAGTGAGAAAGACCAGATGCAAATGAGGGGGTCCTGGCACAGCCAGCGGCCGTGGAGTGGGGGGTCTGTGGGTGCCAGTCACTGCCTGCCAGGCTCAGCGGTCCCTGGCTACTGGGACTGGCTTGGGGGATGACTCTTGGGCAGGACTGGGCCGAGCCTGCTGCTCAGACCACAGCCCTGGTCCTGGCCTGTCACCCATGTTGGAGCACAATGGGCCGCCTACCCTCTGACCCAGCCTTGGCACTGTGTACCCTCTGTTTCTTGACCAGCAGGACCTGGCATTTCTCACGACCTGTTTCCCTCCCCTGCAGCAAACTTCAGCGTGCCTGTTGTCAGCGCCCCCCACAGCCCCTCCCAGGATGAGCTCACCTTCACGTGTACATCCATAAACGGCTACCCCAGGCCCAACGTGTACTGGATCAACAAGACGGACAACAGCCTGCTGGACCAGGCTCTGCAGAATGACACTGTCTTCTTGAACACGCGGGGCTTGTACGACGTGGTCAGTGTGCTGCGGATCGCGTGGACCCCCAGCTTGAACATCGGCTGCTGCATAGAGAATGTGCTTCTGCGGCAGAACCTGACTGTCGGCAGCCAAACAGGTAAGGTCCCGGTGCCTGCGTGCTGAGCTGAGCCCAGCCCAAGACAGTGGGGCCAGGGCTGGCTTCGGAGAGCCTCTGAGGCAGGAGACGAAACGTTCCTTCGACCCGGCTCAGCACCCGAAAGGTGGTTGGAAGGGAGAGGAGGCGGGAGGCACACGCCACACAGTGAGAACCACCGCGGTCTCCGGGAACAGGAATGGGCGCCGTGCCCGGAGCACATTGCTCCATTTTCTTCACCTGGAGTCAGTTTTGTTAAACCTACTTTACAGATGAGGGCTGAACTCTGAGGCTGGGGAACACTTCAGAAGCCGCAGGACTAGGCAGCCGCAGCCCAGGACAGAAGCCCACACCTGTGCAGCCCCCACCCGAGCTCCCTGCCTCTTGGGCATGTGTCCCCTGAGAAGACTGAAGCCCCCACACACGGGAATCCCACTGGGCATGACTGCTGGCCCAGCCCCTCCCTGGGGAAGGGGTGCCCTCTGCGGGGACTCCTTCCTAGAGGCCACAGGCCCTCCCCATTTGTGTCCCCATCTCCTGTGTCAGAATAAGAGGCAGAAGGTGGAGACAGGAGATGATCGAGGAGGGGTCCTGGGGTCCTGCTGGCTACAGGAAAGCGGCTGCCAGCAGGACTCACCGTGTGGTTCCGCACAGAGCAAGAATGCAGGGCTCCTTGTTTTGGAAGCATTAAGAATTCCAGACAGTGACCACAAGCATTGCACCTCCTGCCGGCCTTTCTGAACTCAACCCCAGAAGCCTGCACAGGTGCACACCCTCGAAGCCCAGCCTGGCCGCCAGGATCCCGCAGAGCCGGACGTTCTCCTTGAAATCAGGGCTCAGCCCTTGTGAGTCAACATTCAGAGTCTGTGAGCTGCGTGCAGCAGGGTGAGGGGCTGCTCCCAAAGCGGCCTCTGATCGCTGCCTTCCAGCCAGCACACTCCCCGCAGAACAGCCCAGGTGGCAGCAGAAGGTTCTCCCAGGGCCGTCGTCTCAACCCTGGCTACACAGTGGGGTCATCTGGGCAGCCTATGAAAACCCCCATGCCCAGACACATTGGACCTGAAGCTCTGGGCTGGCACCTGGCATCAGGACAGTGTCTAAAAGCTTCAGAAGTTCAAGGTTGAGCACTGTCCAGGTGGTTTCTCCAGGTGTGTTTGGAGACGTGCCAGGCATTCAGAACACGCTCCCAGGGGATGCTGCTGCTTGTTGGCCAGTGCAGACGGCTCTCAGAGGGGCAAAGTCATTGCACATAGAGACAGAGGCATTGGTGCCTTTGTACATCATGGTGGAAGAGCAGAAGGGTGCAGCTGCCGTGGGGAACCGTGTGGCAGTTCCTCGAAAAGCTAAGCGTGGAAACACTGTAGGACCCAGCAGTTCTCTCCTAGGGTTATCACCAAGAGGATGCAAAACAGGGACTCAAACAAATGCTTGTCCGTGAATGTTCATGGCAGCCAGAAGGCAGGAACCACCCAAGTGTCCCTCGTGGGTGGACCGATGCACCAAAAGTGATCCATGCGTGCAGGGGAGAATTAGCCTGAAAAAGGAAGGAAGCAGCTGTCCTGGTGCACGCTGTGGCATGGAGAACTCAAGGCCATTATGCAAGTGACGGAGCCAGACACCTGAGGACAAGCCTGTGGGACTCTGTTTATGCAAAGTGTCCAGAATAGGGTGAGCCACCGAGACAGAAAGCAAACTAGAGGCTTCCAGGGGCAGGAGGACAGCAATTCTCCTGCCTCAGCCTCCTGGGTATCTGGGACTACAGGCACATGCCACCTCGTCTGGCTGATGTTTGATTATTTGTAGCGATGGGGCCTCACTCTGTTGCCCAGGCTGGATTCAAACTGCTGGACACGAGCGAGGCTCCTGCCTAAGCCTCTCAAAGTGCTGGGATTACAGGTGTGAGCCTCCACACCCAAACTAGAGTTTTAAAAGTGAAATTTTAAGGGAGTGCTATAAAGCACTAAATGAAAAAAAAAATTTAAGAGGAAAATTAGAGGCCCCGGCTGTTCCGGGACCCCCTCATTTGGATCTGGTCCTTCTTGCTGCTGGCACAGGGGCTCACGTGTCCGTGAAATGGACATTCTCGCCAATGAACTGCCCAGGATAGCAGAGGACGGGAAAGAGGCAGGAGTGACTGCTCATGGACACGGTTTCCTTTCGAGGGTTACAGGTTCTGGAATTAGGTAGCGGTTATGATTGCACTGGCACCCTGAATTGTTCACTTTAAAATGGTTCATTTTGGGCCGGGCGCAGTGGCTCACACTTAATCCCAGCCCGTTGGGAGGCCGAGGTGGGTGGACCATCTGAGGTCAGGAGTTTGAGACCACCCTAGACAGCATGGTGAAACCCTGGCTCTAATAAAAATACAAAAATTAGCCAGATGTGGTGGCATGTGCCTGTAATCCCAGCTACCCGGGGGGCTGAGACAGGAAAATCGCTGGAACCTGGGAGGCATAGGCTGCAGTGAGCCAAGACCGCGCCACTGCACTTCAGACTGGGCGACAGAGCAAGACTCTGTCTAAAAAAAAAAAAGCTTAAAGTGGCTCATTTTGGCTGGGCACGGTGGTGCACACCTGTAGTTACAGCTACTTAGGAGGCTGAGGCAAGAGGATTACTTGAGCCCTGAGACCAACCAGGGCAATATAGTGAGAACTCATCTCTACAGAAAAAAAAAAAAAAAAAAAATTAGCCAGGCCTGGTGGTGCACGCCTGTAGCCCTAGCTACTTGGGAGGCCAAGGTGGGAGGACTGACTGAGCCCAGGAGGTCGAGGCTGCAGTGACTTATGATCACACCACTGCACTTCAGCCTGGGCAACAGAGCAAGATCCTGTCTCAAAACCTAGATAAATAAAATGAAATGGTTAATTTTATGTTATGTGACTTTCACCTTGATTTTTTCTTTTTTTTTCTTTTTTTTTTTTTGAGATGGAGTTTTGCTCTTATAGCCCAGGCTAGAGTGCAGTGGCCCGATCTTGGCTCATGGCAACCTCCACCTCCCGGGTTCAAGCGATTCCCCTGCCTCAGCCTCTAGAGTAGCTGGGACTACAGGCGCTCGCCACCATGCCTGGCTAATTTTGTATTTTTAGTAGAGATGGGGTTTCTCCATGTTGGCCAGGCGTGTCTCAAACTCCTGACCTCAGGTGATCCGCCCGCCTTGGCCTCCCAAAGTGCTGGGATTACAAGGAGTGAGCCACTGTGCCTGGCCTCACCTTGATTTTTAAAAATCCAGTAAGAACCTGTGCTTCCCGTCACACCCAGCCCTGTGGTCCTCTGGCTGTGGTTGGGGTTATCGCCTCTCCCACGTAGGACGGGAGGAACAAGATCCCTGCAGGAAATGAAGCCCCTCTGCAGGAGAAAACCCTCCTCTCATCAGCCTGGTGTTTTTAAAACCTCAAAATAATGTCAGGAAAGTTCTCTGGAATAAATACTTCCCTGCAATACTTTCTACTCAAGGATGAAAAAAAAGACCCCTTTCCTCTAAGATCCTTTAAGTCGGGTTATTTACCTCTTTCTTATAGGAAACAACATCGGAGAGAGAGACAAGATCACAGAGAATCCAGTCAGTACCCGCGAGAAGACCGAGGTCACGTGGAGCGTCCTGGCTGTCCTGTGCCTGCTTGTGGCCGTGGCGGTGGCCACAGGCTGGGTATGCAGGGACCGATGGCTCCGCCGCAGCTATGCAGGTAGACAGCCCCATATTGTGGATGTTAATGTTTGTTCTGTTGGTGTGAACGTTTGCCTGCTTTAACTTCCCTCACTGATACTGATTTAGCTTGAAACTGTTGTGGTAGCATCAACACTCATGAGCCTTAGCAACCCGAGCTCTCCCACGGAGTGGTTTTGAAACCCAGCATCTCTGACGTTCCTGACACTGCCAAGCCCGAAGGGCGCTGCGGACTCTGCCTTGCAGGTTGGGCGGGAAGGGCGGCTTCTGCATGTAGAGGCCAGGCGGTGGTCATTTCCAGGGAAGCCGCTGAGGCTGCCTTGAGCACACCCGCGCTGTGGGTCTGTGACTCCGACCAGCTCCGCGACAGAGCCTGGAGGTCTGTGTTTCAGCCACGTAAGACACAGCAGCAGAACGCAGTAGTGCAGGAAACCCCAAACGTTGGCTGCGGTGATGGTCCTGATGACGGGGACAGGGGGACTCGTCCCAGAACCCCCCAAGGGTGGCAGTCAATGGGGTGCAGGCACAGTGGCCACGGAGTAGGGGCAGCTCCTGTGGGCTGCCCCTGGCTCTCCCATTTGTGGCCAATCTCAGTCATCCCAGAAACATCTTCCGTGGCCGTGATGCCACTGCTGGCTGGCCAGGCCGCAGCATTTTAAGTGCTTCCCAGGCACTTACTCCTTTAAGAGGATCTTCCTGAAAAGCCGTGCGGCCTGGGGAGCCCCTCCTCTATGAGTGCTTTCCCCGCCTGGAGTTGGGAGCCTCGGGGAGACTTCCAAGCAGGGCGTTTAGGGGGCTGCTGAGAGCTCAGGAGCACCAGGGGCTTTAGGGACACCCCCACCGCTGCTGCCCTGACCATTTTCGTTTGTCCCCCAGGTGTCTGGGCTGTGAGGCCGGAGCCAGAGCTCGCTGGTGAGTTTGCCATGGGAAGCAGCAGGTTCTGGGTTGCCTGAGGGAGGCTTGGCTGGCAGCTGTCTTTCAGATTGTCAAAAAACTTTCAAAAGGCAAAAGTCCTTTGCTTTGAACAACTGTTGCTCCCAGAGACGCAGTGAAGCCCTCGATGGCACACACGGCATTTCCTGCAGCCTCCCCTTGGCATGGGATGGCATCCTGGTGTGCACTTTCTCACACTGCAATGGGATTTTCCCAACACGCACAGAAGCAGAGAGATGAGTGCTGGACCCCTGTGTTCCCCGGCGCCCAGCCCCCACCGGGGTGTCCAGAGCAGGTCCAGGCACTGGCGCCCAGCTCCCACCGGGGTGTCCAGAGCAGGTCCAGGCACTGGCGCCCACCCCCACGGGATGTTCAGAGCAGGTCCAGGCACTGGTACCCAGCCCCTACGGGGTGTTCAGAGGGGGTCCAGGCACTTGCACCCATCCCTACCAGGATGTCCAGAGTGGGTCCAGGCACTGCCGGCTTCTCTCTGCAGCAGCCACTCCTGCAGCTCTCGGGCGGCTCCCTGTCTCCCAGTGGAGGTGTGCCCCTCAGTCCCAGGAGCAACACAGATGTGGATTCCTGTCCAATTTGGGAAAAATGTCCACACACAGTCACCTACCTGGCAGGTGCCTCTGGCTGCAAGGGGCGTTTGGCTTCGCAGGCAGGCCAGCTGGGCTCCCCGCCATGGACTGGGATCCCCTCTGAGCCCCGTTTGCCATCCATGAGCAGGGGTTCCCCGGGGACAGTGGGCTCAGGGTGTGCACAGCCACCACGCTGTGGTGTCACCTGTGGACCCCGGCGAGCGGATGGCTGACTGCAGAAACTCACTTCCAAGTCCAGGTCAGCCCGTCCAGATGACACATGAACACAGCTTGCTGAAAACACGGCCGGCCTGTTCCTACCAGAGCCAAAGCGCCTTGTGCAGGTGGCTGTTTCCGAAGCTCTAAACCCTTTGTTTCCACCAAGCTGAGTCCTGAGAAAACCGACATCTGCCTGCAGAATGGAAAGGGGTGCTTCATGTTCCTCTCTCTTCTTCACTTCCCTTCCAAGGCCATGTTTGACCGGAGCTCACCGCCCAGAGCGTGGACATGGCTTCCGTGAGACGCCACCATGAGAGGCCAGGTGGCAGCTTGAGAATGGACTCGCACAGGTGCCTCCCAGACTGCAGGGGAGCACTTGGGGCCGCCCCCAGAAGGACCACTGCTGGATCCCAGGAAGAAACTGCTGGCGTTGGCTGTGATCCTGGAATGAGGCCCTTTCAAAATCGTCATCCACACCAAAGGCAAATCCCCACTGTCACTACCAGTCACTCACAGGAAGGGACTGGTGATGGGCTCTTTCCACCCGGAGCATGCGAGATTCAATGCCAGGCTCTTCCCAGTACCCCAGACCTACTGTGGGTCTTCCCGTGGGATGCGGGGCCCTGAGACTGAAGGGTGTTTGGTTTCAAAAGAAGACTCTGGGTGTCCACTCTTCCAGGACGGCCTCTGTGCTGCTGGGGTCGTGCGAGGCTGTTTGCAGGAGGCACGGTCCCAGGAGCTCTTCTGCCCTGGATGCTCCCAACCTACCTCCTGCCCGGAGGCCACAGGACCCACACATGTGCGTGTCCACAAGTGTAGGCAGCCGTCCACACCAAGGAGCCCCTGGAAGGCCCCACTGGGCTTCGTTGTCCTCTGCCACATTCCCCGGGAGGAACAGTGGCCCTCGGCTGTTCTGGTGAAAAGCTGAGCTGCCTTTGGAAGAGATGCTGGTGGAGTTTGCCAGAAGAAAGGTTGTGCCACAGCTGTGTTTGGCCAGCTGTAGAGGCTGCCAGGGCTCTTGGCTCTGCAGTGAGAAAGATACAGCCCTGGGCACAGCCCAGCAGGGCTGGAGATGCCCATGTCCAGTAGGTGCAGGCCTGGCAACACGATCCCCAGAGTCCTGAGCAGAAGTTGAGAGGGCATCACCTGGTGACCACGGTCCCCCTTGTCACCACAGCAGTGATCCCCAAAGTGAGGGGTGGCTCCCCCGTCCTCCGCTGCCCTCAGCAGCCCCACCCCACTCAACCATGAGGGTCCCCAGGGTCCTGATGAAGACATCCGACCCCAGCACCAGGCTCCCTGGAGCTTAACAGTCCCAAGGGCGCAGGAGACAGGGTGGCCCACTGCTGAGGGGTGTGGCCCTGGGTCCTGACACGCCCCAGCACCGTGCTAGTGCCTGGAATGAATCAGCTGCTGACTGTCTCCAGGAGGGCTGGAAAGGACACTACCAGGTGACCCAGGGTGCACTTGCCCCAGGGAGATGGAGTAGATGGCCTGGCCTGGCCCTGGGGACACGTGTCTACCCCGGGGCTATGGGCAAACGCCCCTCCTTCTTCCTTCCCAGAGTTCCTGACATTCTTGGGGGCAGCCAGGACCTGTTACAGCCCTGGTCACTTGGAACTGACAGCTGTGTGAGGCCTGCACTTCTCAGACCCAGACTACAACAAAATGAGGAGTGAGGGCTCATGATTACAATGAGGTTCTAGTACTTGTCACAAGAAATTGGTTTTCTACGAAAAAAGTCCCTACCTGGGCCTTTAAGTGAATCCACTCCTGCTTTTAACATGAAAGCATTAGAAGATGTGTGGTGTTTGTAAAAGTACAGTTGTCATCACCGGGCATTGACTGGCAGGGACAAGGAGCTGCTTGGGTGTGGAAATTTGGGGCGTTGGAAAGCGGGGTGTGGTGCCCATTTGCGGTGACTGTGAAGTGACTCCAGGACAGAGCTGCGGGAGCACCCAGAGGTCCTAAGCCCCAGGACTGAGGGTGGTGCATCACCACTCGGGTGTCCCGGGAGGTGCCCTGGGCCCAGGGACCTCACGGGCAGGATGGTGACACCCTTGCAGGGAGAGGGAGTCTAGCTCCAGCTTTTCCCATTGGAGGTGATTTTCCTTCACCAGGGGACAGGCAGGAAAGATGCAGGAGCCCCAGAAGCTTCTACCTCTCATGCCTGGGGCCCAGGGGACACTTGGAGGCTGCTGTCACCACTGCGCGTCCAGGGCCATGCCCTCTGCGGGTGAGTGCCTGAGTCTCGCCTCCCTGCTGGTCCCCGAAGTCCCCCTCAGAAGCCCTGCATGGTGGGATTTGTAAGACCCACCCTGTAACGCCTGCCCCTCTCAGCCCAAGACATCAGCTTCCTCGTTCTCCTGTGCTGTAGATAGGCTGAATTCCAGTGCTGTGACAGCCATCTCCAGTAACCTGACTTGAGAGAGTAAGATGCAAATGGTGCCTGTGTCCTGTGGCTTCGGTGGGTGCAGGGAGTCTTGGGCACCGCCAGCTCAGCTGTCTGTGGTCTGAGCAGGAACAGGTGCCACTCCTGCTCGGGGGGCCCTGCCCTCACCAGGCTGTTCTGTCCCCCCACGAGGGGCATGAGGCCAGGTCTGGAGGCATTTTGGGTTGTCACAGCTAGGGGCTGTTCCTGGCTTCAGTGGGTGGAAGCCCCAGATGCTGTTCAACATCCTACCGGACACAGGAGGCCCCAACACAGAGAAGCGTCGACCCGGAGGTCCACAGTCTGAGGTCTCCCCTCAGAGACCCTGCCCTGCACGTCCACCTCCAGCCAAAGGTCCTGCCTGCCACAGGGCTCGGGAACCTTGCCGGTCTCTGGAAGAGGAGAGGGGACTCTTGCCAGCTGCACCACCCTGCACATAGTAGGTGTGCAGTAAACAGCCACCAGGGAGGCCCCAGTCAAGGCTGGCAGATGGGGTGGTCCGTCCCTAGGGCAGGAGACAGAAGGGAAACGGCTGCCTGCTGGCCCCCGAGCCAGGTAGCACTGTGCTTGTGCCTCAGTTTCCCCTCCTATAAAGTGAGGCGCTAGAACCAGGTTCTTTTTTTTTTTTTTTTTTTTTTGAGACGGAGTCTCGCTCTGTGGCCCAGGCTGGAGTGCAGTGGCCGGATCTCAGCTCACTGCAAGCTCCGCCTCCCGGGTTCACGCCATTCTCCAGCCTCAGCCTCCCGAGTAGCTGGGACTACAGGCGCCCGCCACCTCGCCCGGCTAGTTTTTTGTATTTCTTAATAGAGACGGGGTTTCACCATGTTAGCCAGGATGGTCTCGATCTCCTGACCTCCTGATCTGCCCGTCTCGGCCTCCCAAAGTGCTGGGATTACAGGCGTGAGCCACCGCGCCCAGCCAGAACCAGGTTCTGTCTACTGGGCTCTGCAGCTTGGACGCTCCTAAGACCAAGGGACCTACCCTGGGGAGGGCAGCTGTGGCTTTGGAATAGCTGTCCAGGCCTGGGCGCCTCGAAGAAGGCTGCCAAGCCCTGCCCCTGCTGTAGGGGTGCGGGATTGGGGGGTAAGACTCCAGAGACCTCTCTGCATCTCCTTGTGTTCAGTGGCCAGAGGTGCGGCCTGAGCTCAAGGGAGGGGCTTCTGCCACAAATTCTGTGGCAGGGCAAAGCACACTTTTCCCGGGGGGGACCACTGGGTCCCCTGCGTTGCCCCCAGCGGAGTGTGGGCTCACCTTGCAAGAGCCTCATTGAGAAGCTCCAGCTCTGGGATTGTGCGGACTCTTAACCAGGCAGGCCCAGGCCCTGGGGCACACAAAGGCGGGGCCTGCTCTCCCCAGCTGCCCCTGCCAAATAGGGGCTGGACTGTCCTACCCTCCTCCCTTCTACCTCCCCACTGTCTTCCCTCTCCACTGTCACCACTGCCTCCCTCTTCCACTGTCCTCCCTGCACTGCCCTCCCTCCACCTTACCCCTCCCCCCAGCAACTCCCCATCCTGTCCCCAGGCTCCCCCAGCTCTCCGCCCTCCCCNAGCTCTCCGTCCTCCCCCCTGTCCCCCCTCCCACTCCCCATGCTGTCCCCAGGATCCCCCACATGGACTTGGTGACGTCCTTCCATGCCTTGCCGGTCTGAGTTTCCATGATGGGCCGGGCCTGCAGCTTTGCTCCTACATCCCTGCCCAGGCTGCAGCTGTCCATGCAGGGGGCGAGCTCCAGCACCTGCGGCGTCCTTCTGTGGGGGCCTCTCTGTGCTGCAGCAGCCAGGGACCTCAGGTGCCCATGCATGACACCACCGCTCCTCCTCATCCTGACCCAACCTGTCAGGAGCAGGACTTGGTTTGGCGGTGTTAACCTTAGAGCCTGCAAGGGGCTTCCTCCTGGAGGTCCTGGCCGTAGCCTGGGGAGGCCGCAACTCCAGGCCACTCTAGATCTCTTTCCTCTGGGCCTTCCATGTGGTGGCAACCACCGCAGCTGCAAGGGAGGGGAAATGGAGCCTTTGTTCTCTGGCCAGGCTGGGGTCTGGGAGAAGCCATGGGCTTGAAGACTGGAGTTTTCTTTGATGGAGAAGCGGCCACTCCTGGAAACCAGCAGCAAACACAGGGGCACAACGTGGAAGGTGCTGGCGTCGGCCCACACAGGTGATGGCATCAGACTCAGGAGTCACCAGGCTCAAAGGGCCCAGGCACTGCAAGTCCTGCTCAGCCCCAGACACAGTGCACTCTTCTCACCCTCGCCCTCAGCCAGGCCCCACACAGGCCAGGGAGCACTGGCAAAGCTTGGTGACCCTCAGGGGGCCAGCCTCCATCCAGGCTGAAGGTGGTCAGTGGCCCGCCTTGCCCCGGTGGAAAACTCACGGATGAAGATTTCATGCCTGACTCCAAAGGCAAGAGATTTTATTATTTTGTTTTTCTGAGCCAGTCTCGCTCTGCCACCCAGGCTGGAGCGCAATCTCTGCTCACTGCAACCTCCGCCTCCTGGGCTCAAGCAATTCTCCTGCCTCAGCCTCCCGAGTAGCTGGGATTACAGGTGTGCACCACCACGCCCGGCTAATTTTTGTATTTTTAGTAGAGACAGGGTTTCACCATGTTGGTCAGGCTCGTTTCAAACTCTGACCAACTTTGGGAGGCTGAGGTGGGCAGATCACCTGAGGTCAGGAGTTCGAGACCAGCCTGACCAACATGGAGAAACCCCATCTCTACTAAAAGTACAAAATTAGCCAGACATGGTGGTGTGTGCCTGTAATCCCAGCCACTCAGGAGGCTGAGGCAGGAGAATCACTTGAACCCAGGAAGCGGAGGTTGCAGTGAGCTGAGATCCGGCCACTGCACTCTAGCCTGGGCGACAGAGCGAGACTCCATCTCAAAAAAAAAAAAAGTATCAACGATGAAGTTAGCGATGATGAGAGTATCCATGATGGGGGAACCCCAGGAACCCCTCTGCCTCCACCGTAAATGAAGCCTCAAGCACAACCCAGCTGTGTGCAGGACCGTCACACGCCTTTGGAAGAGCTCAGGTCTGGGCACAGCTGCCCGCTCAGGCCAGAGGGAGGCCTGCCATGCCCCAGGAAGGCACTAGCTTGGAGTTTTTCTTCATTGTGAAGAATCATGATGACGAATTAGAATTAGTGAGTTTGGCACGAATGAGATGCTTCCTCCAGGACGTTACTGGAGGGCGCTGCTAGCTGGCATCCTGGCCTGGAGGTGCTTCCCCTCTCATTCTTCTCAGGAGTGAGTCCTGGCTGAGGACTGCTCCCAGGGCAGGCCTCTGGGCTTCAGGAGCTTGGTCCTGAGCCGCAGGGTGTGGTGGCTGGTCTGCAACAGGCTTTCCCCGCCGTGGATGTGTGGACACTCCGGAGGCCTGGAATTTCAGCAATGTCAGCCAACGGCCACAGGGACAACCACAGTAAAACCAGTCTGCTGGGAGAAAAGCAACAGACTTAGAGCTAAAATCACCCCCGGAACTTCCTGTCTACCTGGACACCTGTCTACAGGGCCTGAAAGAGGAACTGACACTTTCTCCTCCTGCAGGGCCGCATCAGGAAGGAGCCTCTCTGGCAGGGGCTGCCCCGGCCCACCCGGACTCCGCTCAGAGCCTGGGCCTTCGGTTCCCGTGAAGCTCTGAGGGCAGGTTGGCAGTCACAGCACTGGGCCAGGACCCAAGATGGGGCAGGCCAGGCCCTCCACCAAGGGCCCAGTCCCTCTATGCAAATGCAGGTAGCGCCTGTGTGCGGCCAGGGGCCCCTGGGAGAATGCAGTGAGGAAGGGCGGGTAGATGTGCTTGGACTGAGACAGAAAGCTCCAGGGTGGCGCTTGCCATGAGCGTGGGCACGACCCTCCTCCTCTTCCTCCTTTTCCTCCTCCTCCTCTTTCTTTTCCTTCTCTTCCAGGCGCTTCCCCTGCAGCTGCAGTGGGAGGAGTTTCCAGATGCTGAAATGTGCTCCTGGGGCAGCAGCCCCCTGCCTGCTGGAGTCTCTCCTGGACTCCGCTGCTGGGCTGTGCACATGGCACCCATTTTAGGGCACAGCCGGTGGGGAGGCCACAGAGGGGAATCCTCCTGTGGCAATGGGGATAAAGGTCCTGTCTACCAGCCGGGGGCAACCCCATCCCGTGTGGCCTAAGGCAAAACTTGGAATCCACATTGCTTGATTTTGGGATGGTGTTCTGCACCATCCCAAATGGTAAAGGGATAGGCAAAGTTTTTGTTGTAAGCCATTCAGGGACCCTCCTGACAGAACCCTGGGGATTCCGGAGGTAAAAGCTGTAAGGTTGGGAGTAGACCCTGGAGCCCCACCCTCCCTGCCCCCTCCAACCCCCGACCCTCAATGAGGTTCTTTAGAGGACTATGTCCTGGGGCTGCCCACACAGCCGGGCACTCTAGGGCCTGGGAAGACACTGCTCTCCCATGCATGTCGGGGACACAGGCTTTTGTCCTCAGCATGTGTGCAGGTCAGGTGGGGACCCAGGGGAGGCAGCCGGGCTGGGTGACAGCTTAGACAGAGACAATGGCCAGCCACAAGATGCAGTTAAATAAATACACAAACCTGCTTTCCAATGGTTTGCAATGGATTCTGAACAGCCCGGGGCCCTAGAACAGCTAGATTCCTCACTCCTCTCCACTCTCAGGCCAACCTCTGGTCTCACTTTATAAAAAAGAGATTGGGCTGGTTTACTCAGCCAAGAAACACTGAAGAGATGGTACCTAAAATCAAGGGCTTTGGATCATCTGTCTGGCCCAGGGCTTCCCACCCCCCGCCTCTGACAGGGCTTCCCACCTCCCCCACCCCGCCCGGCCTCTGACAGGGCTTCCCACCTCCCACCTCTGATAGGGCTTCCCACCTCCCGCCTCTGACTTCAGTTGGGAAGAGGATGGAGGTGGGAGATGGAGGATGAGGCCCTCCTCATCTGCTCGGCCAAGTCTGTTCTGCTCTGCGGTTTGTGGGTTTGACACTCACGGCCTTGAAAACAAGCCTCCCAGCCCAGCCTCCATCCTCCTGACAGCAGTGCTGCCTGTGAGTGTTCGTATGGCATGGCGAAGCCGCAGCTCAGTGGACACTCCGCTCCTGATAACACTGTTATCAACACCGTGCACAGGGGAGGGCGAGCACACCGCCATTCCAGAGGCCGGGAAGCTCCCGAAGCCTCGGGGTGATGACCTGCCCCTGCCACGCCCCTAATAGCCCCATCTTCTCACTCCACCTTCCTGCCACTTTCTGAGTCCCGGTTCCAGGCACCTGCCTGCCCTGGGTGAGTGAAGCCACCAGTACACACCCAGGTCACGTTAGAATTGCCCGGTTCCATCCCAGGCCAGTGTAAACCAAAAATAAGACCCGAAGTCCTCAGCCAACTGAAGTGACCCCCACTTGGCCATGTTCACCCCAGAGAAGCCTGGAAAACCTCACGGGTGGCCACACAGGCCTCGTTATGTCCCCGAGCAGCTCAGCCTCGAGCTGCGTTTTAACACTGCTTTTCTTTCCTCCTTTCTCCCCGGTCTCAAGACGTAGCTTTGAGCAAACTACAGATGTGCTTCCTTTCATCTTGAAAGCCAGCCTGGGAGCGAGCTGTCAGCCCACTGCCCTCCCTCTGCCACCTGCAGCTCCCGGGCCCTGTGCACATTTGTTTATCTGGATGCTGGTTAAGTGCACACCATGCTCACCTATCTGGTCATCTATTTCCTTAGAAGCTTCGGGGGCCAGATCCTGGCACAAACTAGGCACCTCCGGAATTCCCTCCCCAGCAGGCCGGTTACTTCGAGGCTGGAACTCACTCCTGGCTAAAGATTCACTGCAAGATTGACTGCGATTGATCTGTAATCTGGGGGCAACCTGCGATGGCGCGGCCCCTTCCCCAGATGTGTTTGTGGTGGAAGTTATCCAAGTGACACGGCACTGAAGTGTGTGATCGGTGGCAAATCCGTACAGGTCTGCGGCAACCGCAGCTCTTGCCTCCTCAGAAGAAAGAATTCATTCGACCAAGGAGCAGAAGGCAGAAGGAAAGACTGAGCAAGTTTTAGAGCAGGAGTGACATTTATTAAAAAGCTTCAGAGCAGGAATGGAAGGAAGGAAAGGACACTTGGAAGGGGGCCGAGCAGGTGACTTGAAGGACAAGTGTGTGGTTTGATCTTCGACTTGGGTGTATACGTTGGCACGTGTCCGGGGTCTGACATGCCTTCTCCCCTGATTCTTCCCTTGGGCTGGGCTGTCCACACGTGCGGCGGCTGCCAGCACTCGGGAGGAGCATGCGCTGTGTGTTTACTGGAGCTGTGCACCTGCTCACCTGAGGCGTTGTTCCCTTACCTGTCAATGTCCCTAGGAGGCCATAGGCCAGTTACACTCCACAGTTTTGCCTTTTAATACACATGCTTGAGCCCACTCACCCAGTGCCGGAGGTCTTATGGGGAAGCTGCTGATCACCAGTTTCAGGATTTTTCTGTCTGTTGGGAGACTGCCTTTCCCTGGCATTGGCTGTGACTGATTATTATCTTAGAGAGACAGTTAACAGCCACCCGACCAACCCTGATGGTCGCCTGACATTCCTGGTTGGGAGGGCCCTCTCCTGCCCTGCTCACGTCTGACCAGCTGCCTCGTGTAACAGATGGAACAATAACGCAAGAGAAGCCATCAGAGCAGGTCACCTGGCACCTCCTAGCCCCTGCCTCTCCTGCATTCCAGACCCCCTCTATGCTTCCCTCTACAAATTGAAGAGTGGCCATTTTTGGAAAGAATTCCGGTCAATCTCCTCCTTGCTAGCACGGAGAATAAAACTCACTCTCTTTCTTTTTTCTTTTTCTTTTTTTTTTTTTTGAGGCAGAGTCTCGCTCTGTCGCCCCAGCTGGAGTGCAGTGACGTGATCTTGGCTCACTGCACGCTCTGCCTCCTAGGTTCACATCATTCTCCTGCCTCAGCCTCCTGAGTAGCTGGGACTACAGGCACCCGCCACCACGCCTGGCTAATTTTTTGTATTTTTAGTAAAGATGGGGTTTCACCGTGTTAGTCAGGATGGTTTCAGTCTCCTGACCTCGTGATCCACCCTCCTTGGCCTCCCAAAGTGTTGGGATTACAGGTGTGAGCCACCATGCCCAGCAGCTCACTCTCTTTCTGCCACACCCCACCCTTGTCATCGCGGCTTCTTTTTAAGCGGCGAACAGCCAGACCTTTACAGCCGTTTACAGCCACAACCTTCCCTTTCAGAGGTGAGGCACAGCTGGCCGGCCCTGACATGAAAATCAGGATCCTGGCCGGGCGCGGTGGCTCAAGCCTGTAATCCCAGCACTTTGGGAGGCCGAGACGGGCGGATCACGAGGTCAGGAGATCGAGACCATCCTGGCTAACCCGGTGAAACCCCGTCTCTACTAAAAAATTCAAAAAACTAGCTGGGCGAGGTGGCGGGCGCCTGTAGTCCCAGCTACTCGGGAGGCTGAGGCAGGAGAATGGCGTGAACCCGGGAGGCGGAGCTTGCAGTGAGCTGAGATCCGGCCACTGCACTCCAGCCTGGG